>NC_137195.1:21295834-21308334 GCF_960531495.2 Zeus faber | reverse complement strand
TGGCAAGGTGTCCATAAGAACCAACAACTGGATACAGAGGGCTCAAATGACACATTTTGTTAAAAACAAAGCAGATGGACCTAAGATCACCATTGCAACAATCATTTCCATATATATTAAAGTGGCATTAAGTTGCGTTTCGGGTTAAACAAATTGAATCAGATGACTTCCTGTCACAGACTGTGACACTGACTTCCTGTTATAACGTTTTTATACTTTTTGCGTTTGAGGTCAAAAGTCACCTCCAGGGGCGCTGCTGAGCAGGGAAGACATAGGACGTTTTTTGCAGTAGTTCTGCTGGAAAGTGACTTTTTATATAATTAATTTGCACTATTTTGTACCTTTTGTCAATATCAAGCTTTAATATTACAGATATTTGCTTTAGTTAATTTATTTAACAAGCCTCTATCTCCTGAGCCAGAACCCCAACAGCAGCTGGATGCTAAAGAAATTGTGTTGCTGAACATGAGGCTGACGATGGACGAAATTGTCTCTAAACGCTCTAATATTATCAGTAAATTTGACTCCATCAGCTCGCTGTCAAAAGAGAGTTAACAGCGACTCTGGAGCCTTTTGAGAAAAAAATTGTCTACTGACTATTGTGGACCTTGAGCTAACGGCCACGATAGCAAGCCAATCAACCTTCAAGCCAATGTTAGCACACTAACCACCCTGTTCGATTCTCTTTCCAAGAAGTTTGAGGACCTGGAGGAGCGCTGAAAATGAAATAATGTTCGCCTTGTTGGCTTGCCTGAGGGTTCAGAGGGCCCTCATCCCACCAGGTTTACGGCCTGAATCCTAAAAGACCATCTCGGACTTGACAATAAACCTCTACTGGACCGGGCCCATCGTATCCTACCCGCCAGGCCCAAGGATGGGGAACCCCCTGTCCATTTGTCATTCGAGTGAACTTATTTCAAGTTCAGAACCAAAGCTGGGGAAGCCTCTCCTCTCTCCTATAACGGTAGGAGGATCTCAATTTCCCTCGACTTCACCTCTATGGTGGCTAGGAAACGGGTCGCCTTTGCTAAAGTGAAGAAGGAGCTCCACTCCTGCCCAAAGATTAAGTTTGGACTTCTCTTCCCGGCAACATCACATCACCTTACATGGCAGACAAACTCACAGGTTTTTCAACATTGGAATTTGTTGATTAATATTTTAAATAAGTAGTCACTCCAGACACTGTATAGCAGATATTCTAACTGGCTTGTTAGCTCATTGTTGCTAGCTACAGAGATTACATTTCCCGTTCAGCACGGGTGCCTTGCTCTGGTAACGTTGTCAGTGGTCCACGGTTGCAAGGTGAGGTTGCTGTTGTTTTTTATTTCTCTCTCTTTTCACTAAAATTGTTTACTGTGACTATTTGAAATGCACCTTTGAGGTTTAAATGTGTTTAATAGAGCTCAAAAGTAACCACAAACTTTTATAACGGCTCTGTCTCAAGAAGTGGATTTCCCATTCATTCACTCCAGTGACCTTTCAGATAATCCTTGTAACGTGTTTTAAGCCTGGAACCAAGCCAACCAACTATGAGATAAATTGTGACCATAAAACATTTGATTCGGAGCAAAAATATTGGGAAAACGGAAAGAAGGGCAAAGGTAGAAGACTGTGTACATAATTGTTTTAAGAGTGAAGGAACTTCTCATCCGATAAACCATTGCAAATGAAACCTTTCCAGCATATTCCAACCTAACAATAGTTTAGCGCACTTCTTAGCAAGCAGATGTGTGTCTACATAAACAACAGCTGGTGGACATGGTGGATAAACACTGCGGCCCAGATTTATAGCTCCTAATGAGCATTTAAAGCAGCCCCATCTTAACATCGAGGACAATCAGACCATATTCCCCGAACTCTGATCCCAACTTACATATCAGGGATCTGCAGAACTAAACCAGCTATCAGGACAGTACAAGTGTGGTCTGAGGAAGCCACCTCAATGCTGCAAGACTCCTTTGATAACACAGACTTTTGTTTGCAGAACGAACAGACCTTGAGGAATATGTTGGATAAGTCCGAGGATACATATACTTTTGCACAGAAATTGTGTTAACACAGAGGACAATGAAGGTATTTCCTAACCATTGAACTTTGAGCAGACTCCTGAATACCCTCCTGGTTACATCCCTCTCCTTTTCTCCCTATCGCAGGAAGAGGCCATGTGCCGAATTTCTGTTTCAATTTTCCTGGAAGATGGTTCGCTAAATAGTAGTACCTGGAGTTTGGGGCTGCTAGGCCTCCACAGTCTTTGTTTCTCTGTAGTGTGGCTAGTTTAATTCTCAGTATCTTGTGTTTCCAATATAATTTATTGGTTCCTAAGTCTAGAGTATTAAACAATTTACTGTTGGTTGGACTGGGGTCATTGAAAATATATACTTCATTATTTGTAGTATATTCATGTTCACTGCTGTTATCCTACCAATTAGTGAGCTGGGTAGGTTGTTCCATCAGGTGAGGTCTTTTAATGGATTTGAGCAATGGAGTATAGAAGTATAGATAAACAAATGTGACTGATTGGTGGAAATCAATACCAAGGTATCTAATGTTTCCCATTGTGATGGTTAAGGGAAGTTTCTGGCTTACAGCATTCCAGGCTTCACCACTGTGTGGTAAGACCGTGGTTTTAGTCCAGTTTATTGAATTGTCTGACATGGCTGAAAATATAGATATAAGATTGAACACCTCCGGCGGGCTTGATATTGGGTTCCGTAAATATAACAAAATATGGTCTGCATATAACTAATTTTGTGAGAAGAGTTTCGTGTTTGTATGGCAATGATATTACTGTTTGACAGATGGCCGCCACGAGGGGTTCAATAAAGATGCCGAATAGTAAAGGGGAGAGTGGACATCCTTGTCTTGTGCCAAGTTGTAGAGTGAAACGCTGTGAAGTGTAACCATTGGTGATGACAAATGGAGAGGGTGAGTTCTAAATAATTCTGAGCATTGAATAAGCGACTTTCCAAAGCCAAATGTGTTGAGGGTGGAAAAGAGATATGTCCAATTAAATCTGTCAAATGCTTTTTCGGCATCTAAAGAATCAATAACAGTATTTAAGTTGTTCCTTAATGGAGGTTGACTTCATCTCCATAACCATTCTGATGAATAGTGGGGATATAAGTGCCCAGAAGTGTTTATAGAATTCCGCTGGGTAGCCGTCTGATCCAGGTGATTTATTGTTGGGCATAGAGAAGAGAGCTTTACTGAGTTCTTCTAGAGTAAGTGGTTGACCTAATGTGGTAGCCTGATTAGTGGATAATTTAGGGAGGTTGATATCATCGAGGTTTGAGTTAATGTTTTATATATTTCATTCAATATCTGAGTGATGTAGCTTATAATAAAAGTCTCTGAATATTTTATTGATGTCTTGCGGGTGTGTGTGTTAATGGCTGTAATAAGTGTTTTTTCTCTATTGCATTTCAATTGATTGGCAAGAAATTGATCTGATTTGTCATTGAATTCAAAATAATCCACTGCTGTTCCTTGCATGAGGAATTGTGTCTTTTGATGGATGATATTATCAAGTTGAGATTTAATTGTATCATCTCAATTGTCTGATCTCATTTTAGATTTGCTCAGTGGGTGAGTGGGCTTGTTCGTAGTGCAAGTCCTTCAATTGTTGTTCTAGTTTTTTTGACATTCTTGTTCTTTGTTTTTCTTGTGATTGGAGAATGAAATAACACTACATCTCAGAACTGCCTTTGCCATTTCCCAGAGTAAGGTTGGTCATATTTCTGGAGAGCCATTCAGTTCAATCCATTCTCTGGAAAACAAATGGTTGAATTCTTTATCCATCACAAGTGAGGTGTTAAACCACCTTTGGTTTCATTAATGAGGTTGAAATGAATCGGCCCGTGATCAGAGATTACAAGAGGGTGGTTTTCAGGATTAGTTATTTTACCGATTTACCGAGTTACTTGTCAAAAAAAAAGTTAATTCTAGAGAAGCTTTTTTGGGGTGGTGAGTAATATGTGAATTCTCTATTATGTGGATTATTTGATCGCCAACATTCGCCAAGAGGAAAGACACTCATACATTGTTTTCTAATGTCAGATGAGCACAAGGAGTGGTAATTATCTCCTGTTTGTGAACGGTCTAAACTTGGATCAAATACTGTGTTGAAGTACCCTCCCACTATAATAATTAAGTCAGAGAATTATAACAGTTTGGAAAATATATTGTGAAAAAAAAATGTGGGTCGTCCTTATTAGGGCCATAAAAATTAACTATAATTAATTTGATGTTTCCTAAAAATTCCGTTAATCATTATGTATCATCCTTCTTTGTCTGATATTGTGGTTTTATTCTGATATGGGATACTTTCATTGATAAATGTAGTAACAGCTCTTTTTTTAATTATATGATGCAGAAAACATCTGATTAACCCATTTAGCTTTGAGTTTGAGGTGCTCTGATGCAGTGAGGTTTCTTGCAGTAGACAAAAGCTGGGGTTCATCCTGATGACGGAATTTAGGATTTTGCTACATTCAGCTGGGGAGCCTATAGCCCCTCATATTCCAACTAACAAACCTAATGGATGTCATTAAGGTTAGTGAGGGGGTGACGGATGTGGATTTGTAGTTTTCCCATGCACCAGCACAGTGAATCCAAGGCAATAGCTATACTACAGTGCCCAGGTTTTCCCATAGATAGTTCTGAGTTTATTTACTTTATGTTATATTTTAATGTCCTAGCATTGCAGGACATTTGTTCGGCTACATATCTACACAAAAAAAATGGACATACAGACAAAGATAAACATAGAACATTGCAGAGTCAGACATACATATAGTGAGAGAGTGGATAGAGAGTGGGAGTGATGAGAGAAGTAGGGAGGGAGGGATAAGGAAGGTGAGATGATGAGAGAGTGAGCAATATTTACAATCGTGACATAGATAGGATTCTTGTTTCCTTCTGTCTATATATAGTTTATCAACAACCAGTGATACCCGTTTAACCTTCGGCCGGTTCTCCTTCGGATGGGGTACGGCACCTTCCATCTGTCGTTGATCTCCCAGGGGAATTGATCGTTCATACCCAGCGTGGTTCCTTTCAGTTCTTGTCCTTTGCTTTTAACCAGCTCCTTGTGCTTGAAGTGTTCAAACTTAGCAATGATGGAGTGGGGACGGTTCCCCATACGGTGTCCCAGTCAGTGAACCCGGTGGAAGGTGATCTGCTTCACGGTTTTCGTGGGGAGTTTCAGGGCAGTGGAGAGCATGACTTTCTTCATGTTTTCTGGGGTCTATGGAGACTATGGAGACTATGAGATTGTCCTGCATACTTCCAGATTGGATATCCAGGATAGTCTCTTTTATTGTTTTATTTTCTTTCTTTACAACCTTCATCTCCGTTGTGAGACGTTTCACAGAGGTTTTTAGATCAGCGTTGTCTTTTTGCAACTCGCCGACCGTTTGGTGCAGGAAATCAAGGCTGTATTTAATCTCGGTATTGTCTTGGAGAAGGGGACCAAGCATGTCCAGCATACCCAGCTTCTTGTTAACATTATCCAAGACACTAACCTCTACAGCGATGGCATTTAGGTCGTCGGTATCGGAGTCTGCCATCTTCCTCTTCGCTGGGTTGTTACGTTCCTGGTCCTCTTCCATCCCGTACTCATTATAATAATTATCGATATAATCCTCAAGGTCCTCCACTTTGGATTTGGGTAGTGTGTTTTTTCTTCTTTTTTTTTGCAATTTGCTTTGTTATTTGTCTCAGTGGCAGATTGCTAGTGTTTAGGATGGCAGTTGGATCTGTACTCACTTCCGTGTTCTCGCAAGATCACATCATGCTCCTCTCACCTCCTATCTAGTCATATTACCTTAGGGATGCAAAAGTAGTTGTAGGTAGCTTGGTATTAAAGCTACAAAGAGGCATCGTAGTTCATTTGTATAATTTGGGGGTTAAGTTGCGTGCATCCAGTTTGGGGGAAAGCTTCTACCAGAGTTTGTTTGTTTGTGTGAGTGGGTGCATAGGTGGGTGGGTGGGGGGAGTATGCTGTAAAACAGCAAAGATCCCTTAGCCTGAACCTCCTCCCCAACCTTAGATGTCTGTTCAATACAACCTCCAATGTCTCCACTTCTAATAGCCATGAGGCTTTGTTATCTTTCGATGCTGAAAAGGATTGATCGTGTGGAGTGGAATAACCTTTGTTATATTTTAGAGAAATTTGTTTTCGGGAAAAGTTGTATTTCTTGAATAAAGCTGCTCTGTTCTTCTCCACAAGCCCTAGTCAGGACAAATAATAGTCAATGTGAGTATTTTTCATCTTTATCGCTCTACAAGAGAGTGGTCCATTATTATATACAATCACCATTGCCCCCCATTTTACAGGCATACCTTGAAATGATAGTTCAAGGTCTCCCTTTACACAGATTACTTCCTTTTGTACATTTCCAACCTGCCGGTCTCTGTCCCTGCTGCTGTTGCCACTCTTCAATCCTTTGAGAAATATCTGGATACAAATTGAACTTAAACAAAAGGAGGATATTTCCTATTAATACAGCTGCTAACTAATTATCCTCTATACAACCTACCCTTTAAAATTGCCCAACATAGCTTTACATATCCATAAGAGTCCATGTTACACACACATTTGAAGACATTTACAAAGGTAAATTTTCCCCCTCGACCTGAATCCGAGAAAACTGTGAAACTGTAAGAAAACAGCTGAGAAAGTATCCCAGTTAAGCACAGTTGATGCATGTTTCGCTGACCGTGGTGTCACCCCCTCTGATGGTGACACCTGGTGCGATCCGCTCGTCCCGCACATCCCGCACCCCCTAGTAACGCCACTGTTTGCACAAGTCAATTCTGTTAAAATTAATATTCTTCCACAGTTCTCCTACTTGTTCCAATCCATACCATTTTTCCTCCCTCTGACCTTCTTCCGGGAAATGGATAGCCTGATCTTGGAGTTTGTCTGGAATAGGAAGGTTCCTAGGCTATGTAAACAATACTTGCAAAGGCCTGGGCCTCTTGGAGGGATGGCTTTAGTAATTTTCAGGCTTAATGTTGGGTTGGCAATATCAGGATTTGTAAATACTGGCTTCAATATGAGATCTTTGACTCTCCCCCGAATTGGCTGGTTATAGACGCAAACTCCACCAAACCTGTATCACTTAAGGCTCTAGTACACTCTTCTATTCATTCTTCCACTTCCCCCTATACTAAAAATGTGATTGTTAAAACCTCTTTTAGGATCTAGGTTCAGTTTATTTATTATTTATATTTTCTGGTGCTACAATTTCTATGTAGCTGCTAAGCATCTTTTTCCTCCTTCCCTAGCAGACAGTGTTTTCATCAATACTTTTAAAGACTTATTGATAATGTTTTTGCATCCTTTAGATATATTAGATATTTAGTGGTCCGTAGCTTCGACCATAACACGTTCCCATGTTTCCCAAAATGCCTAATGATTCAATTTTAGAGGGTTTCCTGACACCAATCCCAACTCTGAAAGGCTCAATTTCATATATTTACAACCAACTTGATCTTTTACATCCAGAGTCATTAAACTCTGTAAAGACCCTTTGGGAGGAAGATCTGGGGGAGGTAATACCAGAAGACGGTTGGGCAGAGATTTTAGAACATGTACACAAATCTTCTATTTGTGATAGACATGGTCTTATTCAATGTAAGGTGGTACACCGTACCTACTACACTAAGGCACAGTTGTCTACGATCTATGACAGTGTATCACCAGGCTGTGATAGGTGCCAGCAATGTCCTGAAAACCTCATACTCGTAACCTAATGTCCTGGCTTTGCCAATCCCTACTTAGTTATTGGACATGGATTTTTAATTCCCTATCAGAGGTAATTGGGGAAAAAAGTAGAACAAAATGCTTTCAGTACATTGTTTGGGGTCCTCCCCTCGTTGAACCCACCCCCCTTCATGCAAAAAAAAGATGTCTTAGCTTTTGTCACCCTACTGGCTAGAAGATTAATACTGTATTGACCAACTGGAACTCAACAGTATCTCCCTCTCATACCCACTGGATAAGAGCCATCCATTATTTACTTAGACTGGAAATAAATCAGACTTAAGTGGCTCTGCCAATATATTTGGGAAAATATGAGGTCCATTTTTCCAATTCGTTAAGAGGATAGATTTCCCACTTTTTCCTGAAGCATCTGTTGGGGTTTGGAGGGGTATCAATATTGTGTTTGTTGTGGCATGGGTGATATGTTGCTGTATTGACCATCAGTGTCTATTACTGACATGGTTTACTATCGGCTGGCTGATGGTTGTTGTTTTTTTGTGTGTATTGTTTTGAGTATTTTTTATTTGTGTTCGTTTATAGTTGTATTATTTTAGTTTCCTAATTTTTTGCAAGTGTTTTGGTGTTTAGTCATATGTCAATTGTCACTTTTTTATAATGTCTTTTCGTAAAGGTAATATTTACCTTTTTACTTTTCATAAATGCTCTGATGACACAATTGTAGGTTCTTGCAAAACCCAGTAAAAAATGTAAAAAAAAAAAAAAGACAGTACACACAATACGGTATATTTTAGCTATATTTTATATATCTTTGTTTGTTTTGTATATTTGTATGTTTTAAATGCTCTAATTTTGCACAACGTTGCACTTGAGGTGATATTTCTGGGGTGTTTTGTTTGTTTGTTTTCACCAAATAGCAGCTTACTGTTTAGCTCAAAAAAGTGTGGAAAGTGGCTAGTGAAAAGTCAAACATCGAACGATCTAAAAGAGGCAGGCCAAACCAGCGCTTAAAAAAGAGTGAATATCGGACTTGCATTTGAAAGACGGAGAGGGTTGAAAAAAGAAAGCCAAAGTTTTTATTTTGCATTTATAGGGAAGCCATTCCGAACAAGACAAGAGTGATCCATAACTGTTACTTTGCGAATGCCTTACCGTTGCACAACGATTTGTAGTGTTAGCAACAACACTGCAAAGACAGCTATGTTTTTGAACAGTTTCGTTAATATGCCGCTATCGCGCCAGTTTTGTTAATTCATATTGAACGGGTTATTGCGCCTGCTTTCGCTCTTGCAAGTGTTTGTGAGTGTGAGTTTGTTGACGTATACAAATTCGTAGTTTGTTTACATCGACTGTCACATGTTTCAATGTTGCTTAATGCAGCTTAAAAAAAAAAAGTCAAGATAAAGCGCTTCAATACAGACTGGTTGAATGGAAGCAGGATCAGCTGTGTTTGAATGTTCGCTTGTGTGCGTCTGTGTTTGTGTGTGCACGTATATACGTGTCCATGAAGTGCCTCCTCATATTCAGGCCCACATGTGTTTCCCCAGCCACTATTAGCTTGCTTTTGTTCCATCTTAAGGCTTTTCTTTTCACCAGTTCTCCTTCATCAATTTTGCATTAATTGCATCTGGCTGAGTTGCTGTGATGAATAGCATGTTGGTATGGTGCCACAGAGATGGAAAACAACAATGGGTGCTCGAGTCATGCTACATGCAATAACACTCAAGCACACTTTGGAGCTGTCATTAAGTGCAGTTTTTAGTGCTTAACCAAAAATAAATTGAAAAAATGAAAGCAATGCTAATTCTGGTCTATAATTATTGGATAAACCGTTGCTGTTTCACACATGGATGACAATTTAAATAAAAGACAAAAACGACCATAAGAACCAAAGCAAAACAAACTGTGAACAAAGGGTAGTTCGTTTATGAAATCGCGCAAAAGGAGAGAGACGGATCTACAGTAGTTCTTCTGCCGAGCTGTTTTGTATCAATTGTAAGGAAATGATCAGGCTTCTTTTGAGGGGGTTGAAATTTTGATGGCGTAGAGCATTTTCTTCCATACATTCTGTCCGCGTATCCCCTTCACTCCCTTCACTAGTCCTAAAACCTGAAGTGGCATCAAGACAGAAGCACACGTCTCTACACCTCCGAAGGTCTGCGGAGCTGAAGAGTCTCGGTTCTTATTCACAACGCCTAACCTTCCGCTAAGATTTATTTTATGGTTTTGCTCGTCCTTTATCACACACACACACACACACGCGCATGCACGCACGCACGCACGCACGCACGCACACACACACACACACACACACACACACGCAGACACACGCAAAGACACACACACACACCGATAACCGTTCAAAACACTGTTATTTTCCTTCGTCGGCAATGGAAACATTTGCTCTCAGACACATGAGAACAACCCAAGGTGCTTAATAGGTTGTCTCCGTTAAAATCCAAGTCACCAAATAAAAGGCTTTACAAAAGAACAAGAACAGCGTTTCTTCAATTCCCGATAAATTTTTGGGGTGGAATTTCACTTAATCACAAAAGGCCCTTTGGATGAAATTAATGCAAATGGAAGGCGGTCTTATTAAGGGAAGCTGCACATATTTTATTCAAACGGAGGGGGGGAAAAGGGGTGGCGCGGGACTGGGCGGTAAATAGGCTGCGATTTTTTTTCTTTCTTCCGCCATTATTCCGATTGTGAAAGACCCATAGCTGTGAGAGGGGCTATATGATGGGTATGACCGCTGTCACAATACAGACAACAGAGGGGCTTGGTAAAAAAAAATGTAATTTTCCCCCTTCCGCGGAGCTGCGGCAGGAAGGGAGAGAGAAAAAAAGAGCCCGGAATAATTATTTGCCCGCAACTACTAGAGCTTGTGGTAATTACTATAATGATGTCTCCCAGTCACGGCGGAGCCAGTGTCGCGCTCACTCCCGAGATGATCAGAAAATTTAAAAAAAAGAAAAAAGTAGTGGGGGACAGTGGTCAAATTAATCCATTCAAAAATGTTGGGGGCGAGAAAGAAAGAACTGAACTGAACTGAATCTGTTTTTATTAGCCTCCCCTAATACAAGGTAAGACAGAGGGCTGCTTTTATCATCTGGATGTTCAAGAAATGTCAGTGATTTACACCGAAGACAGTCCGAAATTAAGCACCACGCCACACACAGACACCGTGATGCGCTCTACAAATCGAGGCCTAAACTTCGGTTACACCGTGATGGCGACGTTACACGAGGAGAGCAGATGTGATCAACGGGGAGGAAACTACAAAAAGGCAATGGCGTCCGGGAATTTCGTGACAATTTCGCCTTCCGATCGGGTCGAAAGGACGCCGTCGCGGACAAGCAGAGGACGCTAGGCTGCTGATGTGCACAGATGTTTCGCCTCACGTCCGCCAGCGTGTGACCACGTCGTCTCGGCGGCTCGACTCGGCGGTTTCTCCCACATCACACGCACGCCGCCGTTTGACTCTGATATGTCCTGAAAGCGGGAGGAGGGGGGCTTCTGACGTGACCGTAACAACATCAATGCGCTTCGCCAGGTTTTCAAGTCGGGGGACATGTCTTATTATAATTACTATGTATATATAGATATATTCATATCTATATACACACATACATATACTGTATAGTAACTCACTTTTGCAGTTCCTCCATTTAAAGCAGATGGCAGACAGTTGCGATGGTGAGTGGGTGGGGTGGTGGGGGGTCGCAATGATCTGCAAATCATTTATTTACATTTTGCATCTGCATAATGAGGCGGGCGGCCAATGGCAGTGCCGGCTAGCAGGGGCAGAGGGTGGCACGCCTTCAGTTTTAATGGGCTCGCCGAGGAAACTTTCAATCCTTCTTGACATTTCTCATAGCAAAATAAAAACGTGCTCTGGGTCAGAGTGTCTATTAGGAAAATAAGAGAGGAACGAGTCAATTATACTTCAATGACTGCATAGCTAGGGGACCTCATTAACATGATCAGGGAAGGTCCGTGCTGCTGCGACCCTCTCCGGTGTGTAGCTCCTGATTAAGTTGTGGAAGAATGACATGGCCCTTTTTTTTCCCCCTCCCCTTGCTTTACGGAGGAGTGGAAAGAGGTTAAAAAAACAACAACTATGGAGAGACACAAATACATTCGAAATGCGCAACAAGCAAAACAAACACACAGGACACACACAAACACATGCACCGGTTAATTGACAGATGCTTGCACAAAGAAACCTAACACAATGCACTGTGTGTGTGTGTGTGTGTGTGTGTGTGTGTGTGTGTGTGTGTGTGTGTGTGTGTGTGTGTGTGTGTGTGTGTGTGTGTGCTGTTTTGTGTGCACATAGCCAGGACACAGAGTCTAGCCAGCCAGCCAGAAATTGTTGACATATTCCAAAAAAAAAAAAAAAAAAAAAAGTGAACGAGAGAGAGAGAGAGAGGCACACTCTATTAGAGGTTTCGGGGAGGCTCAAGCTGCTGATAGGGTCACGGAAGAGGAGGATGCATCGGGGGAAAACATTTGTGGCAGGGGATGTTGTGAGCTGTCATGCGCAGCCCGGACGCATGGCCTTGGGTTGCAAGTCGAGGGACGCGGGGCGGGGGTGGGGGGCGCGGTGCAGAGACACGGGTTAAAAAAAGCAGAGCCTGGGGTTTGGTGGGCGGAGTGGTACATGTTATTTTTTTCTTTCCTCCTCCTCCTCCGCTTCCCCTCTGCGGGCTTGTTTTCCTCGGCGGGAGCGGCGCTCCGTGTTGACGTTGATGGGATGCGTGCAGACAGG
>NC_137195.1:21285834-21290834 GCF_960531495.2 Zeus faber | reverse complement strand
TAGGAGTGTTTAGCATAGGCGAACACTAAAACATGCATTGATTACTGGAATTTAGGGAGGAGGCCGTGGTTGATTAGGATATTGTTGCTTTTAATTTAGACCATGATCATTTGAAGTCCTATGGTGAAAGATATAGTCTAAGCCAATTAAAAAGTCGGACTCATTAAAATATGTTAACAATTGATGAAAGTGGCAGTCCAACAAAATCAAAACAACAGAAAGCCATTGCATTCTGAACTCTGAGGTTGGAGTGAATGAGTTCCTACTGCACCGCCGCCGCTTCTCCGTATCCTACTCTCTATCTCTCTCTCTCTCTCTCTCTGTCACTCTAATAGGCTAATAGCTCATCTCTTCCCCTGGTTTTGGTATAAGGATCTACACTGCGGGAGTTCAGATCACATTACCTAAGGCTAGTCCAGACCCAGAGTGCTTGAACTTATAACCTTATGATCCTCTAGGCCAAGCTTAATGGGACACCAGAGTCCCAACCCGCCTCAACCAGTCTATCGTATTAGCGCTACTCGTACCCAATAACATCCAAGCCCATCACCGACGCCCTTCTCCCCAAGTAACTGCAAATCTGAGGCGGCACCTCTGGACGAGAGACCTGCCTGAGTTTACCAATGCCCTTAGGTCCTGCGTCCATGACATCACTGACCAGCCTTAACTCCCTGAGGGGGAGCAAAGGGGCGATAGCGGGAGAGAAAGAGGCCGACTAATCCAGAAAACCAGCAAGACCATTCCTCCCCCCCTTCTGTGGTCAACCATCTTGGCCCTAAAACATCTGGATGATGTCGTGTACATGAACCTTCTCTCTCTCTCTCTAAGTAGGGCCGGCCGGAATAAAAAGTGGGAGGAGACAAAGAGAGAAGGAAAAGCAGAGAGTTTAAGTGGCATAACTGAGGCTGTTTGACCGTTTCACTTCAAGTCTGTGAAACTTTCGAGATAAAAAACCATTATGACACAAGCTCAAAAATATTATTTCATATTCACTTGAAAAAAAATAGACTAGCTTTTAAAGGTCTAATTTATTCCATGCGAGAGGTTTCCAACATGGGCAACACCTTGGGCAGCACAAGGGTAAGTGTCTGCTCTGCGTTGGAAGTCTTACTCAGGCCCTGTCCACATGTATACAGATTTTTTCTGAAAACACATTTTCCCAACATAGTGGATTTCAGGGGAGCGCTAATGTCATGAGAGAATGTTATGTCTCAGATCAGCAACAATGGCCGTCAGACACAAGCAGTTACAAGCTTTTGCACCACTGAACAAACCCTTTGAACATGCAATTTTCTGTGAGGAGCAAAGTGACCGCCACCACAAATGCCAAGGTTTTTCTTTATGGCGTCTAATGAATGACTATTTATTTTCTCAAGAAAAGTACAGGACACATTCATATGTATATGTGCTTTCAAGGTTAGGTATTTCAATGCAACAGGGTTCATTCAAACCGCTGGAGTGTTTGAAGCAATCCACTAATAAAGTTACTGTATCTATAAGTTACACTATGTATATGTTCCAGTGTATGACAGAAAATCAAAGCTAGAGGTCATTATAATACACACGGCACAACCAACCAGAGACCACCCCACTCAACTGATAGCCTTGCATGGAAGCCGTTTCACTTCTCCTTGCTGCAAGTACAGTTAAGTTGAGAAAGGCTTTGAAATGGTCTTAATCTTTTTCTATGGCTCAATTTATGAGATGTGACAAAGACACACAGGGACTGTTATTCCTACGTGCCACACCTCAATAATCCAGTTTAGATCTAGTACAAGTCTTCAGTTGAAAACAGGACTCGATTAAAACCTAAACATCGAAGCATATTCTGCCTTTCCACAAAGTACAAATTAACACAAAGCATTCTATGAGATAGAGGAGGAGAAAGAGAAGGAGAGATGGTCAGCGACAGAATGAGAAAGAATTTGTTCTCTTTATCTCATGAGAGGGGAAAACGGTGGCAGATATGCATGCCCAATTGAGAAAAAGGCGCCACTAAAAGAACTGCAGTAAGAGGAATTAGACCCATAACATCACAGCGCGGAGTAATAGAAGCCAACAAGTTTGACAGGGCACTAGCGGTGGCGGGCGCTCGACGGCTGAGACATCGGGCAAAACTTGTAGGCTGACTAGTCCTTTATCTGATTTGATTACTGTTACTCAGACCGTCCACAGCCACAGCAACGCATAAGAGGAAACACCACGCTTTTTTTAGATTCCTCCCACTTGTGCCTTTTTTGTTGTTACTGTTTAAGGGCCTGGTGGGTGGAGCATAAGATGGATGGATGTAGACTCTGCAAGCTATGTCGGGTACAAACCGATGTACAGTACAGCATTTAAAACATAGAGCTATTTAGTTCGATCTCAAACAATCAAGTAGGCGGCAGTTCAGGTCGATGTACTAACTAGATCAATGGATTGAATTAAAGCTATGATGGTGATTCACTACTGTACATTTAAGTAACATAATAATAATAGTAATAATAATAATTATTGTTGTTGTTGTTGTTGTTGTTGTTGTTATTATTATTATTATTATTATTATTATTATTATTATTAATAATAATAATAATAATAATAATAATAATAATAATAATAATAATAATAATAATAATATCATAATAATTATTATAACTCTCTTTTTTTTTTTTTTTTAATGAATTTGAAAATAATATTACTTTAAAAAAAGGACCGGTTACAGAAAAGGGACTCGCCGCATTCACTGCAACCTTTTAGACAGAGGCCCCTTCCACCTTCAATGGAAAAAAAAAAAACCTTTTCTTTAAAAAATACCCACTTTCATATTCACTGGCTTTGTTATGGTGTGGCCGCCTGGTGATCCTACTCTGTGTTTTCAATTATGTGGCTCGCTGTTTACAGGTATTGTGCAGGGAGCTGTTGGGCCAGTGTGGCCTGGCCTCTGGGCCATTGTGCCCATCAACAATGGATAATGAGCAAGCCGCCCATGTTCAGCCAGTAGGAAGACACATACATGTGCATGTGCACGCACGCACACGCGCGCGCCCGCGCACACACACACACACACACACACACACACACACACAAGCACTTAATCAAAGACACACACTAGACACACACTAGAGTTTTGTGAATAAAGGTGCTTTCTAAATAAATAATCAAACAAAATAAATAAAATGGTCATACAGCTTTGAGCTCTACATCCAAATTATAACAACGAAAGCTCAGGATAAATATGTGCATTCAGAAGGTTATTTCATAGAAACTGAGCTCGGGGCTCATGAGAACGATGCACAGTGGCTGTGAGCGTGACGAACAGCCAGAGCTGGAAACGTTAAAAAGTCGACAACTGCACCCATTTCCCATAAGAAGGAATGTAAGTAGTGTTTTCTTTTTTCCTTTGTGCAAACATGATACAGCACAAAACGTTTACCCTAAATCCACCAACACTTTTGAGTGTGTTTCATTGTGTAGTCTGTTCAGTGGATTAATGCAGTGCGATTGCGGGAGCACTCCATTTCCGTCCTCGCAAACAAGAGGCAGCCTCAAACTGCCAAAACTGGAATCCTTAAGAAATAAAAATAAAATATAAAAATAATCCCGTTATTCTTTCAAACCCTTTGTGTACAAAAATCAATATCGCTCATGGTTACCACATGGTACTTCCTTGGTTGCCGTTCGGTCATTTCATTGGGAACGGAACCGCGCCTCGCCCCTGAAACGTGCATCGGCTCGATCATAAAATGGAAATTATTTTTTATAAAACATCGGGACAAGATGTCCTGAGCACATGGAGAATGCAATTTTCTGTTTGCTCGCATCAATATCTGCATGTCCTAATTTGTTATGGTCACTTTGCTCCAACGCTGGATTCTACTGTTCATCGAGAACGAGTTTTGAACTCAAATTCATTTCTTCTTATTGTGCTCCTTTTGGGTTTTTATTCAACGTTCTGTACACCTCTGGCCCCTTTCTTTCATTTTTGCTCACGATCATTCCTCAGCATTATGCACATATTTTTGGGCTTAATACAATTTGTTTTAAGGGGCTACGTGCTCATGATTGGCCCCTGAAAGTGCATTTATTTTGAGTTGTCCAATGAAGGTAGAGGCCGTGGTAGCGCACGCTGTATACGGAGCAGCATCGGTGTGTGAACCGGGATCTTCGCTCGGACTTTTTAAACTCCCCCCCCCAGTCGAACTTCTCTACTAACTTCACTCCGTGGAGGAAAGAAACTCAAGGATCGAGCCGACTCCTCGAGCACCTGTGAGGACGTAACCTGGCCGGTGGATTTACGCACACAACCTTGTTCAGAGAATAGAGCCACCTCGCCTGGCCACACCCACATCAAAACCAGAGCTGGTTGTTAACGGGGCGTGGTGAGCACTGGAGGCTGCCTTGTTCACACACACACACACACGCGCACACACAAAAAGGCACACACATTTGCACACACACACACACACACAGATGCACACGCAAACAGGCACACACGCATGTACAACCTCCTGTAGATCATGGTGGCACCTACACACACACACACACACACAGATGCACACACACACACACACACACACACACACAGGCACGTACGCCTGTACAACCTCCTGTAGTTCATGATGGCACCTACACACACACAAACACACACACACACACACACACACACACACACATACACAGACACACACACACACACACACACACAGAAGCGCGCACACACACACACGCACACCCAGTTGCACACACACGCACACATGCATGCAGGCATGCACGTATGTACAACCTCCTGTAGATCACGGTGGCACCTACTGTATATACACACACACACACACACACACACACACACACACACACACAGACGGAATGAAACGCAAACTAGCTCCTGTAGCCATTACTATGACCGTTATCATTGCCTCTTAAAATTAATCAGGCAACTTACTGAGCAGGAGAAGCAACATGCATGTTAATTTAATGGGTTTTCTCTGTGGCTCCACAGAGTGAGGGAAAAAATGTTCTTTGAT
>NC_137195.1:21159804-21285634 GCF_960531495.2 Zeus faber | reverse complement strand
GTCACGAATATCCACACATAGAGCAGGGGGCCCAAACTACAGGCCCGAGGGCCAAATCCGGCCCGCAAGATCATTGAATGTGGCCCGCTACTGTGGTGATAGTATATTGACAAATCTGGCCCGCGAATAAACTTTTCAAGCCCCAATGCTAAACAAATGTTTGAAAATATAAAACAGAATTAAATAGATCATAAGAGAGCTATTCCAAACAGGGTTATGAGGCAATTCACTAATGTGAGAGGAAAAAAAAAATAAAGAACAGAAAAAGAGGCTGGTTTTCCCTGGAAGTTCAACACGGCCCGCCTTAAAGAAGACAACCTGGCCCGTGGCCCCCAGGTCATTTGAGTTTGAGTTTGTGAATTAAAAAGCCAATTTTAATGTCCGTCATGGGGCCCACTGGGAGCAGCGTCTCCCCATCGCACATGCCGTGATACGTGTCTTTGGACTTGTCTGCACAGCGACTGGGGGATTGAGGTCAGATGTAAATGTTAGACTTACTTTACATTTTTATTTCCGGCATGTGCCGATCCATCTGGAGCCGGCGACGGGACAATGAGCACACCACGCCCCGCTAGCATGCGCAGCTATTCGAGAGGCGGCGGAAGCCGGGGCCGACATGTGCTCGGGTCTGTGGGCAAGAACCGAATAATAAGAGTGGTGCGGGTGTGAGGTATTTTTGGAGGACATCGAGGAAGTAGGCATGGCCCTGGTTCCCTCGCCGAAAGCCAATGGGATATTTTCGTTGGATTTTGGATTATTGCAGAAAACAAGCTCTGTGGGAAACAAACGTTTATGATACTTACACGTTTTGTTCAGCAAGATACTCTTCACAAATGAACACCGCTCTCATTATTTTTCGCAGCGTAAATACAATCGCCAGAAGTAAAAAGCTAACGTCAGGCTATAAACTAGCTACAGTACACCAAGTCGCATGACTTCAGCTTCTTGCTTTTTCAACTTCGACTGCTTTCCAAACGGCTAATACGGTTAGCCTCCGCTGCTCCGCGTGCTAGCGGTTCACCAAACGGGAAGCAGCCGACATGACACAAGGACGATACGAATACGATAAGAATCCTCTGGGGAAATTCCGGCGTTGCAGCAGCAAAAAAAACGTGCAGTCCAGAAAGAGACAAATTAAAATGAGATTCAAAATAAACAAAAACACACTCGTACGCCACTCAGGAGTTACTGGGGGGGCAGTGGGGTTTGGACTCTCACTTCCTGGGGGAAAAAAACAGAGTCGCTCCACTCAGTTTATCATTGTTAACATAACTATATCATTTTAAATAACATCATAATACGCACTTGAGGACACTTAGACGCAAAACAATGCGTTTTTTAACTCTCGAAAGATCATGCCCCCTCCCCCACCATATGCCTCACAGTGGTTTGGTCCACTGCGACCCCAAAAACCCCGCACCCATTAACCCCTCGGTAGGCGTGCGTGTAGATCAGTGTCTGGAAGTGGTGGATGCGCCGACCTCCGGTCATGTCAGTGGCCACGTTGCGGAGGTTCACCCAACACGAAGGGATGTGTCGGACATGTTTTCTCGTCGCCATGCTGGTACGAGGCAACTGCGTCTCCTCACGCATGTAAGTCTAAGTGGGTTAGGACCCCTAGAACCCCCACTCCACTGCCCCCCGTTTTATTGTCCCGCGCCCCACTTCTCAAACCAAAGTTGCGCCCTTGATGCTAACAAGTAGTGTGATGCTAACTAGTAGTGTGATGCTAATTAGTAGCGTGATGCTAACTAGTAGCGTGATGCTAACTAGCGTACTCAACAGTAAAGTAGATGCACCCAGAAATAGTCGGTTTTTTGTGCGTTTTTCACTTCTCCCGCAGAGCTCCGGGGGAGAAACGTCTGCACTCCCCCGCGCCGGCAGATTCATTAATTTGACGCGACTTTGGGGGTCGGTCGTGATCACACTTGTCACGTTGGATTTCGGCAAGCGAGGAGGTGGAGGGGTGTGGGGTGGGGGGTGGGGGGTTGGATCCGCCACGCCAGGCCGCGGATAATTTGCGGGTGAAAAGTTGTCGAGGCGCTTGGTACCCGCCCGGGGAACGACAGGCAACCTGTGCCCGCCTCCGACCTCCGACCCTCGCGTCCGTGGAGAGCGGAGGACGTCCAGGGAAGGATCGAAATTCGAAAAAATCGAGGTCGCTTTGGGTTGTTTTTGAGCCACGTCGGTTGTTTCCGCGACCAGGGACACGGTCGCGTGACATGAGATGTGGGATTCCACTACAGAGGCCATTTAGGGACATTTAGGCCCATTTCGCAGGGACACGCGGACCAAAAAAACTGAGATTAGAAACAGGGATGAAATAATGAAACGGATTCAACTAAATGAGGGGGACCGGTCGCTATTAAAATGTTTATTTATTTTTTCATTCATTTTATTTTTGATTCGATAACAGGGTTTCAAAACGTATTTAAAGCAGAAAAAAATGTTCGTCCGGCAGTCGGTTGTTTTTTCTTCTTCTAATTTACAATTTGTTTTAATGTTTTTTGAACTGCTGCACCGCCGTGGTCGCTGTTCACTATTTACGTGCTGGATTCATTATTTTCACCAGTCGCCTTCGACAGTCAAGCGTTGATGGAAAGGCAACGTGTTCGTGGGCTCAGGTTTGCGTGAAGTCGGGATCCACGTCGCGCTCTCGAACCACTCGCGCCAGGCGATGCATTAGCGCGCCCTCTGCTGGTCACACGTGGGGCCTGCGGGCTCCCTGAAGAGGCGCAGATGGATCTTCTTGCGACACAGAATAACCGCGTTTCATTTAACCCCCCCCTTTTTTTTTTTTTTTTTTTTTAATAAAACCCTCATGGTGGCAGTACAGTTATGGCATAAAGTGACTAAAACTGTGTGTAAATGTATAATCATTTTCCGTCTTTCATTTCGAAAGGTGGGAAAGGTGTGGGCAAACTGGGATTGTTTGGGTTTTCCCTCCATTGCATCCCTAGGATATAAAAAGCCGCATGAGTCCGTCCTTACACGCACTCTTTTTATGATGTCTATGAAAATAAAGCATGGTCAAGCCCATCGTCACTTATAAGCTCTGTAGAACTGATCCAGCAGTTATAAAATGCTGACTAAAATGAACTCAATTTAAAGAAGGCCATAATGGGAAAGACGTCCAAGATACACAAAACAAGGGTTGAATTTTTTTTTTTTTGGGGGGGGGGGGGGGGGTCAAAACAAAAATCACATGAATTAGCCACACGACCGTTGCACAACACTAGTAAGGTACAAGTAGGACGAAGTGTGGTGGATGGGTGGGTGGGTGTTGGTCGGGCGGGCAGATGGGAGCGAGGCGTTTGGGGGGCTTATTGCCAGGCCGAGGGCAAAGGGGTGGGGGTGGGGGTGAGGATCCATGCAGATATGGCCCTGACAGCGGCCGTCCTCCCTTGGGGGGGTTTCAGCGATTGGCACTGATGACAAGGTCTGAGCGAGGTGTCATTGGGACGCGAGGCTGTAAACAAGGTCAAAACAATGTCAGGCTCCAGCTGTCGGTCACTCTGGCCCCCGGTCTGAGTGTGTGAGAGACCAGTGAAGGGTCCAGGGGAGAAAGTGAGAGACCCGCCGGATAAAGGAGGGATCTTAGTAGAGGGGGGGGGGGGGTGCGTACAAGACAGTGAAGAACGAAAAAGAACGTAGATGAAAGAGTATGTGTCGTTCAAAGTGCGTGTGCCTTAAGAGCCGATGCGGAACATTTCCCCGGCTTGGATTCCACCAGGCGTGCAAAGTGCAATCCTTAGCGCAAAAAAAGGAAACGACGCGCCGACAAACGCCACTTGCCACTGACCAAAAAGGTTGTTTACAGGAATGCGCACGACGTCCACATCACAGTTGACGGGCCGGACAGACCGGCCGAAACCCACTGAAGGCCACAGCGACGGCGGGCAGAGTGTTGACATTGAGATATATCGATCGACATGTCGGTGCGGTGCTCGCCCCAAGGCCGATCACTGGAAAGGGACAGCGAGTGTTGAAGTGAAGGGAAAGTGTGGAGAGGGAGGGCGGGTGGGTGGGTCGCCTCGGGCCACCGCGCCATAACGCTGTCTGGTCTGGCTGCCTTGATATTGATTACAGAGTGGTCTGTGCAGCGGCCCTGAAGATTAAACGTAAAGGGCTCAAATCAAGCGCACACCTCCCCGCCAGCTGCCCACGGTGCCACGGAGTCACCGAGTGTGTGGCCCACGCTTTCAAACCTGTGTCGCGTTCCAAGGCAGGCCTGCCGCTCGGTTACGCAGTGTCAGCCCTCTGGTCGGTGATTCTGAGCAAATCAATCCTGTATTCAATCACTGTTCCCATCGCAGCTTGTAGTGCACACCAACGTGTGTGTGTGTGTGTGTGTGTGTGTGTGTGTGTGTGTGCGTCTCTGAATACGATTCGTACAATCAGCACATCATCTTGTGTAGAAATTAGCATGCAAGTCAAATCGTACAATCAAGTTTCAATCTGAGCATAAACATATTACATGAGCACAGTTTGATGATAACAGTAAATAATTGTGACCTACAATCTTCCTATATATATATATATATATATATATATATATATATATATATATATATATATATATATAACATGCGTTTCTGAGTAAATATACAAGCCAAGACAAGTCTTGTGATATCAGAAATGTCCAGTAGAGGGCGTCCAAACACCGTGAAATACATTCCATGACCATCAGTCATCTCAGTAATACATAAATGTGGGGGTTCATAAACGGTCACCTGTTTGTTTGGGGGTTGGACATAATATATATACGTTAAAAAAAAAATGTAGAAAAAAACAACAACCCCTAGTTAAAGTGAGATCGCTCGGGAGTGTGACAGGGGAGCTTATCCGTAGCTGGAGTGCGGCGTGGGCAGGTGGGGGGCTCTGGCTCCCGCTCCGACTCCCGCTCCCGCCTCCCTCTTGCTGGTGCCGCAGGAGGCCCGGCGTCCCGTCAGCCGGCGGCGGAAGTGTCCGCTGAGCAGGATGTAGATGAAGGGGTTGATGCTGCTGGCGGCGTAGCTCAGGCACACCGACAGGTAGTAGCAGGTGTGGTAGGCCAGCGTGGGCCGGCGCACCGTGAGGTTGACCAGCTGCAGGACGTGGTAGGGCCCCACGCTCACCAGGAACACGCCCACCAGCACCAGCACCATCTTGGTGAGGCGGATGGCGCGCACCCGCGGCAAGTTGGTGCTGTAGCTGAAGGAAGAGAAAGAAGAGTGGTTTGAGTTTGTCCCTCCCACTCTCTCTTTCTCTCTCTGTCTCTCTCTCTCCCTCTCCCTCTCTCACTCTCTCTCTCTCTCTCTCTCTCTCTCTCTCTCTCTCTCTCCTTCCCTCTCTCTCTCTCTCTGGAGTATTGTAACTAGGGTGACCGGACGTTCCTCTTCGTGCAGGTTAACCTGTCACCATCTTTGCTACACCCACGGAGGAAAATAGCAAAACACCAAAGTCACAAACTAGGCAGATTTAGGCGGAATATGATGGCAACTGCCAAAAAGAATGGGAAATGCAGCTACAACCAAGACTGAGAAACTACTCATAACCGGGTGAAGCAGGGTGAAGGCGATTGTCACAGGGTTTTTCCAGTAAATTTGCAAAAATCGTTTTCGAATTTTGCCCGGAGAGGAACCCGCCGTGAAACGACACTGTGCATGTGAGGGCCACAAGAAGAAAATAAAACATAAGGAGCCTAGGAGCACAAAACCACCAATACTGGTTTTCAGAGTCTGTTTTGTCGCCTCCACGTCGCAGAGAAAACAGCTCAACTCAACCCCCACTCGGTCCTTCGCTTCCCATTTTGGGGGGAGGTCGTCCGCTTGAAAAGTCTCGTCGACGCAGGTGTCGCAGGGGGTCGTCTCTAATGCGACGCGTGTCAGGCGAAAAGGTCGTTTTCGTTTGTGCTTTTCGCCCCCTTCTTTTTGTGTTTGAATAGCACCAGCCCCTCGTCGCCGGCTCACCGTCGCGCCTGCTTGTTCTTCAGGTACATCCTCCACGTGTAGCACAGGATGAGGACGTAGCAGGTGAGGATGAGGGGCAGGGGCAGGAAGAAGGAAGTGACCGTCTGATAGAGGGTGTACCTGTTGGGAAACAGAGAGACACAATAAATTGCATTGATTCATTTCCACCCTCGTATGCGTGAGTCCGTCTTTAAAAGTGAAATGAATCCTACAATGTCGCTCCCCCACAGACACACACCACTATAGGGATTCCTGCATTTCTTTGGGGGGTGGTGGAGTCATGGGTATATAGAAAAGCAAACTACAGTATGCGGAAATAGAGACAACAGAAAATAAATTCAAGCCCAGGAAGAGATGGTCTGTACCTACATTTGATGACAAAGTTGGATCCCCAGTTGCTATAACGATATATAAATGTGTCGGTATTATGAATTATGCATTATGAATAGAGATGGTATGTTTTGGGGCTCAGATTCCTGAAAGCAGCTATACAATTGAAGAAAAAAACAGATGTAATACTACTAATACTACTACTACTACTACTGCTACTACTACTACTACTACTACTGCTACTACTACTAATAATAACAATAATAATAATAATAATAATAATAATAATAATAATAATAATAGCTGCAGGCAGCAATACACAGGGGTTATGACTTTATCCTAAAAATAAGAACGTGGCTGTCTATCTGTAATCCACAAGGTCCTGTCTCACGGTGTCTCTGTGGAAGGATATCACTCCGTATGGAAGTTCCTCAGTCCAAGGCGATACACACGCACGCTCACTGGGGATGTATAGTATCTGTCAAAATATACGGTATTTCACGGTATTAATGTTTCCCCCTTTGTTTTCTGTATATTCAATTAGTAAATATTTTACATTAAATATATTAAACACAAGGTAAAGCCTCTGCGGCGGAGCACGGGAAGGCACTTTTCGGGGCTCTGAAATTCACATGAGAGGCAAAATAAGCAACATATATATCAAAATCCAACGTATTTGCAATGTTGAAGATGTAAACCTTAATTCACCTCACCTCATGTTGCCGCTGCACGGTAACAGACGGCCAAATGTTGTAATGATCTATTCAATGAGTAATTCCGTGAAGCGCTTGGGGAACACGGGGTTATCCGAATAGAATGTCTTCATTTACAAAAACACCAAAGAGATAAAATATCAATACAACATCCCCGCAGACATTTACCAGGTAAGGCGATAGATAAACACACACACACACACACACACACACACACACACACACACACACACACACACACACACACACACACACACACACACACACCTAGTTTGAGATCTCTAACCATTACAGAGTGATGTAGTCTACACCACATGGTGCGAATGAACATCCAGAACCAGACCCTGCACATTTATAGTAAATAGTATGATGACGTCACAAAGCGTCTTACTCTACATCTCATCTCGTTCCGTTAGTTTTTGAACGTTGGCGTGTCGGTGAAGCAAAAACATTTGGCTACTTTTGGACAAATCTTTTGCGTTTTTTTCAAAGATCTCTGCTCGATTTGGATGAAACCTGAACCACGACATGTTTGCGAAGTCCCGGTTCTAAACGACACCTCAACCCTGTCCGTAGCTCCGGCAGTTGTTCTGTTCCAGACAGGTTTAGCCCGAAAGATTCTGAGGAGAATAATAAAAATCCGAACGCTAACATGATCATAGGTAAATTTTACTCCTCGAAATAATTTAGTTTTTTGCCCTTTGCAAAGGATTCACTGTCATTCTGTCTCTGTAGCCTGGTTCATAACGTTATCATATTAAGTGACAAGAAGCAGATCCAAGGATGCCACAGCAACAGCGACTGTGCAGCAGTCTCAGTCTCATCAAACAACACAGAAAAACATCCCCCATGGAGAAAAAAAAACCAAACAAACAGAAAAAACAAAACCCAATACGCCACAGCGGCCAATTGGGAAAGGCCCTTGTATCACCTCACCAGAGAACTGCGCTGGGAGAGATCAGGTTCATGGTGCAGCTCTCCAGTCCGTCGGAGAAGCGGATGACCTTGGAGTGGACCCAGACGGGCACCACCATAATGAGGGAGATTAGCCACACCAGCAGGTTGATCCCGATGGTCTTGGACCTGGTTCTGAGAGCCAGCAGGCGGAACGGATGGACCACGGCCAGGTACCTGCATCCCAGCCAGGCGGGTAGGACAAGATAAAAAGGAAGAAGAAAGACAAACATGAAGCTTGAATTGAATGCGGTCGCCGTTATTCATATGCAAAGTAACATCGTTGATGGTAAACCAGGTCGAGCAGTCACATTCATTTGTGGCTTTTATTCCCTGTTCACATGGGCTCGCATGAGCACGCGCCACAGTCGGGTCAACTCCAGCCCACAACTTCAACTTTCCACAGAGTTAAGTTATGGCCGCAACGCCAGCGTACATGCACTGCAAGACAGTACTGTAGTGTTGGGTAGTTCGCGAACGATTAGATCTTTTTGAACCGAGTCTTTGAAGTGAACGAAATGACCTGAGTCCTCAACAAAACAACGATTCATTTGTTTGAGTCTACTGCAAGAGGTCATTCGCGAACAAATCGGTGAGGGAACCTAAAGGACTTGTGGAAATAGTTCAGAGCTGTTTTCTATGGTTCTTTTAGTCCCTTCGTTTCATTCGTTGATTCTCTCTTTAGTTATCTTAGTCAGGCTGCTGTTAGTAGCTCAGGAGGTAGAGCGGGTCGTCTAGTAAGCGAAAAATTGCCGGTTCGATCCCAGGCTCCTCCTGGTAGCGTGCTGATGTGTCCTTGAGTAAGACGCTTAACCCCCTGACTGCTCCTACATGACAGCCCACTGCTCCTAGATATGTAAGATACTAGGATGGAATGCAGAGAAATTGCAAATTTCTCCGTTGTGGCACTGATAAGGGTTTATAAAATTAAAAAAATATTTCAAACCGTATTGTGCAGACATTACACATGCATTGTGGGATCCATGCCTGTCAGCATTTAAAAATAATTTTCCGTCCCAGTGGCACGCCGTTGGCTGGGGGGTCTGACTGACAAAGTGCCGCTTGTTACTCACGGTCATGCATGTTTTTTTTCTTTGGTTTCATTCAGTAAATAAATAAAGCCTGTAATAAGATACAGTATCAATCTACAGTTATAGCACACTGTTATTATTGGTTTTGTTTGGACAGCGCTGGTCGCCGGAGAGGAGATGGGCGCACCAAACTCCTTTGTTTTAAAGGTTTAAAATATGGGACATTTATTCTTTACTGGAAAATAAACAACAGCGGGAGTATAGTCGGGAAGGAAGAGTAAAATACAAGAGAATCCTGGGGGTTGACAGTTATGGCGTTATCCCACCTACACTTTGCAACATTGACATGTAAGTCGAAGTAAAATATTTTTCAGGTAAAATTGTGCATTACAATATTTTATTTTATATTTTTATGCTTGATAGTTTAGATATAAATCAAATCCCAGACAGGGATTGTCTGATTGACTCCCTGAACGGATCCACTGCAAGAACGAGTCGCTCGCGAACGTGAGAATCGCCAGAAATTGTGAGCGATTCGGTGAACAAATCAGTGAACTCGTCTTTTTTCTGAACTGATCAAAAGATTTCTGTCCCTGGAAGGAAACAGCAGAGCTGACAGCTTCACGGCGACAAGGACAGTTGAGCACGTTTCAGCTTCATGCAAATGAGAAGCGTCGGGCACCGGGCAACAGCCAATAGGAGGGAAGATCTCAACGGCGCTGCGCCTTGGAACATGGACGCCCGAACCACTGCGCTTTGTTCATGATAAGGCTTATTTTTTTAAATGAAAAACATTCCTTCACCTTCTGATAAAATAAAGGACACGTCATTTTATGTATCTCCTACAAGGACAATTCTTTATTTTAACAGATCGATGGCAAGAGTAGTTACGTATTTTTTTCGAGAGGTAATTTATTTTGCTTCGTAAACAGCTACACCATTTTAATTAAAAAAAAAAAAGCACACACTGTGCACCATCTATGTTTATAATGCACATTAACTATGGAAAGGGAGAGAGCTTTGAAACAGCCTGGCGATTTTGAGCTGACACGCCCACAACAGCCAGGTACACAGAGACCTTGCAACGAGATGAGAGCCGCTTGGCTTCAAGCTGCTGCCACTTCACCGGAGGTGTGACTGTTACCTTTATGCTGAAGCACGCCATTGCTAGAGTTACCCAGGAGAACATTTTCTAAAAGGAGAAACAAACTGAAGTGACCTTTTTTTTAAACTGAGTGCTGCTATGAATGAAAGCAAGAATGCAAAATAACCTTTTGAGTGCGGGCAATGCAGAGAAGCTCTCCAATCTCCAAGCTGAGGGGAGAGATACGGCTTTGCCCATTATGTCGTCTGCTGGAGTCCCTTCAGGATACACGCACACACACACACACACACACACACACTATCTCTGACCTTCTTGCTTTGAGTCACAATCTACAATTTCTAAACATTAAATTTTTAAATGTTAAATTGCGGAATTTGTAATTTATTTCATGTTAAACTGCTTTGCAGGGGGAAATGGTCGAAACAGGAAAACTGTGTTCTTCTGCCAATTGATGATTTGATGGTGAGTTGGATGAACTTAGAGGCAGATCTTTCGCTCACATTTGCCTCTAATGCATGGAAACCTGGACCCTTTATGCCATCTCACAATATATGTTTGAATTTGACTTACAGAACTCTGATCTTCTACTTGCATCGTTGTGTTGGTGAATATTCCCTCATGACAAATAATATAGTTGTGTGAATTGACGTAAATCATGTTTCCTTCAATATCTTCTACAGCTACTGAATCGCTTTTGTATGTGTGATGGGTTCCTTTTGGGGTTTAGGTTTATTTTTCGGGTTTATTGTTAATTTTGTTAACATATTTAAATTTGGTATTATTTGGTTGCAAAATTGGCCTATTTCTATTCAAATGAGCCTAATTGCAAATAGCCTCAAATTCACAAACACCAGCGCTAAAAGACACACGCAGTTAGAGTGAAATCATTACCGTGTGCAGAGAGCTGGTGGTAACTGCGCAGAGAACAAAAAAAATATTTTAAAAAGGCAGCGTTGCGTGATGCAATTGCAATGCAATTGAAGCACATTTAAAAGAGTGTCACGCCCAGACTTTCCAGTGATCGATAAATGATATTTTGACATTATTATTATTATTATTATTATTATTATTATTAAAATCACTGTCACTGAATCCGAAGGTAGCAATGCCTGGAAGGGGCAGTCGGTGGCGGTTTTGAAAACACACTCCAAAAGCAACTCGTTGATACTTTGAACAATTTATTGTACTAAAATGGGTTACAAACATTGACAAAAACAGCTTCATTATTCCTGTTAAACAAGATATCGAAAAAAAACAACTAAAAGATAAAGGGAATAGTGATACAGAGGTCCAAATTGGCATTGAACCACAGATGGCATTGAGTCTGCAGGACCACGGACAGCTCTGCTCAAACCCATTTTTACACGAGAAAAATTGTATTAAAAATATGGTTATTAAATGTGGAAGAGTGTTTGAAGTAGCCCTTCACCCACCGTGTTTGTTTACTCTAAAGTCACGTTTGATCGTGGGAGAGTTCCGGTTTTGAGAGTCGGGACCAGTGTTGGGGAAACACGTTACAACGGTCTGTAACAAGCAATGTCAGGCGTTGCTGTTCCTAAATTTTGGATACTAAAATTAATTACATTTCATCACATTACTGATACTAACGAATATGATACTCACATTAGCCTATATATGTGCTATATGATACTGTGGATGTATGTGTGATAAGCACATGGATAAGGTACGTGTGGATAAGCAGATGGATAAGGTACGTGTGGATAAGCAGATGGATAAGGTACGTGTGGATAAGCAGATGGATAAGGTACGTGTGGATAAGCAGATGGATAAGGTACGTGTGGATAAGCAGATGGATAAGGTACGTGTGGATAAGCAGATGGATAAGGTACGTGTGGATAAGCAGATGGATAAGGTACGTGTGGATAAGCAGATGGATAAGGTATGTGTGGATAAGCACAGGGATAAGGTATGTGTGGATAATGTACGTCTTGCCTCCGTTAGCGTACTATTAGCCTGGGGGACAGCGGAAGGTGAGTGGCAGAAATACAGGGATATTGGTGGAATTGGCAAAACAACTTTGCATGTTTTTCAAACTTGCTTGTGTTTATTGTAAGTGTACATCATACAGTGCATTCAGAAAATATTGCAAAAATATCTGAAAACATGTTTTCACTTTGTCATTATGGGTTATTAAGTGTAGATTGATGGGGAAAAAAATTGCAATTTTGGGAATTTATTTATTTCAATACAAAATTACGTCTATAACACAATAATGTGTGCAAAAAGTGAAGGAGTCTGAATACTTTCTGAAGCCACTGTATATACAGTATATGTATGTCATATGTATATACGTCATATATGTAGCTTCTCTCGTAGCTTCGCATGCTTCGTTGGTCATAGCATCAGTTTACGGAAAGGTAAGCGTCGATTGACTTCGCCTGGACGTGGAGCAGAAATGTGCTCGCTGAGGATGGTTTTCTGCTGGCAAATACTGTACTGCTTGTGGGTTTTGAGACTAATCTCACGCCATAGAATTTGCATTACAATTTGCATTGTGAACAAGATATTTCATCAACTAAATATGGTGTATTTTAAACAAACCACATTAATAGTAAATACAACTGTCTGGGTAAATCCAGATTAGATTGTAACTGGCACAACTTCCAGCCGGCCCAACCAGCTTTGAAGGGAATTATTTAATTTGGAGAAAACAAGCCAAACTACATTTATTTTGTGTGAAGATTGATACGTTTTTCTATTCTACTCCAACTGCCACACTCAAATATGGTTTTGTTGACAGGCAATTTTCCTTTACATGGGTGAGTCCAGGGATGCTTTTGATTATTTACATAGTTCTCGGCAAGATAGCAGCTCTTTTGATACCTGCAACTGACCAAAATTGTAGACACCAGGCAATGGCATCACACATTTTGAGAAATAATATTTTTTCTTACCCACGAATTATGATTTTTTTGTGCCCCCTTTCAGCTCTAAGTGGATGACTAACATTGCTGCTGCTGCTTTTTCATCACTGGATCCCCTGGTGTCAGCTGAAAAACTGTGCCTACTTTCCACAACTTTCAAACCCTCTCCTGAAATGACAATCTATCTGTCAACACCATTTACAGACAATGAAACAATTGGATTGAAGCCTTGAGGCAAATCTATGCTTATAGCAACTCTGCTTGGGCCTCAGGGAGATCAGGACTAGGGATGCGCCGATCCGATACTCAGTATCGCTATCGTTCCGATACTGACCAAAATCACTGGATCGGATATTGGGAAAAAAAGTATAATCCAATGCAATCGATAAGCCTAAACTATCATATAATTGCTAAACTAATCTTTGAGCGACATGCCGTAAAGAGAGATGTGTCATAAATTTGCGCCACGGCCAGTGCACACTCCTCCAGGGAACACAGGAAAGCAGCGGATGTCTTAAGGCCGTGCTTCCGTGACAACCTGGTGAAGTCCAACATGGCTGCGGACCCACACAAACCACCAACCCGCTGTACCACAACTAATAAACCGCGACACACCCGCACACACTCCACTCGCTCATGCCCCACTCAGAGAGAGAGGGAGAAACAGAGAGAGAGAGAGAGAGAGAGAGAGAGAGAGAGAGAGAGAGAGAGAGAGAGAGAGAGAGAGAGAGAGAGAGAGAGAGAGAGAGAGAGAGAGAGAGAGAGAGAGAGGCAATTCAAAGAGCCTTACATACATACATCACAACACAACACATATTACATACATAAAAAATTAACAGGAAAGAGCATAGAAAAATAAATACATAAAAAATTATAAAGACATAGAGACATTCCCATGGAATCGGAAAGAGACCTTGCTGTTTCCACCGATATCAACCTGTGGAAGCTTATTTGCAACAACACCTTTTCCATGACCCGCAACTCCAAAATGCAAATCATCCAATATAAGATTCTGCACAGAGCCCATATCACGGAACACAAAATGTTCAAAATGGGTCTTGTGTATGAAGATGTTTGCTCTCACTGTTCCCGCAATACCAGAGATGACTACTTTCATGCCTTCTGGCTCTACCTGTCCAAACATTCTGGACCAACATCACCAAGAAGCTATCAACCCTTCTGGGTCGCAGCATTCCAGTCTCCCCGTCTACATGTCTCCTCGGTGACCTCTCCTCAGTTGACCCACCACTGAAACACCACCAACCCATTTTAATCGCTTTAACAATTGCCAAGAAAATAATATTTCTCAGAAACAGAGATAATCTCACCACAATATCATTTAATGAAATATGGGCTACTTTTATCACTGACATTACTCCATCCATTAATACTTGAGTCTTCCTAAGTTGGGGCAATGTCGCTCTTGTTCCTGGGTTGAGCTGGCCTGTCTCTGGGGGCAGGGGGGTGGGTGTTCCCGTGGGGTTGGCGGCTGGCATCCATCTGTTGGGGTGCTGCTGCAGATTTGGAGCACCGGTTGGGGGTGGGGGGAGTGGTTTGCTGGTTCGGGTCTTGGCCCCTTGGTCGGCGCGGCACTGGGGTCGCCCGCCCCGTGGGTGGGGTGGTGGGGCTTGCGTGTCCTTCCAGGTGCGTTCTGCACACTGGTCTACGTGGATGGGAGCTCGGGGCTCGCGGCCGGTCAGGGCGTCTGGTCAGCTGCGGTGGGGCGGGCCTTGCTCTTGCGCAGGCCGCAGGTAGGCATGGGGGTCCCGGGGTGGCCGGTTCGGGAGGGGTGTCGGTCTGTCGGCGCGGGACCTGGCTTTGGGCCTGTGGTCCGTACCTGGTGCCTGCGGTGCGGGTTCTGCGCCTGCGGCTGCCTCTTGTGCCTGCACATGGGGGTCTCAGGGGTGGGGGGTCTCCTCGTCTTGCCTGGGACTGGGTTATACTGCTCGGGGTGGCGTGGGGGTTGCTCTGCGGGCTTCCGGCTTCTCTAGGGGCCCAGGGGTCTATTGTGTCTGCAGGGCGGGGTGCTCGGCGCTTTCCTGCAGTCTCATTTACTGCCATAACTATGACAGGAAGAGGCCACGTGCTCAGTTGCACGTGCCGATTGCAGCAGTTCCTGATGATTTAAAAATTAATAAAGAGTTGCATTGCAGGTCGAGAACTTGAAGGTCACTTGCAGACTAACTCTGTCCTAGATGCAAAAGCCTACAAACACTCTGTGCTTTATGCCCAGCATGCTGTCAGCACTGGTTAAAAAAAATTTATAATATAAGAAAAGACATAAAAAAAATAAGTGTTTTAAGTCATGTTTGCATGCAGAAGAATACATCCTTTTGGGTACTATAAATTACAGTATTTGCTTAAATTAATTATTATGCCTTAAATAAACAACAAATATTGAAACATATTATTGATATTTGTGACAAAGATACAGCATTTAAATGGAAATTCTACATTGAACTTGTTTAACTGATCGACAGACCAATGTCTTTGTGGCCGGCAAATGCATTGTGTGTTTAGAACAGCAGCATTGTGTTTATTATAATGATTTATTTACAGCTAAGTTGTTTAGGTGAGGGAAAAAGACGGCATCGGATTGGTATCGGTATCGGCAGACACGCAAGGTTGCGCTATCGGTTTATATATCGGTATCCTAGCAGGTGAAGAGGCAAGCTCACTCACCTGTCCAGACTGACCGCTGTCATCACCGCAATGCAGGCCACCTGATTGCAGTTGTCCAGAGAGGTGATGATCCGGCACAGCATGCTGCCAAACACCCAGTGGCCGCCGCGGGCCCACTGGTGGATCAGGAAGGGCATGACGGTCACGTGCACCACGTCGGCCACAGCCAGGTTACAGATGTACACGTCAGGCACGGTCTTCTTCGTTGTTCTGACGGACAAAAACAAATTATATACAAGTACTGTATGTAGAATTGATCCAAAGAGTGGAGGTTCTCCCGCCTATTTTTTTTTTTTCAGACACTCACGACGCTACCGACATTGCAAGAAGCATCTTGTGGAAGGTGTGGAAGGCCTACCTGCGGGGACACACTATCTCCTTTGCTTCTATACTTAAAAGAGCAGAAACAGCCAGGCTGGTGGAGATAGCAGATGAACTCCAGAGGGTCGATACGCAATATGCCACTGCCCCCCACCCCTGCACTTTTTAGTGAAAGCCTTAAGCTTCAAGCTGAGTTTGATCCCCTGTCGACGGATAAAATTGAAACACGTTGTCACGATCAAAGCAACGTCATTTCAAAATGTGAGAAAAGGCAGGTAAACCTCTTGCTGCAGCCCTCTCAAGACTGATCCCCAGGGTAAAATCGCTACTGGGGGCCATCGTCTCTGACCCAAAAACAATGAATGATGTCTTTCTAGAATTGCATTCTGATTTATCTTCCGCAGAGCATTTACCTGAGGTCTGAAATGGCCACAGATCCCCAGAATCAGCGACGACGTTGCTAATAAACTGGGAGCCCTGATTGCAACCATCGAAGTACCAGAAGCAGTCAAAATGTAACAAAATTGTATACCCCCCGGCCCGGGCGGGGATATAGTAGAATTTTATTCATATATTTTAATTTTAAGTATATTTTAATAAAATTTTCCCCACTTCTAGCAAAATTTTACAATGAATCCTTCATTAATGACCGACTACCTTCAACTTTATCCAAAGCCACCATTTCTTTTTTTTTGTCTTATTAAAAATACACAAAGACCCTCTTTGAATGTAACAATGACAGGCCCATATCCTTCTTAAATGTGGACCAAAATATGTTATTTCAGGTTTCAGCTTCACGTTTACAGCAGGCCCCACCAACTCTGACTTCAACAGACCAAACTGGTTTTATGGTCGGAAGGACCTCCTTTAATAACACCAGAAGGCTGCTCAATATAATCAACTGCCCCAGGCCCGATACTTCTGGGGTAATAATATCCTTAGACGCTGATAAAGCGTTTGACAGCGAGCCTGGAATGGAAATACCTTTACTATGCCCTGGAAAAATTTGGCTTTAGTTCAGATTTTTTGGCTTGGATTAGGTTGCTCTACGAATCTCCTGTCGCTTGTGTTCTCACAAATGGCGCAAGGTCTCGCCCCTTTTGCTCTCCGCCGTGGCACCACACAGGGATGCCCTCTCTCTCCCCTTCTATTCGCTGTGGCTATCGAACCGTTAGCCATCGTGTTTCGAGAGGAGGGGACTTTTGAGGGCATCACCAGGTCGGGTATCACTATCAAACTGTCCTTTTACGCCGTTGATCTGCTGTTTTACATCTGTAACCCAGTGTCCTCTCTCCCAGTTGACATTTTGCAGAGGCAAACACTCTGGTTGTAAACTAAATCCCTACCCTAGCCCCGGTTTGTAAAAATAATTTATTCCCACCCTCTTCCTCAGAACACACTTTTTGTATTTGGTGTGACAAGGCCATAGTTAATATAAAACATTTCTATAAAGAAGAAATTTCATTGATTTAACAGAGCTTTCAACTAGGTTTGACCTTGACCTTGCCAGATTCGTAAAAATGTATCCGAACACCAGTGATAGTTGCAATATGTGCAAACAGTCACCTGCTAACCACACTCACACGTTCTGGTCCAGTCCAAGTTTAGCAGATTGCTGCCTTTGAATATTTAACACGCTTGGAACAGTGTTTTATTTGAACCTACATGAACCTCTCACGGCCCTATTTGGAGCACCACCGCATGCATCGCCCGATTTCCTATCGATAAAAGTTCAGTGTTCTGGCCTTTACAACTCAATTATCTAGACGCCTCATTTTATTCAACTGGAAACACGCCCATCCCTCACAAGGAGATGGTAAATCATTTCAATTTGAAAATAACTGACTTTCATTCACAAACTCCGGTAAATCGCTTGACAAGACCTGGAAGGCCTTTATCGAGTACTTGAACTAGGCTACTATTTACCTGGGTGACAGTTAGGGGCCCCTCCTCCGTTTTTTTTCTCCATCAGTGTTCATGAATGTACTTATTTTCTTCTCATTTAATAATGGCTTTCCCATAGTCAGAGGGAGGAACTTTGGGAATTTGGGTGGGAAGTTAATGGGTTGGGTAGGAGTTGATGGACGCGAGGGTTGGGTTTCGTTCTTGTTGTTGTCCATGTTGTTCTTGTTTCATATTGTTCATATGCCATGTCTGTCAACAAGAAACCAGTGCACTCAGACATCCCTGATACAGTACATCACTGTACGCCTGCCAGAGACACAAAGCACGAGCTTGGACGAGCTTTTCTGTGGCCGCTGCCTGACCCTTTGCACCTTGACCCATTGCATTTGCATCAAAACGAAGAACAATGAAGTGAAGGGGGCTCTCACACATTTATTCATATTATTATACCTGTCAGTGGTGGTGATCAACATTCATTAACTCACATCCTCAACACCGCGACTACAAAAGGCGTTGAAATACACTTTTTAGAAAATCACTCGGATGCCGGATTTATCATTTTTGCTGTTGGTTGGAGAATAATTGCAAAGATTCTGATAATTACTAATAGTGGAGGAGTATTACAACTGCCTCTCCTTCCAGTTCAAAGCAAACCAAACGCTCCCCCTCCCACACAGCACTTCCACACCACTCTGCCTTTCTTATCAATCCAATGTCACAGCTCCAAAACAGAGTGCCAGAGGGTTCAAACTTCAGAGTGCTCAAGCAATTAGAATGCCCGGAACCCTGGGGAAAGCTTAGATATGACCGGGATGCTGTTGACAAGGTTTAGGAGGGAATATCAACGGAGGAGAAATCTGTTGGAAAGAGAGAATCTCAGAGTTCCTTTGCCTAGAGCAGCATGATTCAGGCTATTTTACACCAACATTGTTCATTAAAGGAAATTGTTTTCCTATATCTGATCCGATATTGATTTCATTTTTTCCTATTGTAATGGAGAGTCTGATTTGGACAGTCTGATGTTAATTCGTCACTATTGTACCATTATGTTCATTTGGTGAAGACTAAACTGGAAAATGCCGTCGTCTTCTGCCGTATCCACATGAGTAGATTGACTAGTCTATTCAGAAATATTGGTATCGAAATACAAAAAGATAAACAGAAGAACCCAAAAGACAACAGCTCCACTTTCAGAAAGGAACTGCATAGCACAGCTTCTTGAGCTCCAGCGGCCCTGGCCCCCTTCTGTCAGATCCTCTGTCAGGCAGCCATTTATTGTACAAAAGGAATAGACATTTTGTACTCTGGTCGTGAGATGTAAGTATGACATCCTAACCAGAATGCTTTTATAGCTTCAACGGCTTTTGCTGTTAATTTCCATTTTCCCTTTGGCCAGTGGGCACCTTATTCTGCCCACAAAAAACACATAAATAAACAATGTCTGGCTGTCTTCTTAACTAACCCAGGGCTCATCAGCGGCGAAAAGGCCACATTGCAGATGGAATATCAAGTCAGAGCAATTGATTTTATTTCCATTTATTGGACCTCTAATAGGAGCCACCACTCACACACGTAGAGTTCACAGTACAGACCACATCCCTTCCTAATAATTAAAGACTTTGTCCCTGGAAATAATTCATTGGTAGAAATTCATTTCAGACTTCCAGTCCCACTCCTCTCCAAACAAGACTGTAAAACATCACAACAGGCGCAAACACCATCAGAGGAATTTGGAGTTAGTTGAAATGAGTTCCTTGATCATGCCCTATGTCTTACTGGCTGCTACTTTATATATTATAAACCATTTAAAACGAATGGCTTAAACCCCCTTATAAAGAAAACCTTTCTTTGACGAGTCACTAACACGTCAAAGAACACACGAAGGCACTGTGGAAGAGAATTAGTCATTTGAGAGTATTGAGGCTATTCGAAGCAGCAGGTGTCGACCCTACACGACTAAGACAATGGGATCCAATTGTGTCGGACACATTATTGAAAAGAGGAGAAGTCATCGTTAAAACGGTTCGAAAACTCACCTGAGGATTGTGACCAAGACAATGACGTTGCCAACAAGTCCCGTAGTGCAGAGCAAGCCAACCAGAGAAGGCAGCACGGTGGTCTCCGTAAAATAAACCAAATTGAAGGACGCGTCTGACTGATTTCTGTCTGTCGTCCAGGGACGCTTCGTGGGCGCAGTCCGGTTGGAGACGCTCGACCAATTTACGTTCATTGTGGAAACGAAAAGGAGTGAGATACGACCATGACAGAGATAGGTGTGACAGTTGTGTAGGTTTTTTCAGATGGTGTTGCCGGAGCGAAGCACCTGCAGGAGCGGCGGCGCGCACTGGATACTCCAAGCGCTTTACGCACGCAGCGCCGCCGCAGCTGCCGACGCGACGCGACGCGACGCGGGGACAAACTCTGTGGAGGTTATGTCACAGAGACTCTAAATAATACAGCAAACAAACAAACAAACAAACAAACAAAATCAGTATGGTTTTGTTGAAATACACAATCATTGCACCTACTGTATTTTGCAATCAGCCAATAATCAACTGTTTACTGGCTTTTCTTTCTACGGAAATGGTCAATGAACAGACCACTAACAACACCAACAACACTAACAACACAAACAACCAACAACATGGTCAAACAAAACAAAAACAAAACAGACACTACAAAATGAAAGACAATCCATCTCAATAATTTCTATAAAGCATTCCCAGTGTGTCATTGCATTTATACAAAGCATAGTTTATATTGCAATGTTCTGCAAACATCCTGCATGTTGACCATTTCACTGTATGTTGACCCTAAATGTGTGCAAGAAGAGGCCATTTGGTCACCAAAGGCAGCGTGGATTGCATCCAAATGCACTCCACCCCTCTAAATTCCCCTAAAACCCTATATCCTTCACCTGAAGAACGTTACCGCTCATATAAAACAGAGCAGGCTGATCTCCATCACTTCATTTAATACCAACACAAAGGCTTTCGATGGCATTTTTGGATGTCTGCATTTACTAAGATTCACTGTAGAAATCACAAATAGTTTGCCTCATGCACATTAAGAAGACTTCAAGTATTCCTTCAAGTATTCCCTTGATTAGGGAGCCTTCTGCTTCTCTGGAATTATCTTTTGCTATGATGTCTGGGCAGCTCAACAAGAGTCTGGAGGATTTTACACCCATGAAGGCTGTAAGACAAAACTCAAACAAATCAAAAAACAACTAAATGACTCCTATGAATTAATTTATTGTTATTATTATTATTATTATTATTATTATTATTATTATTTATGTTATAATACAATTGTTGTTATTAATACAATAACAAGCAACCAGTTATTAACAATATAAAGAGAAATACATTTTTGGAGAAACTGACCAAAGCTGAAATTCAAAATAATTGACACTTGATGTTGCCTATTCATATATGGGAGCCTGCATGTCCCAGAGGAAGTTGTGGCTATTCAGAAGGTTAATGTTTTGGCATAGAGCTGATGAGCTCCGCCCCCCAGTAACTGAATTTAATTCCAATAAGTAAGCAGTATCATGTTCAATTTCTCATGTTTATAACAAACCAAATTTCATAAAAATTTGTTCCGAATTAAGTGAGTTAGAGTCCGTTTTATTTGTTTACTAGCAGATCTTGACTGCCCCAATATGGCGACCACGCAGATGCACGCCAAATCGCCAACGCTGTATCTATGGGATTGACTTGAGTGACATGAGCAGTGGCCAGTACTTAGGTGACGTTCCGGGGCGACCGGACCTGACGGAGTCCCCTTAATCATCCAATCATCCTTGTCGATAGGCACCTACCTTTTTTGATAGGAGTTCATTCTGTTTGTGTTTTTTGATTTGTTGTTGTGTTTTTTTACTTGGCCCTGTGTTTTGCACTTCAGGGCCACAATTTCTTGATATACGATGACGGGGAATCATACTGCGAATGGCTCAAGCAGGGTTTTTTTTCCCCATATGTCGTACTGTAGTCCTTAATTATTGGCTACCAATCATTATGATATAGGCAGGCACTAGGCCAGGGTTGGGCAAACCACGGCCCGTGGGCCATATGTGTCCTGCGAAGTAGTGTAATACGGCCGGCGAGGCATTTACATTAACAACAATCCTATAATATATTAAAATTTGTAGTATCTGTTATTTTCCTGTTATACTTCTCTGACGTCAAGTCAATCTTCTTCACTTTACCTGATCACATTACAAAATGAGCGGACAAAAAAATTGATTGAAGATTGGATTGCAAAATATTTTTTTACTGAATTACAAATGGCTCATTTTTGGAGTTAACGGGGAAAGCCGATTATTTTCTTGAGCTGAAAGAGGCACACTGGCTTTGTGATTTGGCGTTCGCTGTGGAAATACTGGCACACATGAATGAGCTGAACGTGAAGCTACAAGGGAAAGATCAGTTTGTATACGACACGTATTCAAAAGTGAAAGCCTTCAAGGTCAAATTGACTTTGTTCTCTAAACAAAAGCAAACAAATCATTTGGGCATTTCCCCCACACCTGCGCCGCTGAAAGAAGTCCCCCCAAACATGCGAGCAAGTACAGTAAATCGCTGGACGACCTGCATGGAAAATTCTGCCGTCCATTCTCTGATTTTGAAAAGGTTTGAGAAGTCACTTCAGCTGTGTCATGTCCCCTGTCATTCGATTTTGAGGCAGCACCGCAGGAATTACAGTTGGAGATGAATGATCTCCAGTCTGACTGTGTCCTAAAGGAGAAGGTCAACTCCGTTAAACTAGATATGTTTTATGCTTCGCTGAATGAGACAAAGTTTTCAAACATCCGAAAGTTGGCACAGAAGATGCTGGTGTTATTTGGCTCTATGTGTGTGAACAGATGTTCAGTGTGATGAACATAAACAAAACACGCCACAGAGCCAAGCTTACTGGTGAACACATGAGCGCTGTCCTACGAATTTCCACAATGAAAATGGCACCAGATTTTAATGCGCTGGCAAACAAGGGTGATCAGCAACACTGTTCCCATTAAATCCATCAATGGGATACGATTAAATTGATTTCACATATATTTTACACTTTATGCTTACTCCTTTTTCACCTCATCTACTAATGGTCTGGCCCGCCGGACAGTTTTAAAAACCATATGTGGCCCTCGAGGCAAATAGTTTGCCAACCCCTGCACTAGTCTCACACTGGGCTTATGAACCATGTCACGTCTCATGGAAGGAAAGCTGTTTTGTTTTTGTTTTGTTTTGTCTTGTGGAGTACGACATGGTGAAAGCCAAGAATGTCCTAACGGAATGTCTAACCTGTCAGACATTTTCGACATCTCTTCTCCTGGTGAGACAGCGCAGATTTCAGTGATGTTGAAATTCTCAGAGTTCAGGGTTCTCTGAACAGTGTTCCCTCCTCACAACCGCCCCAGAGTGCAAGTAGCAGTCATGGTCAAAGGTAAAGTGTGCCATGTCTGGCAACCATAACATGTCATGAGCTCATCATCTAGTCGTAAAGGACGAGAAACTTCTAGTTGCCCGAATTGAATTGGAAGTGTCATCCTCCATAAGGTCTGCAATAGAGTCACAAGCCACGTACAAGTTAACATACACTAAACTTACAAAATACTAAATAAACCAGAAAAGTTATGGATAATGTGAAATATTAAGCATTTACTGGTTGCTCCTGAAGTAAAAACTTTGGGAATGGTACTCATCGGCCAAAACACACCAGATACTCATGCATTTTACCTTACATCCAGGGCCGAGTCCACAGACTTGGGTCACTGAAGTCCTACAAAAGCTATTTGCTTTTTTACCTGTCTAAATCTGCAAGTGGAGTTAAAATTTTCAACCTGCAAAACCACTCTTCATTAATGGTCAAGAACTGCTTGCAATACATCTCTACTTTGGATGACCTTTAAACAACCAATCATTACTGTGAGAAAAATAAACATAGAAACAAATGAGTCTGGACTTCTGAAATGGCTTATGAGGGTCTAATTAGTGTATGTCAGCACTGCAAGTTTGATGCACAACCACAGACCCTTAGGGGCTAAGCTCCTATTTGTCTATCTCCAACCGCGTATGTGAAAGTACTTAAATGTATTCATCCACTCGCTTCAGCCAATCAGGTTGGAGCAGCTTAGCCTATAAACCTTAAACCATAAAATTCATTGGGGCTACGCCTCCTTCATAGAACTGTAGTTACAAAGCTACAGTCACTCCATTCTATGTCAGGAGGCTACACCCCTTAGGGTCTACGCTCCTTTTGGTATACTAGGGGTGGAGACCCCCGATACTCTACTCTAGACCCGAACACGTCCAAGTGGGTAAGCGTCCAGGGTGCAGGCTGAAGCAGCCAAAGCCGGCAGTGAACTTAATCTACGTACACGTGAACCTGGCAAACCATTGTTCACCACTGAAAGTCCAGTTGGAAGCAACTACACACACTGCACACACTGTATCCACAGAGAGAGTGTTTGTCACTAAACACAGGAAACACGTCAGAATCTGAGTGGCCTCCTCGGCCCGAACGCAGAGCACCGACTGGGAAAGGGACCCTGCGGAAACATTGCGCAGGTAGAAATGGACAAATGGGGCCGACGATGACCAGGACCAAGCACAGCCGACACATAGCACACAAAGAGTTGTCTTGACAACCATATTGGGCTGTGCAGTCCACGTAGCATGCCAAAAAGTTCGCAGGACACAGAGAGTGAGGCTGTTCCTTCCACACACTCTGGTGAGGAGGAGGAATATGAGCTCCTCAGCACCTTAGGCATGGACGCCAGGTGAGGTCGCAACAGTGCGCTGCTGAGATCGGCATTAATGGCGATTAGGCAGGCGGCTTGCACAGACAGAGCGTACAGATCCCTGACACGTTTTGCAGAGGTCAGAGCGATAAGCAAGGCCGTCTTAAAGGACAGCAGCTTCAAACCTGTGAGACACAGTGAATCCATTCGGCTCGTTCCGCTACCTTGATGGCTGAAGTTTTTGAGGAGATGGGAACACCTGGAATGGGCCCTGCCATCGAGGGGATCTCCACCCTTTGGTCCTGGAATCTTTCACCACAATCCAGTCACCTAGTGCGAGTCTGTGCAGCTGTCCCTTGGCCTTTCATGGTAATGGGTCGGGGCTGCGGACTATAACTAACTACAAGATAGCCGAACAGATCCATGGACGACGTGGTCTCCCAGGTTCTGCACACCACGCACACGCTCCTGGATGGCCGGAAGGGCGTCTATGTGAGATTGCTGTTCATTGACTACAGTTCAGTTTTCAATACCATAGTCCCCTCCAGACTGGCTGTCAAGCTGCGGAAGCTAGGACTGAGCACTCCGCTGTGTGCCTTTATCCTGGACTTACTCACAACCAGGCCCCAGGTGGTGAGGGTGGGGAGGCACACATCCAGCACCCTCACCCTGAACACAGGATCCTCCCAGGGCTGCATCCTCAGTCCCCTATTGTACTCCCTGTACACACATGACTGTGTGGCCAGGTCCAGCTCCAACACCATCATCAAGTTTGCTGATGACACCGTCGTGGTGGGCCTGATCACCGGCGACGATGAGAAGGCCCACCACGAGGAGATGGCTGACCTGTCACTCTGGTGCCAGGATAACAGCCTCCTCCTGAATTTCAGCAAAACTAAGGAGCTGATTGTGGACTTCTGGAGAGGATTTCAACCGAGGACACACGTGCTGTTGATGATAAATCTCTGTGCCACTTCACTTGTTACCACTTCAGGCAGCTGAAGAAATCAGGGTCTCGTGATGATCCTGAATGTCCCTGCCTGTGTTTTTTTTTCTTCTAACCATTCGCAGTAAGCTTTGAATGTGCATTGAATGGTATATATTTTTTCCTTTTCCTTTTAGACATCATGCTTTTCCTTATTAACATTCTTCTTCTCTCCTAGGTTACTTTTTAACGCTGTCAACTGACTCATGCTAAAACTTCCTTCTTATGGGAACCCACAAGCTGCTACCCAGACATGCAACTTTTCACAGCTCCCTGGTCCATAAATCATATATTTTGTGTTCCCTGGTCTACAGGATTTGGGACTGGTTCAACCACTCTCCCTGCTTTTCCCTTCAATGTATTATTTTTTACTATTTATGGCCCCTTAGGCGATCCTCTAGTGGTCCCAGAGCTACCCTAGTATTCGTCATTCTACAGAATTTCTTTTATTCTGACCCTGGTCTTCTCCCAAAACCATCCAATAATAAGCAGTAACATATTAGTTTGCAATTCTAAGAATCACAGGGGAATTTTCATCTTAGGGGATCCTGTAATGGTCCCAGACCAATCCTAGTACTTTTGTTGTGCAGGCTCAGAGGCAACGTGTCCCACGAGGGCGGCTGTCCTCACGCAGCCATGGGAGTCCCGCTTGAGAACCGCACATCCCTGCCAACAGCCTCCAGTTCTATTGCCTCCTTATGTGGGAGAGGTCTGAAGGTTCCGCTTTGCACACTTTGGTCAATATACGAGATAATGCAATATGCTCCTTCTATACGAGAAGGAGCATGAAGCCATTTGCTTCAATGTACGCTTATTATAAAAGTGTAGACCCTAGGAGGGCCCAGAACTCCCCGTGTATGTGGGCGAATCTGGGGCTGCTCGCTCTGTTGTACGCTCAGGGCAGCGTGGGCGTGAGATGGCAGCTACAGCTGTAACGCTCGTTCCTGCGGTTGCTGTTGGGCGGGGACAGGGAGCCATGCTCTTCCCTGCCAACATCCGGTGTAGGGAGAGCTGAGCACCCTCTGAGGTGCTCAGTGGTCTCAGTGAGTGCCCATCAACAGCCCTGTCTAGGAGTTGGGCGTGTTAATCAGCGCCCCTCTCGGACTTGCACACACTTGCACCACTTTCTCTCAATTAATGCTGGCAACAATGTTGATTATATAATTAACACTTAATTTTAGTTTATTTTACTGTGGTTAAATATTTTTTAATTTAATTACACATATTTAATTGATTTAAAAGATGTAAAATAGTTTAACCTCAACCAGCCATCTTCCAGATTACATTATGTGATTTAGCAGATGCTTTTGTCGAAAGCCACTATAACATATTGATTCACTGATATAGGCGGCCGGGAGCACTTATGGTTAAGTGTCTTGCTCAAGGACACTTAAGCATGTGACCAGGAGAACCAAGATTGAACTGGCAATCTTCTGATTACTTAGGACTTGCTCCTTAACGAAAATTTCTGACAATTAACAACAATCTCACAAATTAATTAAAAATGTATTTATTTACTATGCATCTCTAAAAGTTAAAATCAAGCTGACGAACAACATCCTACAACCACCTGAAATGATTGAACATCTCACTCATATCGGCCACTTGAAAAATCCCTTTTCCAGAATATACAAACTTTTACTAAAAATAGACAACACCTTATCTTTACCTACAATGAAATGGGAAAGAGACCTTGCTGTTTTCACCGATATCAACCCGTGGAAGCTTATTTGCAACAAAGGCTTTTCAATGACCCGCAACTCCAAAATGCAAATCATCCAATATAAGATTTTGCACAGAGCCCATATCACAGAACACAAAATGTTCAAAATGGGTTTTGTGGATGAAGACATTTGCTCTCAATGTTGAAGAAGAAACAGTCTTTATTTATCACGCAACACACCACACTACAACACATGCTTGCACACACACACACATGCACATGCTTTGATGGTGGCCGGTGAAATGGATTCTCTGCTTTTGACCCATCCTGGCTTGTCCTTCCTCCAGGGGCACAGCCAGGAGCAGTGGGCAGCATACGTGGACGCACCCGGGGACCAGGTGATAAATGTCCATCGCTGGTCAGACGATGATGTGTGCATGTTTTTGGTGGGGGTCCTTACTGACGTGAGGTGGAGGAAACCCCATGTGAGCACGGGGAGAAAATGCAAACTCCACACAGAAAGGCTCCTATTTGGGAGATAACCCGCCGGAGCACGGTGCCAACAGCGCCCCAGGCGGGAATCGAACCCAGGACCTTCTTGCTGTGAGGCAGCAGTGCAATGCACTGCGCCACCGTGCCAATGATGATACCATACCTTGATACCAGAGATGACTACTTTCATGCCTTCTGGCTCTGCCCACCTATCCTAGCATTCTGGACCAACATCACTAAGAAGCTATCAACCCTTCTGGGTCGCAGCATTTCATTCTCTCTGTCTATATGTCTTCTCGGTGACCTCTCCTCAGTCGACCCACCACTGAAACACCACCAACCCATTTTGATCGGCTTAACAATGGCCAAGAAAACTTTATTACTCAATTGGAAAAATAGAGATAATCATACCACATCCCAATGGTTGCAGTTATTAATAGATTACATCTCAATGGAAAAACTATTGGCAATATCCCAAAACCATGTTGATTTATTTAATGAGATATGGGCTACTTTTAATCACTGACTTTTGCTTCTGCGGCGGTGCTTCTCTGCAGTGGGCGCCTCGGGTGCTGGGGGTGGCGGGGGGCCTGTATACCTGACGGCCTGCCGGCATCGCCGGGGGGGGGGGACTGTGTGCCCGGTGTAACATCAAGGTGTCCCGCGCTGGGCACTTGCTGCTACGTGTATGGTCACTTGGCACTCACGCTGGGCGGGGCGCCTGGTCGGCTTCGGGCACCCCCCCCTTGTGCGGGGCGTGGGTGGGCATGGGGGTCTTGCCAGCACGCCCATGGGGTGGGCAGCTCGGGCGGGGTGTCGGTCTGTCACCGTGGGGCCGTGATCCGGGCACACAGTCCGTGCCTTGCCCCTGTGCCCCGGGTTCTGTGCCGGCGGCTGCGTCTTGTGCCTGTGCCCCGGAGTTGGCTGTATGTGTGCGCCCCTGGGGCGCAGGGCCTCCTCGTGCTCCCTGGGATTTGGTCATGCTCCTCGGGCTGGGCGCGGGAGTTGCTCCACAGCCCTCTGGCTTCTCTGGGGGCCCGGGGTCTTCCGTGGCCGCAGGGCGGGGTACCCAGGGATCTCCTGCAGCCGGGGGTTGTCCGCAGGGCTGTGGAGTTCAGGGGGCTTCAGGGCTCCTTGCGCTGCCTGGAGGCGCCGCAACATAATACCAACCTTCTACACCAGTACCAATGGGAATAAGTCATGTACACTCACTGGTGGACATCTTACACACACGCACACGCACGCACGCACGCACATATGCACTCACGCACCCCTGCTTGGAGTGCACCCCAGCAACCGGGGGTGCTTTCCCTTCCTTTCCTCCCTTATTTACTGCCATAACTTTGACAGGAAGAGGCCACGGGACCAGTTGTAGTTCCAGTTTTCCTGGACCTAACTGGACCTAATTCAGTTTTTCAATACATGTTGTCATCCAATGTTCATGTTTTTGTGTAAATGTTGTTTGTTTCTATGTTTATTTGTCTCACCGTGTTGATTCTCCCCCTTTTGGAGTAGTGATCAGTTGTTATAGATCCAAACATGAATAGTTCTCCAAAGAGGGGGATTGGTGGTGGCTCTCCATAACCAAAACTGTGCTCTTGTCATTCTACAGGGCATCCACAGGACAGTGTTATTGCAGCAGTTAAAAAAGAGTGGCATTGCAGGTTGAGAAGTTGAACTCCTCTTGCAGACTAACTCTGTCCTGGATGCAAATGGCATACAAATACTCTGTGTTGTATGCCCAGCATGCTGACAGCACAGGTAAAAAAAAACATTATAATAATAATTAAAAAAAATAAAATAATACTATGCATCATTTGGGTTTGGGCTTGTGGACTCTACTGCTCATCACTGCCTACAAGGTGTACAGAAAACAGACATACTTAATGAGCTAGAAATATAAGAGTGATGAGAATCCCCCGGAATCCCCCCATTGGATAGAAGAGTAGAGGCCAGCGGGTGTCTGCAGGGGAGGTGGAGAGAGAACAGCAACACGGCAAGCAAAGCAGGCAGTGAAGCGAGCAAGGCAAGAGGGATTGGCTGCTTAAATAGGTCGGCCCATCAGGCAGTGATAATCTACAATTTGAATGAATACCTTATTAAAAGTTGGACCACAGAGCCACACTAGTGAATTACAAGAAAAAACATTCTTTCTCAACCAACCCATAATTACATTATTGTGGCAGTTCGCCTACCACCCGCCACCCAAGTGGCATTTCAGGGACCTCCGACACAGAGACACAGACGACAGGGTTGTAGGCAACAGTTTATTGTAGAGTGTGGGCCAGGTGTAATAAGCCCAGGAGCAGATAGCATGTGTCATGACACGGGCTCCTTTCCTGAGTGTGTGTGGGGATGGGGGTTTTACCTGTTGCTCGTTAGACCAACCAACGATCAACAGGTATTGAGTCACTCTGATCCCAATTACCTAGATCCAGGTCAGGTGTGGCTGCTCAAGCCAGTTTTTGCTACATAAGTGAAATTATGTAAATTACTATGAAATCTCTCTCGAAACAATTCATTTAGATTGAATGTGCTGATAATATATACCAAATTATACATGTAGTATCATTTGGAAACTTATATAATCACTATGTTCACTATGTACTTTCTAAATTACATTAAAAAACAGGTGAAGATATCTGTAATGACGTCAGGAAGTGTGAGTAGTCTTAAGATGAAGTGAGCATGCACCGAGCCTATAAAGCCTTAAAATGCGCAATTTAACACTCGTTCACTCGTTCAACCAGTTCAACCAGTTTGAAGAGAGAAAAGCCCTCATTCTTCTGTTGTGTGTCGCATACAACACAGAGTATTTGTATGCCATTGCATTCAGGACTATCATCGTGGAAAATGAACTCCAGCTGCTTAAACTGACTTGGATCTAACACACTGGTCAGATTAAGGTCCGCGATATGATATTCTCGACTTTTATATTTAGATCTTCCTCCATCCCCTTCTCATAATCAATAACAACACAGAGAAATGAAAGTTTTCACAGACAATTGAAACCGGACCCTCGTCTTGTTTACGGAAGTGATGGTGACGTCAGTGACACACCCCCTCCACAACGACGTTTCCATGTGTGTATAAAACACGTAAGCCTTAAAGGTTGAATTCTATCAAAACGGTTTCCCATTGTGACTTCATATCACATGGATGAATGATCTTCATCTGGATGGTCGCTTTAAAGGAAACGATCGATCGGCATTGTTCAGCGTCTCGGTAAGTGAACTGCATTTCCCCATAAATGGCCCCCAATCTAAAATAGCCCCCCAGGGCGGCTCTGCGCCCCGATTGCTCCCTCTCTGATGGTATCGACTGTGTCCACCACAAACCAGTGAGGGGGTGCCTGTGATAACTGTGCAAAACAATGTGTTTCCATGAGCCTAGTCGGGCTGACACCTGATGTATTTGCCTTCTAGCAATGCCCCTGGATCTGAGCAAATTAGTGAGGTTACATATTATTTCTTCTGGACAATTGGCATATAATTACCTGTGTGATTACCATCTTGGAAAACTGTAAAACACGCTTGCCATGTGAATAAAAGGCCAGGCTCGCCATTTTCAACCCAGGCCTCAATGAAATGTTGGTTCCCTTCATTTATAAATGGTTGTAGCACAACCTCGCTGAAAGTTTTACTATTTAGGAACTTAGCACTCTGCCGCAGGTTCTCACCGTGCTTGAATGCGGTCCAATGGGGAAACGATGAAGCTTTGAAACACCCCTCACATTATAGTAAGTTTCAGCAAGGTTGTCATTGTGTCCTTTAACTCTTCAAGGCCAAAACATAGGAAATAGTATAAAAATACTACAGTATAAATACTGAGTCAAAGATTGGATCACATCGAACAGCAACCATGAGAAGCAGTGTGAAATGCCGGCAACTGTGCGGCCGTTTTGCCTACCACCCGCCACCCAAGTGGTGCACAGAGACACAGACCACGGGGTTGTAGACATACCAGATGGAGGTGTGTCATGAGATGGGCTCCTCTCCTTAGTGAGTGTGGGGATGGAGGTTTTACCTGTTGCTTGTTAGACCAACCAACGAGCAACAGGTATGCAGCCACTCTGATCCTGGATCCACCAATTACCTAGATCTAGGTCAGGTGTGGCTGCTCAAACCACACCATCAACCCACACCACAAACCGCTAGCCTAATTGAACACAGGAGATTTTTTAGGATTGGTGGGAGAGATCTTAACGAATACATTTTTAACTAACAAATACCCTCCAAAAGAAATCTCTGATTCTCCCTCACAAGTCCCCTTTCATCTACCCTTGCCTTGCAGTTTGCAGTCAAACTAACAGGGTTAGTAGGGAAACCTCATTGAGAGGTATAAAAATTATTTTTGTAAGGTTCCTCTCAGGCTCATGACTAACTGTGTGGTTCAGCGATAAGAACTTGAGCTGCCAGCATGTCTGTGTGAATCATTTTTATAATAGCACATAAATTGGACATGGAAGGTGCACTTAGGAGCTCTGCTATACAGTGGCAATGAGAAGGTATTACTCAAACACTTACATCTTTCAGATTTTCTTTTATTGGTCAATTTTGGGGAACTATATTTGATACATTCACAAAGTAAGAAGCTATTTATGTGAGACATATAGCTGGGCGTCACTTGGGCAGAGCATATTTTTAAGCTTTATTTCAGAGCGCAGGGTGGAAACATGTGTATATCTCCAAAGAAAGTGTTCAGTGTTTAGGCTATTCAGCAGTCAAAAACAAATTTGCTATTTAAATATGGATGAAAACAAAATGTAGAGCACATTGTTCCATTAAAATTTGGTTCAATACAGAAAATGATCTGAAATACAATCTTCCCGAAAAGTCTCAGATCCAGCATACAGTAGTTGTTATTGAAAATGAAATGCAGTTTGTTTCAGGTTGTCCTCTGTATAACGATCAGAGATAAGATCAATAGAGAAGATGTTACTAGTGTATTGATGAAAGACTGAAATAATGAAAAGATCGTTTGGGAAGGAAATGTTGGATGGGCGATCTCAATGGTGTAATAATGAAACAAAACAATAAACTATAATATTGGATTATAGTATTCAACTCAAACTCCTACAGTGATTCTCATAAGAGTAAAGGTGACCCGGAAAGGATTTTCATATACATGAAATATACAGCACGATATGATAAAAAGAGGGTGCCAAAAATCAGTGTAATACATTCTCCTCCTATTGGATGCCAACTATTAGTGATGACAAGAGAGAATCAAGCTCGGGGGAGAGATGGCCTGGGAACAAATTAAAGCATCATAACGTCACTGCTGGTCATGGTGACATTTGGGTCCCAGCCTAAGTGATTATATTGCACTTCAGCATGCTGCTATGTCTGTCTCTTGGCTTCCCTGCGACCTGTCTTCACAGCTTACAGGACTGAACGGTCATCGTGTGCTCTGGCCAGCTGTACGAGTCCACGGCAAACTCCTCATAGTCGGTGCTGTAGATCAGGGAGCGGACATACGCCTCCTTGTCGGCTGGCTCCGGGCGCAGAGTAGCCATGTTGTGTTCATACGCGTACTGCATGATCTGCAAGGTAAACAGCTTTCTTTGTCTTTCCATCCTTGCCTCGGTTCCTTCCTCTAAAAAGCTGCTAGCAACACTACAAACGTTGGTATTTTAAAGTAAGACCGCAACTAACTTCACTCTTTGAGTCAGGTGTAAAACTCATGTCATGAATATGTGAGGTATATTTTTCAATCAGTACTTTCAAGGTTCTCACCTTAACAGCCAGTTTGAGCGAGACGTCCCTGATGGAGTGGAGAGGAGGGTACAGTCTTCCTTCTGCAAGGTCCTGCTCCGTCACCAAGTCCGCAATGGCCTGTTCCACAGGGAAAATAAAGCTCAGATGGTGATAATAACAGAGGTAGAGGACAAAATACACCCAGACAGACATAGGCAGACAGATAAATTCCCAATTGCAGCAATGCATAACAAAAACATAATCGCCGTCGAATGCTGTATATAATGGCAGAACAAAGAAATAGGCAGTGGTGTAAAGTAACGTTAAAAAAAATGCTTTGTTACTGTACCGAAGTATTTTTGGGGAGTATCTGTACTTTACTTGGGTTATTTTATTTATGTCGACTTTTACTTTTACTTAGCTACATACAGCCCAAAAAAATACACTTTTACTCCAATACATTTCCTCTGAACACTTTGTTTGTCATTACAAAATAGAATTGGAGGAAAACTGGATGCCCATGATGTTAGTAAAAGCCAGTTATCATGAGGTTCTTGTTATCGAATGCAGGGTCATATCCAGCAGCAAGCTGAGTGTCACTCTTGAGCTCGTGTTCAGAATTGGAATGGGATAGTTTTTAAGTGTTAAAGCTGGTTGTTTTATTTGTCTGCGGGTTGGGGGATGGCGGGGATATGTAGCAGTGCGTTGAGAGCGAAGGCCATATTTACAACAAATGTTTTCATAACAAAACAAAAAAAGTCTGGCTTTTTGTTCTCCACAGAATTTACTTTTACTTTTGATACTTAAGTACATTTAATATCAGCTATTTTTAAAACTTTTACTCAAGTAGAGTGACTTTCATTTTTACCAGAGTCATTTTTGCGAAGATATCACTTATCTCTCTTTTACTCAAGTGTGGCTTTCGAGTACTTTTTCCACCACTGGAAAAAGGTGTAGGGAATTAACTTGAAAAGTAGAAAAGCTTCTACTGTACTTGGGGAAGTTCTTGCAGGCTAACCTTAAATAATATCCTGGAGATGCTAAACTGATAACCGGACAACAACATATATCCAGAGAATCTCGGCATTCAGACAACAGTTGCACCAGTCCAGGCTTTTATCTGAAGTGCCATTTTGTTCTGCTCTTTCTTCTGTGACTTTGCATCTGGACACCTCTGTGTCTGTCTAAACTGTCTTTTGGATTTATGGCAAGGATATTTAAAAGCCAATGTTAACAGCTTGTAACACATTTACATTCTCCCATGTGTCACACACACATTCACATTTTTTAAGACTGTAAAACATTAAAACATCTTCCTTAGAAGGGAATGAATAATATGTATTCCCTTCTCAGGAAGATGTTTTAATGTCATATTATGTGACAAACTATTTAATGCAAATGAAAGGGCTGCCTGGCAGAGGCATAGGCTCTTTTATACAAGCACTTTTATTTTTAATACTTTAACTGAAATTAAAAGCAGGTGGCTCAAGAGGTAGAGCGGGACGTCTAGTATTCGGAAGATTGCCAGTTCAATCCCCAGCTCCTCCTGGTAGTGTGCTGATGTGTCCTTAAGCAAGACACTTGACCCCCTGCACTTGACCATCTGCTCCCCAGGCGCTGCTATATGGCAGCCCACTAATCCTAGATAGGTCAGTCACTAGGATGTGTAAAATGCATTTCATTGTGCAATGAAAATTAGTTTAATCTAAGTAATTACATACTTTTACTTAAGCAGCAATGTCAATATGGTAGTTTTGCTCTTACTAGAGTCATTTTGTGTCATCGCTTGCATATTTTTGGTGGGGGTCCTGACTGACGTTAGGTGGAGGAAACCCCATGTGAGCACGGGGCGAACATGCAAACTCCACACAGAAAGGCTCCTATTTGGGAGATAACCCGCTCGGAGCACGGTGCCGACCAGGCAGGAATCGAACCCAGGACCTTCTTGCTGTGAGGCAGCAGTGCAATAAGAAGCAAACACAATAACGCATTGATGAGTTTACTGTCTACGCCAGTAATTGTTAGTGTTAAATTATTTACTTTACACCTAATTGTCTGCCGGAGTTCAAATTATTATATATTATATATATTATATAATCATTATAACGCCACCGTTCCGGGGAATCAGGTCCTCTGGAAGGCCAAGACCGACCACGCCTTCACCAGCCAACACAGCAGCTAATGGGTGTGACAATGGTGCTGTTATCGTTTGCCCCTGTAAGTAAATGTTTAGCCAGATGGCGGAGTACAATTATTCAAACCTTTTGACACCATCAGAATACCGGCTTCAATTTATTTTGTGAATGATTTAGATCAATAACAAAAAGAGTTAGGGTTTTAATATCGGATGCCACTAATAGCATCTACTGGTCAAATTAAAAAGGACAGCCCATAAATACATTTGGCTGGCCACCCAAATATAAACAGAAACCTCAGACAAAATGTTTAATATTATAAAACACTCTGCTTTCAAGGACCAGCATCATTATTAGCATACTAGTGTCTAGAGGTAGCTTTTGTATAATCTTTAACAATTTTTGAATCACATTTTGTGGCGCATGTGATTTTGGAGGGGAGGGACATGAGCGAATTTCGGTTGTAGCAGCGATGTGGGCAGAGCAGCAGAGCTGGTTGTCCAGAATTACCAGAAATTTGGCAGTCTGAGATGGAGATACTTTGGTGATTGAGAAGTCTGTGTGAGGGCAGTCTTTCCCAGGGAGAAGGAGGATCTCCGTCTTGTCGAGGTTGAGCTTCAGGTGGTGCCCAGAGGTTTATGTGTTTATGTCTTGAAGACATGTGGAGATGCCCCTCTCCATATCACGATATTCCGAAGAGGGAAAGGAGTGGTAGGATTGAGTGTCATCAGCTTAATAGTGGTAGGAGAAGCCATGGGAGAAGATTATGCCACCAAGGGATTTAGTGTACAAGAAGAACAGCAGACGCCCCAGGACCAAACCCTGAGGGGCTCTGGGGTTTAGGGTGCAAGGTTTGGATAGGGATCCTCTACATGAGACCTGGTGTGAGTGACTGGCAAAGTATGATGTCATCCAAGTGTTTGCAGAGCCTGTAATTTCAAGTTCAGAGAGGGTGGAGAGAAGGATTTGGTAGTTAACTGTGTTGAAGGCAGCAGACAGATCAGGCAGAATCAGGACAGACCAGAGGGATGAAGTCTTGGCAGTGTGGAGAGCCTTCATGACAGCAAGGAGAGCAGTTTTAGTGGAGTGGGAAGTCTTGAAGCCAGAATGAAGTGGGTCGAGGAGGTCATTCTGATAGAGGTAAAGAGTGTTGATTGGAGACGGCTTGCTCGAGGGTCTTGGACAGAAAGGAGAGAATCGACACAGGTGTGTATTTCTTGACAGCAGCTGGGTCGAATGATGGTTTCTTGAGTAAAGGCTTGACTCTGGCTTAATTCAGGGCAGTAGGAACAGTGCCAGAGTAGTTGATGACTAGTAATTGAAATTATACATGCTGTGGAAATTGATTTGGTTGATGTTTTTCTTCTGTATGGGTAATTAAAACATGCAAATGGGAGGAATATATATATATATATATATATATATATATATATATATATATATATATATAAAATAAGGGAGTATATAAGTGTGGTGTGGGGATGGTGTGGTGAGCAGCCACAACTGACCTGGATATAGGTGATTGGGATCAGGGTGGCTGTACACCTGTTGCTTGTTGGTTGGGCTACAAGCAACAGGTTAAAACCCCAATTCCCACACACACTCAGGATAGGAGCCTGCGTCATGGCATGTTCTATATGCTCCTGGGCTTATTCCAGATAGCCCACTCCCAACAATAAACTGGTGTTTACAACCCATCGTTGTGTGTGTCTCTGTGCTGGAGGGCCTTGAAAACGCCACTTGGGTGACGTGTGCTGGCGAAACTGCCACACTGGCGCCTGAACAGAACTCTCTGGGACGGGGGGGGGGACACAGAAGGGCCGTCCGAAGATGCCCTGGAGCAACCAGTGGTTCAACTGGCTGCCCCAGCACCAACCCTCTCCCGACTGGCAGCAGCAGCACCCAGGGGATCCGGTGGAGGACCGGGGCAGAAGCAGGCGCAGCAACCACCACAGGTAACTGCTGGCAGCTAGCTTCTCCACCCAACAGTTAGGCCAACCCTCCAAGCAGCCCCCGGGACAGCCAAGACCAGCCATGCCTTCACCAGCCAACACAGCAGCTCGAGGTCCCACGCCTAGAAGAGAGGAGGGGAGTCTGCACCGTCGCACTGGGGGAAGGAAGCCGGTCAACCGTGGTGTTCCAGGGGGCCAGTTAATTTCTTTTTGGACATTTGTTTGTTTAAGGTATGGAAACCGTATTTCAGAGTCCAGTGTTTTTAGCATTTCAGGTACAGTAACCCTATGTCAGAGTCTATGTTTAAGGTATAGAAACCCTATGTCAGAGTCTGTGTTTTAGGTATAGGAACCCTATGTCAGAGTCTGTTTTTAGGTATAGTAACCCTATGTCAGGGTCTGTATTCGTTTTTTTTTCTGTTCTCTGCTTGGTGGGGGCGGGGTGGGGGTTGGCTTAGGCCAGGTACTCTCCTTGGCCTCAGTTTGGTGTCAGGGGTATGTGGTGTGGGGATTGTGTGGTGAGCAGCCACACCTGACCTGGATCTAGATGATTGGGATCAGGATGGCTGAATACCTGTTGCTCGTTGGTTGGGCTTAAGAGCAACAGGTTAAAACCCCCATTCTTGCACACACTCAGGATAGGAGCCTGTGTCATGACATGTTCCATCTGCTCTTAGGCTTATTACAGCTAGCTCACTCTCTACAATAAACTCATCACCCTCTGTATCTCTTTGCCGGAGGGCCCTGAAAACGTCACTTGGGTGGCGTGTGGTGGTAAAACTGCCACAATAAGTGTTTAAATATGTGAGTGAATTGGTTGTGTGTGTCCCGTTTGTGTGAGCGACTTACCTCTGCTGTGGTGAGGAATATTTCGTCAGTGACCTGGCGGAGGGCACATGCAGTGACACCTAGACCCACACCTGGAAAGACATAGGCGTTGTTTCCTTGGCCAGGGTACAACTTTCTCCCATCGGGCAAGGTCACAGGGTCAAACGGACTTCCACTAGCAAAGATTCCCCGGCCCTGTTGTACATGGGTCACATGCCTTGACTTGGTATTAAGTTTAAATAACGTTTTTTTGCTCACATGTTCTCCAAATGATAGGTGATAACAAACATCAAAGACACAAAGAAAAATAAGACATTCTGCAGATCAAATGAAAGTGTTCTCTGATTTGAATTTAGTAACGATGACCATTATGACTTAAAAATCCAGTTAACGCAAAGTATACCTTTCAACAGGTAGAAAAAACGAGGTAACATAGAAACACGACTCAACCTCAGTGATAGTGTAGCACTGTTCAGCAGTGCATTCGGCTTTGCTGGTCGGGTTGCTGAGGGCAAAGATGATTGGCCGTTCATTGAAGGAAGCCATGTCCCTGATGATCTGCTCTGTAAACGCTCCGGGGATGGCTGCCACACCTAAGGCAGAGAGAAATCGATGAATACGAGAATATTCTCTTTAAAATTGAGAGTATGTAAATATCCCCTCAACAATGTCACAAAGTCTTATTTGCTTGCTCTTTTAAGGTAATTTATTTTTCATTTCATCGTCTGTGGGCCATCTTGTGGGGGCCATATTATGTTCAAGGTCACTGTGTGGAGTTGGTAGTGTTTCCCTGAGCACCTTCAACATACTTACGGCCATCATGTTCATCCCAGAATAACCCCTCCCATGTAATCGAATTTAGTCAATTTGCAAGTTGGCATTCACTTCAACAAAGCATGTTGGGTAACGCTTTATATGAAAGTGCCTGTGATAAGCATTAGGTAATAGTTAATAAGGTCCTTATAAGATGCTTATTAGGGGACCTGCCCCTAAGATTACTGATGTCAGTTTTTCATTTTTTTGTTAATGAAAAACTGACGTCAGTAGTCTATGGATCTCATGGATCCACGGCACTCACAAACAAAATGAATAAAATGTGTATTCGAGGTGGTCCCGACATGCCGTCATCCAAGTGTGATCCAGATCGGTCGAGTAAAAAAAAATGTAATTTTTGACATCAGCGGAACGCGTCCGTATGGTCACATCAGCATGTGTAGTCTAGTGATCGGTCAACAACCGGGTCCTAGCCAAGAGGATGGCATGTACAGATGGGACTGATGTCAGACTTTAATGTTTATTATGGATCCAATGAACCCACAGACAATCTGAATGATAGGTGTATTCGGGGCAGTTCCAACATGGCGTTTGAGTTTCATCCAGATCAGCGGTTCAGTATTGTGGATGGAGTTTGTGATCAACGTTGACTCCCGCACCAAGATGGCTCCACGCATAGATGTAGTACAATGAGAGAATCGTTGGGCTCAAGCACAAGTTGCAGACAGATCACATGAGTCAGTAACCCCAACCTTTCCATGATACTGTCAAGGACAGATGTAATCGCGATGGGACTTAAGATACGATAAGGAATATAAGATACTCTTAACCATAGGAAGTTAAAAAGCGACAGACGTTATTTTACCAGAAGAAAATTGGATTAAATAAAGTGCAGCGTATTATAGGTCAGAAATATAGGCTTTCGAGGACAACTTGCAGGCACCAATGTAAGTTCCACAAAATAAAAATCCAATAAAATCACTGTCAGAAGTTAAGGACATTCCAAAGACATCAATGTATGCAATCTTCTATAATTATAATTACTGGTAACATCCCACTGCCTGAAAGCTCAGTGGAGCGTGCACACACAGGCTCAGGCACAGGCCCCACATGTATGTGTCTGTTTTTTTGTTTCGTTCAACTAGGAAAAAGTAAATACATATAAAAATATAGCTGGAGGCAGTTATACACGGGGTCCAGTTTAGCTGTGTTACATGTTTCCGAGGTCCCGTAAGGTTCCCCAATCTGTGCTCTGTGATTAAATGTGGGGATATTTGCAGTGGACCGTCCAGGGACTGTCTCTGACTGTGTCAGACCAGAAGCCACTGAAAATCGTGGATTCTTTCCTCAATCGCTCTCCTTTTACGAGGATGGGGGATGTGCTGGGCTCAAGTTGGGAGGAGGGCAGGTTCCAGTTCAAATTGGCGCTGCTTGCCGGAGACCCCATCCCGGCCGGAGACCCCATGGGCCTGAACCCCTTCTGTCAGTTCTCCTTCAGGAGAACTGACAGAAGGTTAAATGGGTATCGCTGGTTGTTGATAAACAATACAGTATGTAGATGGTCTGTTATTCAGAGACTCCTCAACCACACCCTGGTTATTCTATTTTTGTAGAAGGAACTATTCTATCTATGTCAGGATTGTAAATATTGCTCACTCTCATCATCTCACCTTCCTAATCCCTCACGCACTACTTATCTCATCACTCTCACTTTCTATTCAGTGTCTCACTATATATACTGTATGTCTGACTCTGCAATGTTTTAGGTTTATCTTTGTCTATATGTCAGTTTTTTGTGTAGATATGTATCACTACAAACTTCCTGCAATGCTTGGACAGTAAAAAGGCATGTAAAGGTGAAAAAAACGGGTACGCTATCTAGGTATCAAGGCATCTAGGTATCTATGGTAAAACATGGGCACAGTAGAATTGCCTTGGATGCACAGTGCTGCTGCATGTGAAAACTACAAATCCTCATCCATCACCCTCCAACTAACCTCAATGACATGTGGAATGTGAGGGGAATAGGCTCACCAGTTAAATGTAGAAACATCGTAAGTCACCTCACCAGGAAGAACCCAAGCTTCTGTCTACTGCAAGAAACTCACCTCACTGCATCAGAGCACCTCAAACTGAAGGCTAAATGGGTTAATTAGATGTTTTCTGCATCATATAATTCAATAAAAATAGGTGTTTCTATATTGATCAATAAAAGTATCCCACATCAGAATAAAACCACAATATCAGACACAGAAGGGCAATACATAATGATACACTGAATTTTAGGAAACATCAAATTAACCATAGCTAATATTTATGGCCCCAATGAGGACGACCAACATTTCTTTCACAATATATTCTCAAAACTCTCTCAATTATTATACTGGGGGGGGACTTCAACACAGTACTTGATCCAAGTTCAGACCGTTCACAAACCAGAGATAATCAGAGATAATAGTCCTGGCATTCGTCTGACATTATAAAACAATATATGAGTAATCTTGCTCTTAATCCACATAATAGAGAATACACATATTACTCCTCACCCCACAAAAGCTTCTCTAGAATTGACTTTTCTTTGACAAGTAATTTGGTAATCCAATCCTGAAATCCACCCTATTGTAATCTCTGATCACGGACCAACTAGTTTCAACCTCACAAATGAAACCAACCCGAAACCTCCTGGTAGGTGGCAGTTAAACACCTCACTTCTGACAGATAAAGAATTCAACCAATTGTTTTCCAGAGAATGGACATCTTTTATTGACCTGAATGACTCTCTAGAAATATCACCATTCTTACTCTGGGAAACAGCAAAGGTAGTTCTGTGCGGTCGTATAATTTCATTCTCCACTCACAACAAAAATAAAGGACAAGAATACCAAAATAAACTAGAACAACGGTCAAAAGACTTGCACTCCCAACAAGCCCACTCTGAGCCTGCTGAGCAAATCCGAAATGAGATCTGGACAATTACATCTCAACTTGATATCATCTATCAAAAGACAGAATTCCTCAAGCCACAAATAACTGTGAATTATTTTTAATTCAATGACAGATCATGTTCATTTCATGCCAATCAATTGAAACACGATAGAGAAAAAACACTTATTACAGCCATCAAAGATCCACAGGGTAGGATAAAACACATGCAATACATCAATAAAATATTCAGAGACTTTTATAATAAGCTATATCTCAGAAGGTATTGGAGGCAGATGATCCACTGTGGCGACCCCTAACGGAAGCAGCCGAAAGAAGAAGTAGAAGAAGAAGAAGAAGATATCTCTCAGATAATGAATCAAATATATCAAACATTATAATGATATCGACCTCCCTAAACTATCCACAGAGCAGGCTAACACAGTAGATCAACCACTTACTCTAGAAGAACCCAGGAACGCTCTCTTTTCTATGCCCAACAATAAATCACATGGATCAGATGGCTACCCAGTGGAATTCTATAAACACATCTGGCCACTTATATCCCCACTATTCATCAGAATGGTTACGGAGATTAAATCAACCTCCACTCATTTCGGTTTTGTTCAAACCCAATAAGGACCCACAGCGTTTCACCCTACAATGTGGCAAGACAAGGATGTCTGCTCTCCCCTTTATTATTGCCATCTTTATTGAACCCTCCTTCAAAACAGTAATATCATTAGCATACAAAAAAGAAACTCTGTTCACAAAATCAGTTAATATGCAGACGGTATTTTGTTATATTTATGGAACCCAATATCATCCCTACTGGAAGGGATCGATCTTATATAAAAATTTTCAGCCATCTTAGACTATTCACAAAACTGGACTGAAACCACGAGTCAGTGGGGAAGACTGGAATGCTGTAACCCAGAAACTTCCCTTAACCATCACGGCATCAACGGGCAACATTAGATGCTTTGGTATTGATGCCTCCACCAATCTGTCAGATTTGTTTACCCTTAACTTTATTCCATTGCTCAAATCCATTGAAGAAGACCTCACTCGATGGAACAACCTACCCATCTCACTAATTCGTAGGATAGCAGCAGTGAAAATGAATATCCTACCAAAAATAAACTATACATTTTTAATGACCCTAATCCAACTAACAGTAAATTGGTTGAATATGGACAGCATGTCATGACAAGGGCTCCTCTCCTGAGTGTGGGGATGGGAGTTTTACCTGTTGTCATCGAGGGATCCTGCACTGAGCACACTCAGCGATGTGGATGGCTTGATACCCAGCTCGGTTCCTTTTAATTCACGTGCTTTTCTTGTGAACTTTATCATGGCCAACACAGCTGAGAGCACAGAGGTTATCCTGGTTATTATACCCTTTTTTTGCAGCAGGCATGGGCCCCCTTGCACTATACAGGTACACTTCAACTTCGACCCAGGACCAGAGGTGCACTTCGTGGAGAACAGAAAGTTGCACAAAAGACCGATCCTGACAAAGCGGAAGCGGTCTGAGAAAGGGGAAAGCTGGCCAACCCTGGCTGACACAGCACCCTGCAGCCCGCCACAAAAGTCTATTGAACGCAGTGGAAACGGCCCTACCAGAGAGATAGGGTCATACAGAGAAAGTTTGACTGCGCTGAAGGAAAAAGTGTTCTACCCACAGATCCTTCTGCCACATGCTTACCCCACCTGTGGGTGGCCATTTTGGGTGGAGAGGACCCTTGCCTTCAGACTATCTACTTTTGGTACAACATGAAAGATGACCTTGTGGTGCCACACCTGCACCAGCTGTGCTACCAAGTCTAAGAAAACTCCCCTGGTGGCCATGGACACTGTGAAAGTCAGCGCCCCCTTTGAAAGGATCGCAGTGGGCCTAATACGTCCGTTTAATGAGACTGAGAGGCACAACCGCTTCATATAGGTGGTTCAGGACTACTTCAGCAAGTGTGTGGAAGCCTAACAAGTTCCCGATGAGCAAGCAACCACAGCAGCTGAAAACATGCCTCACGTATAGAACCCCACAATCCCTGCACAGGAATCAGGGCAGAAATTTTGAGTCATCTGTGTTCCAGGGGATGTGTGAACAGTTGGGTATTGAAAAGACACAAACCACTCTATTTCAATCCCAGTCCGATAGCGAAGTGGAGCTCTTTAATGCCACCCTCCAGAAAATCCTGTCTACCACGGACCAAGTGCTGTCACTGGGACTGGGATGTGATGATTCCATATGCAGTCATGGCTTATCATGCAACCAAGCCCAGTTCCACAGCACTGTCGCCCACCATCAAGCTCTACGGGCGGGAAATCACAGAGCCCATTGACCTGGTTGGTGGTATGCCACCCACGACAACGATGTTAATACCCCTCCACATGATGTCATGCAGCTCTTAGAACAGCTGTAGCTCTCTCACCAGTTGACAAGGGAAGCCCTGGGAAAACCTGCTGAGTGTGCCAAATGCCAGTATGACAAGAACATCTGCCAATTCCAATACCAGGTCGGGGACGCAGTATGGAACCTGATTTAAGGCAAGAATGGAGTGAAAACAAAATACAGCCATTTTGCCTTCCTACAAGGTCCCTATTTCATAGTATACCTGCTGGATGACTTGGTCTACCGTATCCAAAGAAGCCAGAGGGCAAATGTCAAGGTCCATCATGACAAACTCAAACCTTACCATTCCAGGACTCCGCTGGACAATAACTGGTTCTTCCAGAGAGCTGACATGTGGGCACCAGTGGAGGTGCTAACCCCCAGTTTCAGATGTAAGCACCGCTGACCCAGACATCAGTCCCCTCAATTTATGGGACACTCTCTCGAGCAGCAGCCAGCTTCCTGACAACCCCGCTTGGCCTCAGCTGGATGAGGTGAGCATTAAGAATCCTGATGGTGGGCACGTCAAGTGTCCTACTTCAACCTCCACACCTCGTCAGAAACCCCAGAGAGTCCAGAGACTACCAGATGTGTTTGATGACTGGATTTGTTACTGAACACTGCTAAAACTGAAATAACTTAACCTGAGTCCGGCTGTAGGTGGATCGCTGCCCTTCTCAGAGAAAAGAAAAGGTAAAACAAAGAGTTCCTGAGTTGAATTATTGTTAGTTGTGACTAAAAACTGTCCTGGTTTGAGAGGTACACTAATAAATGCACAGGCCTAGTTTAGATGTTGGTGTGATGGTTTGGTAATGAGTAATCTAGACACTGTGGCTGCACATTATTATTTAATAACACCCTCTGCATGTAAACAACTGTTGAGATCTCATGGGAGTAAATAAGGAAAAATGGATGATTTAATCTGTTTTATAAATATCTAACCCCATGTTTTTCCTCTCCTATGTTTGAGAGTAATGTCACAGACATGGCTCTATTAACAAAATAACCCTCTTTTCATTTGCAAATGTGTGGCTCTTATGTTACATTTTGGTTAGAAGGACATGCAGCATGCACTCATGGACACTTTATGGACATTGCTCCTCTGCCTTAAGTTGCTTTCCATTGGAGGAGAACGCATTCAACGGCTGTGGGAAATAGGGACTATTGTGATTGTGATTGCTTTCTTTCTCCAATGTATATCACAATGCTGGAGTTATGTTAAGGGTTTAATCATCACCAAGAGTGGGGGTAGGGTTACAAGCTGGGCCATGCACCTTTTAGAAGGTGGACTTGTGGGTAACTGCTGCGGGTGAAGCGGTGTGGCCATGTGTTTTCGGCAGCAGCCACAATGAGTCAAAGGATGCTGATAGAAAGAAGCAATACAGTTGACAGGAATAACGACCTTAGAACGTCAGAGAGGCCGTGCTTGTTCTAAATGGCAGAATTGGGGCGGACTCTCATAAGAAGTTTGTTACCAGTTAAGAGCCAGGCTAAGTTAGCACAACACCAAAGGCCTCCCAACCACGGTTCGGAGCCACAAAAACTGGGAAGGTAACATAACTGTTAATAATAGGATTTATTTGCAGTTATCGATGCACAGATTAACTACTAATTTTCAATAATTGTCAAATAATATTTATAATTTAAAATGCTATATAAATACAATTAAATAAATGAAATGCACACATCAACATTAGAGTCACAACGTTTAGTTAACATGAGAAACAATCATATAAAAATAAAAATAGCATAAATACGCACAAAATTTGAGGCGCATATTAAGGGCGTACTTGTACTTGTGTGGATATGATTAGGGATGTTTTATATAACTTTTTCAAAATATGTTTTACAATATACAATTGAAGTAAATGTTGAAAGATACTGTAATTGTACTAATAATTAAAAAAAAAAATTCAAAGGCCTGTTTGAAAAGAGAGTGAAAAGTTTCAAAAGAGTGTTTTAAAGTGTGCTTCACCGCAAAAATATTGTATTATATATAATTTTTTATTCACATGTTATCAACCCTAGGGCTCATTTCAGATGGAGGATCTGCAAAAAGCATAGTTAACTGTTAATAAGTGCATAATAAAGGATTTATCTCAATTCACTGCAACTCAAGAAAACACATGCAAATCACAAAACGCAAATGCAGAAGCCAAAACATAACTGCAACATAACTTAACACAGAAAACCCAAACGATTCAAATCTTTTGGGTGAAAAGGGGTGTTCACTCACTTGTGAGTGTATCCCTGCGAACAAATCAATGATTCAGTGAATCAGTGAATTTGCAGGGATACACAAACTCACTGAGTGAGAGTATCAACTGACTGAGAGCTCAACTGAACTCACTTATGAAAGGATCATTTCAGGAAGTGATTCAGTTCAGTTTGTCCACTCAAATGGTTCAAATCCTTAGTGAACGACACAACACTATCACAGAGCCAATAGATGCACTTTTCTATGGAATATCGCACTTCAATGGTTAAATAAAAGCCGGGGACTGATATAAACGTTGTTTTTTTTTGCATGGAGGAAGCAGATGGAGGATTTGGACACATGGTCTCGCATGGCGCGATTGGTTGAGTGGTATTTGCAGCTCTAGGTTATAACTTGTATAGATTATTATCTATCTATCTATCTATCTATCTATCTATATATATATATATATATATAATTACAGACACAAAATAATTTAATTTAATATATTTTATTGCAGATAAATTGGTGCATTTGTTGTGGCTCACTTCTATAATGCTGCGACTCACTTCCGTACTGTTGTGACTTTTCCCATTTGTGTTTTCTGTTAATATAGTTGTTTTCTTTGAATTTGCTAAGTGTTTGGCGATGCAGTTCAATCGACACGTCTGGATTTGCAGCGCAGTTTCTAAATGCTGCGCATGTGTTGGTGGTGAAGATGTTTTCCTAAATTGCTTGTGTTTCGTTTATTTGCATGTGTTTTCATTAGTTGCACATATGTTGTGGCTTTTGCATTTGTGTTTCATCTATTTGCAGTGCGTTGAGCTCTCTCGGGGCCACCATGATTAACCTTAATAAGGCACTGTTCTCGCTTTAGATCTGATAGCTGCAAAAAGCATAGCTAGCTGTTAATAAGTGCATAATAAAGGATTTATTAACCTTAATAAGGCACTGTTCCCCCTTTAGATCTGGTAGCTGCAAAAAAACATAGTTAACTGCTAATAAATGCTGTAATTACTACTTATGAGTAGTAATTACAGAACTGAATCTTATTAACACATAACAAAAGCATTGTTAACTATTAATAAGTGCACAGTTAACTGCTAATAAATGCAATTATTAACTGCAAATAAATGCTGTAATCAACACTCAAATAGTCTTACTAACACATAATAAAAGCATAGTTAACTGTTAATAAGTGCATAGTTAACTGTTAATAAATGCATAGTTAAAGGCTAATCAATGTTATTATTAATACTTATATAGTCTTATTAACACAATAATGATGTTAATAAGCATCTTATAAAGACCTTATTAACTATTAACTTCAGCTAAATACAAGCACCTTAATATAAAGCATTACCGAATGTTGAATGAATTTATGGACACCACAGGTTCTGCCTCTAAAGCGCTGCTCATTACCAATGATGGCTGTAGGTCTGAGCTCCTGGACCACTTCCTCTAGTTTCGTCATCTGTGGATGCTCATGAGCGAACCGCTCCTTCTCATGAGTCAGGTGTTCTCGATCCTAAAATTTGGAGTGGAGATAAGTGGGTTGGTGATTAAAGAAAATGAATAAAGAGCCCCCCCTCTTTATTCATTTCTAGTTTCAACCACTCTGTTGTCTTGAAGTACATGGATATCATGCCAGTTAAACGGTGAAGACCCAAAGTGGATAATCCAGCAAAACACAAAAAAAGGGATCTGACGGTCAAGTAGTTTGTTTTGAATGAGACCGGAAAAATACCTGTCATTTTTGAGGAGCACTTATTTTTCTAAGTATATAATACTGATAAATGTCTAAGATTATGTGGATGATTATTTTTTTTAAACATAATTTCAGATTATTTGCATTTTATTTAGAAACACACAGCTTTGGGCTTTCAGTCTGTTAAGAACACACCACATCGGTTATAATCTTCCAATTTAGCATTTTTTTCCACACTTCTGACAATTTTCATTTTAATTGTATCTATGGATTGTTTTTTTCAAATTGATTATTTTGTTTGAAGTTTATAGACACAAAGATACGTTTTTAATTGATATAAAACTGAAAACCATCCAAATGTTAATGTTTTAGAATCAGAAAAAAGCAAATGTTTGGCATTTGGATTTGAAACTTCAAATAATTTGAAACAATTAATAAGCTATCAAAAATCCTTCAATCCACTAATTTCTCACTGCTCTAACCAATCGCCTCTGCAACATTGCCAAGTACTGGATGCAGAATGGGGTGACAATGCCTGAAAATCGCGGTGATGCTCGAAACTCAAATGAAAAGGCCACCAAGAGACAATTAGCGAGAGACCACAAAATATTTACGTGCAGAGCTAGCCATTATGCTCGCCGTTGTTCACCCACCCCATGACTTTAACCTGGCATTCGGACACCGGTCGTGAGATGTGTGCAGCACCTGGGTTTAATTGTGATTGAAGCTGAAGAACCCAGAACTCACAGGCGACGAAAAATGCAGAGAATCGGCCCTGTACCGCTTACATAGGCCTAAGAGGACGTACAGTAAATCCTATGATCTGCTAAATGCTGTGGAGGAAACTTTCACAATTTGCATTTGCCGGACCAGTATGTTTTTGGTGTTGTTCGCCACCTTGGCCGTGGTCACAGAAAAAATTAACATTCACCTCTTTACATGCTTGGAGAATTAAAACAAGAAAGACAGCAACATGGTGGCCTCTGCTTTGCAGTATAATTACGGTACTGTTGTTCAGCCGGAACTCAGAGAGCCCAACACCTTGAGACTTTTTTGTCAGATTCCTGCTATAGGCAAAACAAGAACAATCTATAGGATCGTAAGAATATTGTATTATCACTACTTTTTGCCCTGAAGAAGCCACAGTTTCCTGCCCCCTGGCCGTGTATTTGGTGGCTTGGAGATCAGGAAGAAGGACTCTGTATTGCTACCATCTGAGTACCTGGAAATCATGGACAGACATGGAAACGTCCACGTGTACGGGGAACACTGGCACTGCTATGACTTCAAAGGTGCAGCAGCTAAACATTATTCCTCCCCTCGATCATTTAAGATCAGTGATGCCAGGGTCTTGGAAATCTGTGTAACAAGTTGGGCTTCAAGCAGCTGTACAATGGTGACTTCTGTTACCATTCTGTCTTAAAGTGTGGGAAGAAGTGGGATACCTTCAAAACAGCTGTTGTCCTGAGTATAAACTGTCAAGGAGGCAAAGACGGCTGCCGTCCTGAAACTTCTAGGTGAACCTAGGGTTAGTCAAACGTCAAAGTCTGCAGCTTCTATGAGGATGCACTGGCTGGTGTGGAATGTGACCATGTCGGCAAACAGGACTTGGAAGAAAGCAGTGGTGAGGAGGAATAACAATCTGATTGTGACAGACTGTGAAATACTAAATTGTGAAACACTGAATACTGTGAAACACTAAAAACTGAAATATAGAGTCACACTGAATACTGATTTGAGACCGTATACTGAGTTACACTGAATAGCATGGAGGACTGAGTTCAACTGAATGATACCAAACACTGAGTTGACACTGAGTTGACACTGAACGATAAGTGACACGGAATATGTAGTTACACTATGGAATACTGTAAAATAGTTAATGCTTTTCCAGGTTAGTACAGTTCCCAAAGAATTGATTGTAAGCAAAAACTGTTTCAGACTTTATGCAATGAGCTTGTCTGGTCACCACTGTGGTAGCCCTTTAAAAAAAAGGACAGCTGTGGTCTTAAATATCACTCTGCAGCTTAAAACATTGGCAAGTTCATGGTCAGGGGTTTTGTAACCTGTCCGGGATTTTCCAAGGTATGATATTATAAATGTTTAACATTTCCCATTAATGGGCTGTTTTTGTTGCAATTTTCAGCACTTTATCTACTTATTTTATGTTACATAATGTTAAATATTGCAGTTAAAAGAAACTTATATCCATTACACGGCTATGTTTAACTCTTAAACATAAAATGCAGAGTTACATGCTTTTGCCAAAAATGGCTGTTGGAATCTTTAAATGTAAAAAAAAATACATTTTCAATAAAGTTAAATTTTGTAAATTACCTGTATTTTGTTGAGTTATTTTTACTTAATCAAAACAACCCAACTGCAGTTTGATATTGCTTGGAATTACCAGGTTCATTTTAATATGGAGCGCGGTTGATACGATGACGATGCAGAGGAGCCGTTGATGCACCTCACCAAGATGGCACTTCCACTCCACTGACATGGAACAGTCGGTTGTATCTGCTATCGCCATTGAGGGACCTTACCAAGATGGCTGCCACTGATGTGGAACGGTCTCTTGAATCTGCTATCGTGACAGTATTAAACAAACTGGATGGTATATTTTCTCCAAAAAGCTCTTGTCCATGAGAAAGATATGTTTGCCATACTTCAGACAGGATTTGGTAAAAGTTTAATTAACCAACTCACTCTTTGGTGAGGGTCTATCTATTGGTTGTAGGTCTATCTAATTGAGTCCAGAGACATTTTGGTCGTCTGTTGGTAACACCCCTTGGAAATTGAAAATGAACTGAGAGATTCCAGACTAATCCACATTTGGAAATTAGTCAGGCGATGCCAGGCTATGAGATATTTAGTTGACCGAAACTAGAAAGAATACATATACGGAAACAATCGGATATCTACCTATACGGGGCATCTATGTTTGAAGTAAGCCGCCCTCCCGATCCTGGGGTCTTGGAATCAACAAACACAACAAAGATTTATAGATATTTATTTGACGGCACTAGGAGAGAGATGTAATAATATATTGCCAGTGTAATATCAATGCTTACATCAAGAGAAAAGGTATCTTCTGCATAATCTTGGGATACATCGACAATAGGGCACTATCTCTGTCTGCAATTCCTTTGTTGCACTCTGCTTTGCCATGGGCCAATATGACATTTACAGCGAACATGTGGCAAATCAGATCTGATGCGTGTGACTTTTCCCTCATCTTCACATCGCCACACACTAGATAACCTTTACCGTTAACGCACGTCTAGCTTATAGAGCTTCAGCCTGAAATACAGAAAGACAATTCCCTCTGTGTATCTTAATATTAAAAAAAAGTCTCATTGGAATGAGAATTTTTGCAAGCTCAACTGACATCCCGGCTGTTTGTGTTCTGCTGATCCGAGGCCTTCCTCGAGCCCTCTTTGGAATGCATGTCAGCATGGGAACAGCTTCGACATCCAAAGCGCTCAAAGAATCTTTAAAAAATCTCCGTTTCGCTTTATAAAATATACACTTTTTGTATTTAAGCACACTCAAATCATTTTAATGTCAACATCAGCATCTGAATTGATGATTGAGTACGAATTAATTACATTCATTAGCAGAATATCCGCATGCGGCTCTTTGATTCCTTACCCAAACACACCCTCTCCGCTACACATTCTGACAGGGAGGGTTGGCCAGTTTATAATAATGTTGATCTGAATATGCTGATATTAGAGAGTATTTTTAATGTGTTTGTGTACATGTTGTATGTTATAATATTTGTTATTCACAAAGTGCATATATCTTGTTTCTATACCTTGTATCGTGTGTATGTGTGTGTGTGTGACATACTGTATGTTATATTATTTGTTATTCACAAAGTGCATATTATATCTTGTTTCTATACAGTACCTTGTTTCGTGTGTATGCGTGTGTGTGTGTGTGTGACCACAGTTTGAGGCCGAGCTACCTTCACAATGAGACCCTTAGAATCAACCATCCAGATCTTTTTCAGGCACTCCTCTTTGGAAAGTCCTTCCTTCTCCATCGCCATGGTGATGAGTTCAGCTATCCCCATCGCTGCCTACAACACGGGAGAGGGAGAAAAAGTGTCAAAAGAGTTGCTGCCATTGAACGTGGCATCGAACTGAATGCACCCCTGCCGCTGACATCTTGTCAACCTGTAACATTTGTGGCAATCAGAGGCTCAGACAAAGTAAAGGTTTCTTGAAATGTCTCCCTTGTGCAGAAATGCATTTTACACAGTTTTTTTTGTTTCTTTTGAGGTTGATGGATGTACTGGACTGCGGTATTTTTACTTTTTTTTTTTTCTGCTGTCATTATGGACAGTCAGCAGCCCTAGGACATCTGTAGAAGCCACGGATCCGGACATGGTGAAGCGTTCTAGTTCCAGAGTGGCGTTGTTATTAGCGCATTTTACATGAGTGCACAGAAAAATTAAAGACCTGTTATAGCAATTACCTCACAGTCCATTTACAAGGGAAACGAACCAAAAAACAACAACAAGAGTACACCAATAATAAAAAGAAAATCAGAGCTGCACGTCGACACAACATTTCAAATGACACCCGTTTAATAGAGAGCGACCTGTTAATCATATATAAATATGTTGAAATTATGTTACAGAAAGAAATGCTGTTTATTTGCCTTCTTCTTATTTGCCTTCTTCTCCATTCATCTGCTTTTTGACAACAGGTATAGTCAAATCCATCCCCCACACCTACCTCCCCTGCACCCTGGAAGACGATGGTATGGTCACACATGTTGCTTTTGGTGAGGCGGAGAGCGGCCAGGAGCCCTGCCACAGCCACAGCCGCTGTGCCTGAGGGACAGAGAGTCGCATCAATACCCCAAAAATACAAATTTGTCCACACGTATTGCTTCAGTTTTTGTTGAAAAAGCAAAAGACAACACAACCCTCGTTACGTGTTACGTGTACGGTGATACAAGAAAAGTCACAAGTCATAAGAAAACAAATATTTATAATTACACACTAAGTAATATACTTCACAAGTCCAATCACTCAAAAACATGTAAGCTCCTCAATGGCAGAATCACTAATTATTGAAAATAAAAGTTATTTTCTATCCACTCACGAATCATTTATAGGGGTGCCAATCAAACCAAAAACAATGCCTATTTAAAATTGTATGCCCTTTTATAGCCTCCGGTTTCATCGTTGTAAAAGACCAGTTTTTGGATGGAACACTGAAAAGGTTTGCACAAGGACAAATCATCAGTCGTAATGTGGTTTTGACTGCCCTCTTTCAAATAGGTGGAAAACTGCTTGGGAAATTGGACTAATGATTTTAATGTTGTTAATTAACTACCTATATTTGGTGTCGAGTTACCTTGGATGTCATCATTGAACGTGCAGTACCGGCTGCGGTACTTGCTCAGCAGACGGAATGCATTGACATTGGCAAAGTCCTCAAATTGAATGAGGCAGTCCATGCCGTACCTGTCGGGAGAAAAGCCCAATTGATTCTGGTATAATTAACAGATCGTGGATAGATTTGAAAGGGCACATGGCATTTGGAGAAATTCTAAACTAAGATCAACTCCTATTGATGAGGAGGAGCAACACTACTGTACAACTTGAAAAGAGAAAAATCATGCACAAAACACTCAAATACAAACCTACTCATATCAAGCAACTCAAGCATGGACAAGCAAATAAACAGAAAACCTGAAACACTCGACAGAGTTTTCTGACCTTAATTTTTGGAGACAGTGCTACTATATTTTAAAACTAGGAGCACCAGTACGACTTGCTAATATGCCAACCGTTGTTTATTTTATTATTTTTTAAATCATCATCGTAGATCATATGAAACACCGGGAGGGAGTGAAACCGTCCAAATCGCAGCCCACCCCTGCGTCTGGTTGTTGTTTTTTTTAGCCTTTTTTTTAAGTTTAATGTGTATAACGCTGTCCCTGCACCTGCTCAGCTGGCGGAATAATAAATAAAAAAGAGGGCACGGACAAAGCTCATTTACTTGTGCGCATAAAAATTTCTGCTGAAACACTTAACATTTTTTTTCGACTCAATTCTCCGATTTGAAGGTCATTTTACAATTAAAATAGCGTACGGATATCTAACCATTGTTTGGCAGCCCTAGTGTGTGTGTGTGTGTGTGTGTGTGTGTGTGTGTGTGTGTGTGTGTGCGTGTGATAGAGAGAGATGGATAGCTGGGGCTTGTGAGAGAAAAATGCTTACGATCATTTATTTTGATTGAGGACAAAGGCTTCTACCTCCAGAGGGGAAACATTGTCTCTGTTTTCCCAGGAACCCCCCAACTTTATGTAAAGTGAAATGTTCTTTCTCCCTACAATGTCAATTCTAACACAGAAGAACCAGATCACATTTGGAGCTGTTTACCTTGTAAGGAGATGAAGAATAACCACAGGGGAGCCTGGAGGTGCATTGTAAGGGATTCTAATCTGTGTCTGCCAGGTCATTTACAAGTTCCTGTGAATTGACTGTTTGAGGTTGGCATCCAGGGAGACAGTTGAGAGACACAGACTTGTAAATGACTCCTGACCCAAGCCACACCCTCTGTTGTTGGAGCAGGACTGAACCTTTCTCTTTATTCTGCAGAATAAATAATCTTGAATATTCTTATTTTTGTTTTCTTGTAGCGGGCAGATTAACCTCACCGATCATTGCAGAAGAATTTCTTCCACAGGCTCTCGTCATGGTTGTTAATGACAGTAATGCACTGACCATGAATTTTGTTTACATTTTTTAAATTATTATTTGGTGTCTGTTTAAACAAACACTGTTAAACTTAATGAGTTTTTTTCTGTGAAAGCACGACTTCACTTTGGAACTTTTTCCCTTTGAAAAATAAAAAAGCACATTGATGTTTTTGTAATTAGTCTATTTATTACCAAAGCATTTATCAGTAATACAGTTAAGACGGAAAAAATATGAATGTGTTACGTCAAATTTCAGTGGTGCTCCTAAATTTTGCTGCTAGTGGAAAAGTTAGCCAGTGCTGCTAGTGGAAAAGTTAGTCTGGAGCCCTGCAAGAAGTGCACATCCGCCCTCCATTTGTGACGCTCTTTTAGTGCCACAATAAGGTAAAAGGAGTTCAGTGCTGAGTCCTGAGGGGGGCACTCTCCCACTGTTCTACAGAACATAGGGAGGCATAAGAAGAGGAGGGACTCTTGATTTCCTTTTCATGACTAGTGACACTTTGGACTCAGCGCTGAGCTGCAGAGGCCCCGCTTATATCCGTTTTGTTTGAAACAAAGTTTGGCGTGCAGACACCTGTCTCGCTGCTTACAACAGCACCTGCCAGCGGCGTTTCACGAGGGAGGGCAACGTAAACTTGCTCAGGACCCAGACGCAGCTGGACAAGAGTACGCGGGCCACCCCAGTCTCTTACCCCAGTAAACCAGCGGGGTTCAAGTTTACAAGATGGTCCGCCGACCACCTTCCACATTCATTCAATACAGAAACGCAGGAGCGGTGCCTATGACACTGGAGGAAAACATCAGCAAAACAAGAATAAGCACCAAATTATTGGTCCATAAATTGTATTCAGTGGGAACCTAAAGTAAAGGGGCACTATTGTATATATCCACAGATGTAGCTCTTGTAGATGGCAGTTTTTACTGGCTGTTAACGACACTACTGCTTTACTTCAGCTCTATAGTTGGGAGGAATACTTTGTATGGGCATTTTTTTCCGCCTTTTCCACTGTTGGACCATAGAGTAATGGGCTTTTACTCTGTGGTCCTCCATAGAAGAGACATGAGAAATTATTTTTGGAGTGTATTCCATTATCTATTGAGTGCCTCAACCCTAACCAAATGCATTATTGGAATCTTCTACTGTACCTTTTGAAATATTGAGACTACTGTATACCTTGGTAAAGCAGTTATAGTATTTTAAGTAGTCAAAGCCCAGTGTTATATGGACAATACGAGGACAGGGGTGAGGTTGACTTTAGCTTGTAAAAAAAATAATAATCCAGGGCTCACATTTCAGCAGCCTGGTGAAAGAGGAAATTGGGGACAGGCCACAAAAACAGAGCTAAAAAATACACCCAAGTGCGAGCCCGTCACTCATAAGAACTGCAGCAATGGAGCAATAGCATGTGTTTTCAGTTTCGCTATCGCAAAAAAGATTCTCACGCTCATGTTTTGCATATTGAGCCCCATTTGACACACTGATGGAAAGATGAAGTTCCACTTTTGGAATTGAAAAGCTGTTTCCCAGCAGTTACAGTGGCTTTGAACACGAGCTGTGCTTCAGTGAGAGGGATGTCGGAGTGGAGCGGCAGATGAAGGGCTGTATATCAGAAAATTGGGATCAGATATCACACACTTTTTTGTTTCCTGATCGGTGATTACCATCAATGTGTCCGTCTCTGTATTTATCTCTGGGATGTCAAAAACACACTGCTTTTTGGCCGACACAGCAGAAACACTGGCGAGGGAAATTCGGTTTCTATCTGGCAAAGTGAAGCACTAATGCACTGTAAGGCTGTGCGGTGGACAAACAATGTGGCCAAAGTGGAACCATAAAGTTTTCATTGCGTCGGGGTGCTTGGGAGACGGCAGGCAGGCGAGGATGGACGCTGCCTTTCCCTGTTGCCAGCGTAGCGCCCTCTTGTGTAGTTGGGACAGCATCAGAGGGGTCACATCAGTTCAGACAGAACCAAGGAGCCACTGCAACCAGCCAATGAGGTGGCTTTGGAAGCAAGAGTCTGAGGCTACTCTGTCATCTGAGGGCAAACGACACCGCCGTCATCATATGAGGTCAGCCCTTATCAAGCACTAAAAAGGGGGAAGGATTACAGCTTGAGGCTTGGAGCGGTCAGCATGGGCAGTCGGATACTAAATTCATTCTCTGTTTATTTCTGCTGCCTTTAATGTGGGATGGAATGTCAGCATGCATACTGTATGAGCTCAGCATGGCTTTCCGCACTTTTTGAGCCCATTTCAAAATAAAGTTAAAGGAAAGGGAACCAGGGAATCTTGACAAGGATCTCAGAATAACTAAGCTGTGAACCTATGCATATTTATGGAAATCCATCCACAAACCATAAACCAGATTGAGTATTTGTGTTTGTAGGGGGGGATTGGCATCCTTCCATTTCAGAGACAGAATTAGCACTGGTTCCCCACCATTAAAGATAGGCGTTATGCTGCTAACATTGTGTGTGTGTGTGTCTGTGTGTGTGTTTGAGAAGAGTACAACAAAGCTTTCCTGAGGCTAACCCTTCCCTCAGACCCAAAGCCTGTTGTCTTTCCCTGACAACCCTCTGCATGGCAACTGCAATCCCAAAATGCATCTCTGCACACAAAGATGATTTTAATTTGCATTTTTTTAGACCTTTCAGACCTATCAAGGACAAGCAAGGCTAAGCAGGGCACACCAAAAGATGAGACACCCATAAGTGACTCCTGACGGTATAGTCAGAAAGAAAGAAAGAAAGAAAGAAAGAAAGAAAGAGGCAGAAGAGCCAGAGCTTAAAGGAGATGCTGAGTGGAGAGACATTCTCTATCCAACTCTAAATCTGGTCTCAGCCCAAAGTTTTATCCACCAGCATATGATGTTTTTTTGGGGGAAACAAAGATATTATCCTTACATGTGGTCTTCATTTGGTAGTGGGATCACCTTAACGCTCCTTGGCCAAAGCTTTGTAAACAGCAGCGTCTGTTCAGACAGATAGGAGACCCGGAGGGCCAGGGGTGGAAAACCCTACTGTCACTGGGATGGGTGAATAGGACGGAAAGAAAAAAAAAGAGGCACACCTGCTAATAGATGTAAAAGAGGCAAAACACTAGAATCTCTCAAGATCTGTCTCTTTTCAAAATTCATAAACAGTCACGGTACAAGTTTCTCTCCCACATCGCCACAACAGAGCCAGCACAGAGGAGGTACCACATTGCTGTCTGACCTCACGCTGGGCCGTCTAGGAACAGATATTTTCCTTCCAAGATGGCGTGTATTTATTTGCTTGTTTAAATAAAAAGGTGGCTCATGGGCCAAAAAGCACAACTTTAATGCTTGCAGGCAAATACTTGAATCTTTCGTTCAGCGCTTAGATGCGCTCCCCTGTGATGGGTTGTGTTCGGTAGCGCGCTCCTCGTGCCCAGTCTGCAAGCATGCCGCCGTCATTCACTGCGGGGACAACAAACCATTACTTCCTGGTTTAGGATTGGACGAATCAGCGGAGTCCCTCCATTGATTCGCCCGATGCGCAGCAGCTGATCGGCCCCGGGATGGGAGCCTGCACCGCCTGTCTGCAGCGGCGGCTTGACCACGCCCCCTTGGCCCGCAACATAACCCCACCGTCGCACCTAGGCCGGGTTGTAGGGCCAGGTACCAAAGGGTGATCCGCCATTGGTGTCTTTCATACGGTGGAGCCATTGTAGTGGGGCGTGGTCCGAACAGAGGGTGAAGGCCCTACCCAGGAGGTCATAGTGGAGGGTGGTGACTGCCCACTTTATCGCCAGACATTGCTTCTCTACGGTGCTGTAACTCGTCTCCCGCTGCTGTACCTTAGCTTGCGGCTAAGGTACAGCACCTGCCGGTCCACACTATCGACCTCCTGGGACAGAACCGCCCCAAGCCCCCTGTCCAACGCGTCCGTCTGCAGACAGAAAGGAAGAGCAAAGTTAGGGGTATGCAGTACAGGCTCCCCACAGAGAGCTGCCTTTAATCTTACAAATGCCTGCTGGCACAGCTCTGACCACTGGACCGGATCTGGAGCACCTTTTCGAGTTAAGTCGGTCAAAGGGCTGGACAGTACCGCAAATACCGGCACAAACCTCCTATAGAACCCGGTTAGTCCCAAAAACTCCTCAACTACCTCCTTCTTAGTCTTGGGTCTCGGCGTGTTCGCGACCGCGGTGGTCTTATCGACCTGGAGTCGGAGCAGCCCCCCCCCCAGGTGGTACCCCAGATACTGTACCTCCCTCCGTCAACTGCGTACATCTTAGGGTTGGCGGTAAGCCCAGCTCACCTCATGGACACCAGCATAGATGCCACTCCCACGTATTGCTATGAAAAATCACGTCGTCTAAGCATGCAGCGGAAAATACTAGATGCGGACGCAGGACATGATCCATGAGTCTCTGAATGGTCGCAGGGGTACCAAACAACCCAAACAGAAGCAGGTGAAACTTGTAAAGTCCTTGCGGAGGTGAGATGGCCGATTTTTCCTTGAACTGCTGGGACAAGGGAATCTGCCTGTAGCCCTTGGTTAAATCCAGCATCGGCATCAGCTAGGCATCAAACTTTGACACCATGTCACCTTCCAGTAATCTACACAGAACCACACCGATCCATCGGGCTTACCCACGAGCACGATGGGGCTGGACTATTCACTCGTACATTCCTCTATTACCCTCATGTCCAGCATGGCCTCTCAGACCACCTGCACTATTTTGTGATTGTTTTCGGGTAGGTAATACAGCTGGGAGCACACCTTCACCCCCGGGGTCTTCTCCACAAGGTGACGTATAAGGGGCGTCCGGCCAGGCAGGGGCGAGAACACGTCGGCAAAGCTCTGTCCACGCTCTGGCCGGGAGAGAGATGGCCACCTAAAAGGGCTGCGGTGCGATCTGCCGGCTTTGGAACCTCCGGCTCCAACTTGTCCCTCTCAATCGTCACTGTGGCCAGTGCTACATTCTTTTAGGAGGTTTAGGTGGTAAAATTGGGTGGACCCCCCCCGCCCGTCTGTGCGTTCGACTTCATAATCCACCTGCCCTATGCGTTGTGTGACCAAGAAGGGCCACTGGCCACTTCGCCAGTAATTTCAAGCTGGATGTAGGGAGCAGCCCTAACACCTTGTCTCCCGGTGAGAATTGTCTTAACTGAGCCCCCCTGTCTTATGGGTGGCACTGATGTTCCTGGGCCTGGAGAAAGTTCTCCCATGCTTCCTGCGCTAACGCGTGTAGCTTTGCTCTCAGTTTTTACTGGTGCTGGGACCTTCCTGCCAGTTTTCTTTAATCAGGTCGAGCACCCCATGAGATCTCTGGCCAAACAGTAGCTCAAAGGGGAAAAACCCAGTGGAGAATTTGGGAACCTCCTGCACAGCAAACAACAGTGGGTTCAGCCATGTGTCCCAATTTTGGCCCTCATTGTTGACAAACTTCCGGATCATGTTTTGTAACGTTTTGTTGAAGCTGAAGGTCGATCAGGATTTCCTTCGGAATCCCGTCCCGGGAGATGACCTGAAATAGCACCTGTGCCACATTTTTGGCCGTAATACTGCGCAGCGACACTGTTTCTGGGTGTCAGGTTGCATAGTCCGCTACACAAATCGATAGCCCCGAGCACAGCGGTCCAATGGCCCGATGAGATACATAGCGATTCTCTCAAACGGCATCTCAACTAAGGTGAGGGGGCCTCAACAGCGCTCTGGGAAAAGCTGGCCGATTCACCAGCTGACACTCGGGACAGGCAGTACAGCGCCTTCGCACATCCACCCAGATGCCCAGCCAATAGAGACAGGCCATTAACTGCTCAAGTGTTTTCTTGTGTCCTAAGTGACTGGCCAACGGATTATAATGAGCCGCCTGATAAACCCTGACGGCTTTTAGGGACTAACAATTGGGTAACCTCTTCTCTGGACTGAGGGTCTCAGTTCACTCTATATTATCTATCCCTAATCACCGCGAAATACGGGAGAGTGAGTGCAGCATCCGGGCTTACCAGCACACCATTTGCCAGTGCAACCTCTGCATCGCCTTGTGCCGCGCACACTCGCATATCCCTACAGACCCATGAGCGCACCTCCCCTGCTTCTCTCATCAAGACATCAAAACCTGGCCAATTTGTACCCAAAATCAGAGGGTGCGATAGGCGGGAACTACCGCAGCCTTTACAATATGCTTTTTTCCCTTGTAGCGAATTTCGAGCCGCACAATCGGATATGTGTTAATATCCCCATGCTCACAACAAATATCCACCCATGATGCCTCTACCAAAGCCCCGGGTCGAACCAGATGTTGTTATATAATCTTCTGCGACCAGCCGGAGTCCAATAAAGCCTGATGTCTACGCCCTTGTAACCTTACCGGCACACGGTATGCCTATTCTCGACCGTGGGAAGGATCTGGCGGACCGGCGACCCGAATGACCTGGCCGAACTCCATGATTGGGCAGTCCTGAAAGTTGTGGTAGGGTCGCCTGCATCGCCAGCATACCTGTGCAGGCGTCTGCAAAACTTGCAGTGGTCCAGAGGAGGGTAGGAGGTGGTCTCCTGCCGGTGGTCGTCCCTCCTCTGGCGTGGTAAGGGGTGGGAGGTGTGCCTCTCCTGGGGCCCCGGAATGGACGAGAATGGCCAGGTGCTGATGCTGGCCGGTCCCGCGACGACTCCAACGCCAGATCCAGGCGCGGGCCCTCTCCGGTCCGGTGTGTAGGCGGTGGCGTAGGCCTCGCCGTGGTCCTCAGCAAGGGCTATGGCGGCATGGAGGGAGGCTGGCCGGTGGTAACGCACCCAGCTAGGGGCACAGGCCGGGAGATTGTCCACAAACTGTTCGGTGGCCACCGCCTCGATGATCCGGTGCGGGGAGTGCACTTTTATCTAGCCACCGCTGGGTCGTGTCCAGGAGCTGGTGGGCGTGCAGGAACGGCAAATAAAAAGGTTGCTTGTGGGCTGTAGTTTTTTGATGAATTTGATGTGTTGATGAAGAAGGAGTGACCGCTGACGCTGACTTGAGTAAAATAATAGATTTATTACAAAAGAACAGCATCAGACCAGACTTGCCTAGGATGTCCAGGAGAGAACCGAGCCGGATGGATTCTCTGTTGAATTAAACTTTGGCAGCTGCATATATGCTTAACCAGAGACAACGTTGACCATCTGATCCCCCTACATTGGTCACCGTTCACATTTTCACCTCCCTTATCACCGGGACCCCTGACAATGGGCTCTGTCTCTCTCTCTTGAGACCCCTGGCACCATCTGTTAATAATTATCTTATACAATGGGTACTGTCTTGGGATGCCACATATTCCAAGACACCTCAGGGCCAAAAAGGATAACTTAAATGCTAGCAGGCAAATACTTAAATCGTTCGTTCAGCGCTTAGATGCGCTCCCCTGTGACGGGTCTGGCGCGTTCGGTAGTGGGCTCCTCATGCCCGATCCGTTCCATGTCCTGCAAGCATGCCGCCGTCCTTCATGGTGGGGACAAGAAACCCTATATTACTTCCTGGTTTAGGATCGGTCCCTCCGTTGATTCGCCCGATCCGCAGCAGCCTGCACCACTTGTCTGCAGCAGCGGCTTGACCACACCCCCTTGGCCAGCCACATATGGTATCAAATTGGGTACTGAAAATTATGCAATCTCCCCAGCTGGGAGACCCAAACAGCAGAACATATTAACAAATAGGTAGAGGACAGTTAGTTTGGCATAAATGGACATGAAAGTCCCTCTGTTTTGTCCTTCATAAGCTTATCCAACTATAGTATATCTATGATATAAATGAATAATACTATGAATAAAAAAGAAGAAAAACTTTTACTTGAACTTTTCTCTTGGTTACATTCACTGTCCCGAAAACATTTTCCCATACAGCAGTAATTTAGTTTTTGGTTATCTTCTCTGTTGAAGTCTATAGTTCATGATTACAACATAAATTTTCGATTTACTGATTTTTCACTCCGATTCCATGTTTCTCAACTCAACCAAGCATCTGTATTAGTGCCAGTGCTTGACTGGTGGTCAAACTTGTTGAAGTTAATCAGTTGCTAAAATGGTGAGAGCTGCAGTCAAAACGTTTGCACCCCGTATTGACAGTATAGTTTGTGAAATGACTTTCTCAGGACGATGTCAATGCTGACCTTACCAGGGGTCCTCACTGAGCCACACACATGGGCTCACTACCTTACTCTGTATGTAGCATACTGTACCGCATACTGTGTCATTGTTCTGGGTTGTTTGGCGAAACCGTATTGCTGCGCCGTACTGTTGTATACTGTGCTGTATTATCCCACAAACACTACCTCACTTTATCACATGCCACTTTAATGCACATATCTGTATTCACATGCCACTCTAATGCACATATCTGTATATACATAATTGCCTATCTCATATACATAAGTGTATCCCATACACGTAAGCCTATTCCCTCTATTTATTCCATTATTATTATTTTTTTTTAATTCTATATATTTTTATTTTATTCTACAAGTATTCGACTTACTGTATTACGTTTTAAGAATCAGGTAGATGGTCTAGTAGAAAGAAATTTTCCTAGGACATATTGTGTGTAATTACCGGGTGCGTTGCATTACATCTCACTGCATATATGTATGAAAGTATGTATATGTATGTGACGAATAAACCTCTTGAATCTTGAATCTTGAATCACACAATAACATTCTACAAAAAGACCGTGTGAGATGACGGACACTTTCAGTGGGGACATGAAGTCTATGTAGGCATGTGAAGTAGGAAAACCAACAAGCAACATCTCTGAGAAAGTCAATCTGATTTTGTGGGAGGCTTGGTGGAATCTGAAGTAGGCCTCAAGGTGACTGTCGACTTCGAATGAGAGTAAGGGAATTATTTGAAGCAAAGGGGTAGGAAGCATGATGTGTTTCTGTAAGCATGTGTGAATTCATGAGGGCTAAGGACCTCCACAGACAGAAGGTCAAGGACAAGGGCACCTCTGTCCAAACACAGCTGTCGAACCTGTGTCCATATTAGTGTGTGTGTGTGTATTACACACTGGCACTCTGTTCCTTCTGTCCCTACGGGGTTTGGGGGCTCGGGCCTGGTCCCTTAATAAATCCCCAGCCCCTATTCTTCTCTCCAGGGACCCACATCTCTCAGCACACATTATTTCTCAAATCCCCCCAGTCATCATTAAAGACGGAAAATGCAGCCTGCATTCTTTCTCCTTCCATCCATCACTTCATTATTCATCTGTCTGTTCGTCCATCAATGAACATGGAAATACTGACAGATAAACACGGTGGGCAGGAAAATGTGCCGGTATTGGTTCCAACTGTTATCAGTAAGAGTTATGAAACACTGGTGACAATACAACTAGTATACAGGCTCAAAGCATCCTTGGAATCCATGCACCACAGTGAAAATCTTGGCAGAGGAATGATTGAAAGAGTGTATTGATTTCTGTTTGATCGTTATTGCTCTGTTGAACAATATATAGAACTTTAGAGCAAATTAGAGCATATAGACTAGCTGGTGTGAATTGGTTCCATACTGTTGGCCTGTTCACCGTTGGAAATAATAGTCATTCGCATTTTTACTAATTTGGGCCAATACTGAATTCGCGAATCTTTACAATTTCCGGCTAAATATTATCAGTGGATGAATATTTGGGGCATTCCTACTGGCAGGATATGTAATTATTACTCCTCTTTATTTTAATTTAAAGAGTCTGGATGAATACAAATACTGGAGGACTGCGGACAGGCCTCTGCCTCAGAACTAAAAGAAGCTTGTTGCTATGCATCCCATTTCAGTTTCCCAAACGAGACAAAATAGCAGAAGAAACAGGGCTCCAGAGGTTTGGTTGTTTGTGATGAGCTGGGGCGCTTCAAATTACCTGATATTTCCCTCTAGTTTCTAAACATAAATAAAAAATATATATAAACAGTATATATATATATATATATATATATATATAAAGCTGCAGGACTGTAATCATTCATTGAATCGCAAGCCCTATAATTATTCATTTTCCGCCAATCCGTCTCCTTTCAGGGAAAAGCGTTGCAATTCTCGATAGTTTAGAAAGCCACCCAGTTATTAGAGAGCCGTGGCTTCCTGCAGCCAGCTGGAGGGGGCCCAGACCCAATCCTCTCTCTGGAGTCTGGGCTCCCTTAACCAGGCCCATGTGTCACAGACTGGGATGGCTTGGCTTTATGGCACTGATGCGACCGGGGTCATACATAGTCATATCAGCAGGTACACGCACACATGCACGCACAGACAAAGCACAAAGGGCTAATCAAGGAAGATGTAAGACCTTTGTTGAAAGTACAAGTTCAAGCACAGTTCAGGCCCAGGGAAGACTAAGAGCTAAGAAAATCCAAGAAAAAATATTTTCAGAGTCAGCACAGGTCCACGGCTGCAGTTTCTGCTGAGGGGGGTCTACGATGGCAGAATTATATCATAGCTCTGTGAGTGAAGTACCTTCTCTCTCTGGGTTTTCAGGTAAATTACATGTCAATGTGTTTGGCCGGGAAAATGAATATGCATATGCATATAGTCTAGTTTCCTCCAAGACAGAGGGCAACACAAAGGGAGAAGAGTCACTGACAGATTGATTGTGCATCATCCCTGTGTTAGAAGAAGAAGAAGAGAAGAACAATCTTTAATCGTCACACAGCACACCACACTACAACACATGCACGCAGACACACACACACATGCACATGCTTTGGATGGTGGCCGGTGAAATGAGGCCTCTGCGTTAAACCCATCCTGGCTTGTCCTTCCTCCGGGGGCACAGCCAGGAGCAGTGGGCAGCATTCGTGGACGCGCCTGGGGACCTGGTGATGAGTGTCCATCGCTGGTCAGACGATGATGTGTGCATGTTTTTGGTGGGGGTTAGGTGGAGGAAACCCCATGTGAGCACGGGGAGAACATGTAAACTCCACACAGAAAGGCTCCTAGAAAGGCTCTTTGGGAGATAACCCGCCAGAGCACGGTGGCAACAGCGCCCCAGGCGGGAATCGAACCCAGGACCTTCTTGCTGTGAGGCAGCAGTGCAATACACTGCGCCACCGTGCCAAAATTTTGTTTCTGACTAAAAGCTGTGGAGTCACTAGGGGGGCTGCAGACTGCACCGGGTGACACCATCAGAGGCGGTGACACCACGGCCGGCAAAAGGTGAGTCCCACCCAAGGTGAGTCCCACCCGATCAAAAGTTCAACGTGCGTCTCACCAGAGCGCAACCATCAGAGTGGAGACTTCTCAGTCACTCTCCGAAGCCCGCTCTGCTGCGCGACCAGAGCGCAACTGTGCGTAATGGGGATACTTCCTCAGTCCCCCCCCCACAAACAAGTGAATAAGGGGCGCACCCATGATTTGCTGCACCGGGTGACACCGACCACAATAACGCCACTGACTCATAGGATGAGACTATATCTTCGAATGGTGTTTATGTCAAAAGTTCTGTCAAGCACACAACTGCTTAGATTACAGGTTCATATGCACCGATGAATTGTAAAAAGCACAGATTATCAAATGTTATTCCAAAGGACACTGTTGTTAAGGAAAGACAACTTATCATTTTTCCCAACAGGCTAAGGTTGCCAGGTAACAAATACAATTCCACGAAGCAGGTTTTGGTGGATGTAGCCTAGCGACAAGAAGTTAGTTAATTTGAGGTAAGAATGAATCACTGGAAATGGAGAAGGATCCGGACTGCAGAATGTCACATGTGGATTTCAAATGAAAGGTTTTGGTAAGGCTGCTGCACAGTTTGAGTATTAACATAAAGTATATTACTCAGTTTTCAAAAAAAGTCTAATTTGATTCGACAAATCTCTTCTTATTGTAGAACTTACTCTATAAATATTCATGTCAGACCATGTTTTTCCTCTATATTTGATTGGGCATGTACCAGCTGTGATGTGCTTAACATAGACTGCATTCCTTTTCAGAACTCCATGTGTCTTCATGTTTTCATCAGAGCGACATGAGCAGACACCTTTGATGAGTAAAGCAACCATCACACCTGTCTGTCACAGCCTTCATGAACTCCTCCAGCAGGTCGTCATAGGCCTGGCCTCGCACTCTCTTGTGCCTCAGCCCGATGTAGAGTGGGTCCTTCAGCAGCTCCTGGAAAACACATGTAGAGGGAGGGAGTGTGAAAGAAGGGGGAAAAGAGACACAATGAATCAAAGAGGAGTGGAGAGAAAAGACCAGAAGAATGGAGAAGTGAGAGGCCACTGCGGGGCCCTGGGAATGCATTGGTCTGAATCGGACAATGGAGACGGGGAAATTGAGAAAGTAAAGGAGAGAAACAGACCAGAGCTGCATTTTCCATTTGGCCCTCTGGCAGCTGGACCATTTTGCACACAACTTAGAACTTCACAGGGAGGAAGAGAAATTCGGCGGAAGAGGCACAGACAGAGAAACCCGCCGGAGCCTTGACTGACCTCAGAAACCCACTCCACAATATCACTGCGTGCGAGCTGACTTTTAAATTAAATTGCGTCACATGCATCACATTGTACAAAATAATGCCAACACATTCTTAGTCAAATTCTGTGCAGAAATATGCAATTTCCTCCATTTTTTTATCAAAAAATCAAATCCAAGGCACTTTTCATACAATAAAAAGCTTTAATTTATCCTCCATTTTTATATTTCTTGTGAGGCAGATTGTACAGTACTAAATGCCAAAAAATATTGGTGATGACAATAACCTGCCAAATGGCTCATATCATATCTTGCTTCTTATATGTCCATTACAGCAGTGGGCACAGATTTTAATCCAACAATTTCTGATCCTGTCAGAACTGACTAGACAAAACATTCGTCATTCGTAAATTTGATCTTGGACATTGAGTTTCTCACTCAATAACAGACGTTGAGCTTGTCACTTACACTTTACATATGCAACAAGGGCCTTTGCCAAATGAGCTTCACTGTATTAGGTGTTTGACCAGGAGCAATTTACTTCACTTTACAGCCCATAGCGTCTATATTTTGGATAAATATGTGTAGGTCTGTGTCTAATCATTTGTTTATAAATCTACTGTACTGTATGTATTTGCGCTGTTGCAACTTATTTAAAATTCCTTTTTTTAAATCGAAAAGAGCAAATGACTAGGCCTTTTTATTTTCCTAAAAAACTAATTCATAATCCTATATTTGGCTTTTCTCAACATTGAACTGTTCCAACAGATATTCATTTTCTATAGAGAGTGGGTCTGAATCCCCTAGATTTCCCCCTGACTTAAATTCCACCATGTGATGAATTCCAGGACTAACTACACTCACCCAATTCCCCAGATTTCCCAAACCATCTTGCTGGCTGGACTTTGTCTGACTGCGTGAGCACCACCCTTCATCAGTCAGAGAAAGATGCACCCCTGTGGACTGAAGCTTAAGATTTGCAACAAGATCTATTTTTGTCGGTCAAATTTTAAAATGGTGCAGTCACTGGATTTAGTTAATGTTGTTTTCTTGTTCCATGAGTCATCTTGTGCTGCTCTGTTCCGGCCTGGCATGCTATGACATTTATTTTGCTGATGACTAAATTGTAGTGGGGAGACTGAATAAGTACCGAATAAGAGACAGGGAGGGCCTATATATCCTACTGTGGCTATTGAAGCCTTAGTGATGGAGAAAATTTAGTTGAAGTGATTGTGAGGGGAATGAGGGGATGAGAATTTCAGAAAATAAGCCTGTAAAAAAGCTTACGTACCGTAGATGGAATGTGGGGGAAGGAGGAAGGAGGGGTCACGGAGCAAGCTACAGCATTTATTTACACAACCCACGCTCAGAAACCCCCGCAGTTGGAAACCTCTCATCTCAGTAGGGTTCAAGGTGAGGACTCACCTCCATTTATTCATATTCAAATAATGAAGGAATGAAGGTTTTTTGTTTTGTTTTGGGGTTTTTTTTGGGAAGGGGGGGTTACTATCAAACTTTAATGTTCTCATTTTAGTATTTTGAAGGATGAAGGAACGCCCATAGCAAATAGTTGTAGATGTCAGTGGTCAGGTGTGTGTGCCATGTGTGAGTAATAGAAAGCAAGACAGTGTTTGGAAATGTGGATAACACTAAGCAGTGACCGTTTGGTATGTATGGTGCATGCATATTTGAACATTGATTGGAAGCGTTGCACTGTAATGAGAAAGTGTGTACAATGGTGTGTGTTGAAATTTTTGGCATGTGGTTATCGCCCTATCATTATGGGAATATCATAGATCAAAATTAGTCTTGGAGGGAGGTTTCCTTATTACATTCGCCCACGTCATGACACCCACTCTGTTGCCTAATCGTTTCAGCTTTGCACACATGGTATCCTATCTTAAAAGCACAAGCTTCATGTTCTTGTTGTTTGTTAAGAAATTAATGTCCCATAGCATAATTTCAGCAGCACTCAGATACTTCAGATTGTTTTGCTTGGTGCATAATGCCCTGGTCACACTACATGACTTTCAAAGTTGTCAGATCACTGTACTGTTCACACTACACCACTTTCTGTCTTGTGATCGTGAATCTTGCAGTCTTGTGGTTTGCACACTTCAATGACTTATCGGCAACAGGGTGTCACACATTACAAGATCTCTCACCAGAAGGGAGCCCCGGGGAGTCTGTCGGGTCTCCAAACTACGTTTTGTCACGAAAACACACATGAGAATTGACATCGGAAATGTGGTACCATGCGGGGGACAGGATTATTTATTTATTTATTTATAAGATTCTTGATCACTGTTAAAAACCCAATAAAAGCACAATTTAAATGAAAAATATATTAAAAACCTAGAGAAGAAAAGTAAGTCTCCCCGTCTCTCCTTCTCTCCTTCTCTACTTCTTGCTTGTTGAGTCACTCCTGACTCGATCCCGACAGGACCAGATATTAAACATTCTTGATATCTCACACACGCTTGTCGCTCACGGGAGCTTGCTATGATTTTCCTCCGATCTGGGGTTTTGCCGATCTCCACGAACCTGTCTCAGAGTGGAAAACCAGGCCAGAATCACATAGTCTGAACTAGGCATAGAGCAAACACCATTTCAGGTTTTAGCAGCACGTTGTGAAAAGGGCATAGGCCTCTGTGGTGTGGAGATGGTTTGAGCAGCCATCTCCACACCACTTAATACCTGGATCTAGGTGATTGGGTCAGGGTGGCTGCATACCTGTTGCTCATTGGTTGGGCTAAAGAGTGACAGGTTAAAACCCCCATCTTCACACTCACTCAGGCTAGGAGCCCTGTCATGACATGTTCCATCTGGTCCTGGCTAATTCCACCTAGCCTTCTCTCTACAATAAACTAATGTCTACAACTCATCTTCTTCGGTGTCTGTGTGCTGGAGGGCCCCGGAAACGCCACTTGGGGGCCATGAGGTAGGCTGAATTGCTACACCCTCCTTGTTAAATGCAAAAGCAAATCGGCACAGTATCAGAGCTAGAGACAGGTTCTGAGCTCAAGAGGTACCTCCTCAACCATTTATTGTTGGAAATAAAATATTTTAGCATAACAGAAATCCAAGCAACTATTTAGTAATTATTAGTGAAATTCATGAAACGGAATTATATGTTGAAGAAGCCTTGTTGAATTGGACCTGCATTAAATTAAAAAAAATTTATGATTACTATTTTACACATAGTGACAGCACATACAGAAAATTATTTAATATATGACACTGCTAATATCTCAGCAGAGGATGTTCTAATAATCCCCCCAAAAATGTGGGAAGCCTAGGATTCAAGCAGGGGGTTTTCTGTATCTACAACAGCTAATCTGTTAATGGGTTGAAATGGGGTGTTTGGTGAATAGATGCCCTCCATCTGCTGTATGCTGTGTCTGGGAAACATTGGGCCTCACTCAGAAATGACCGTCTGATCAGATTAGAATGTTAAGTATGCTTACAAACAATCCACAAACATGCCATTCATCTTAATTTCTTGTCTTGACTCAAATGTATCAAAACGTGGAAAGAAGGACTCTTGCCTAGAATGTCTACTTTAAGAAGAAGCAAGTGCAGTAGAGCCAAAAATCATATTAACCAGTAACTGTTTATTATATTGGCTTATTATAACCCAACAAAGTGATTAATGATGAGATCTATGGACCCAAGATCGTTTCTTTGTTTTAGAGCTCGTTGTACTGTGCAGTGGGGCGAGAATGCATCATTGGGCACTACGCAGATATGTTATCTCCTTTCTCCTGATCTTTTTCTGCTTGTGGATCTTCTTGCCATGGTTCATTTGCGCACAATGCTCAAGTCTTCTTATGTTGTAGATAGTATCAACATGAAGCGGTACGTGCATCCAATATACCAAAAAATCGCCATACAGCACAAAAAAGGGACAACCGTGCTTCAGTAATCCATGTTGGTTTTTCAAAGCTTAATTTCTCGTGAACAAATGAAAGGAAGAACAAATTTCAAATGAGGCCAACTGATTCTAGTGGGGGGAGAGAAAGTATGAAGAAAGTAGACAGCAATTTATTTTGATGTCTGATGGTGGATGAGAGCTGGAGCAGCCAAGGCTTTTTTGTAAGTAATTTGTATGTCAATTATGTACACACAACCCCAAAAATGTACCATAACTCTGCCACTAATTGAAATGTATTTCTAACTGCTGGGTAAATTGATTAGGTTAATAATTCTTTTTTAAATATTGGCACATCAAGGTAAGAATTAATATCCTCATTTGGAAAATGATTCAATGCAACAGAAATACTCATTGAGATTCAGATTGGAGGGGGCGCTAGGTACGCGGAGCTTGCAGCCGATGCACAACAACCTGGCTGGAAAGCAGAGGTCCGACTGAAGGTCCGTCAAAGTAGGCCGCAAAGGATTTGTAGCCACATCTATTTCAAGGCTAATCCGGGAGATGGGAGTGCGAGAGAAGGCCCACCAGCAAGCAGTCAAAGACCTCTCCAGAACTGCTGAAAAGGGTAGTCAGTGGCTCTGGATGAAGAGAAAGGACTCCAACTGGGCCCTCAGGTAAGTAGATAGGTGTGGTGTCTAGGGACATCTAGGGGTGTGCTCGGGACACCAGGAGTCACTGCTGAACCCTGTGGAGGTGTCGCGGGACAATCAGCGAAACATTGAGGAAAGAGGGCGCCCACTTGATAACCCAGAAGATGCCATCACTCACTTGACCATCCCACAGAGTCTAGACAGCATGTCTCTTGTGTGCAGTTAAGGGATATTAAAATCTAGTCCTACATAACAGATAAGTGTGATTCAGTGTTGCTATGGGAGATGATACACGCTGCATGTTACCATGGCTGACCACCAAACCACATCAGAGCAGTTCAGTAGTAGAGGGAAGGTCACCTTTTTAATGGTGTCGGTAAAAAATGTCAGGCAAGTCAGTATATGTGAAAGCTTAACGGCTGGCGATTGGCAAGACATCCTGAAGTGAGTTTCAAATGACTTGGCCTTGCTGACACTACGGTGAACTGTGGCCATGTGCTGTCTGACTCTCTCTCAGATGATCTGCTGTTGACTGGCTGAGCTATCAGTCCTCCCTATTTCGCAGCGGATTAGTGCTTGTGTTGGTCTCACAGTTAGGATTTGGTAGGTGCCACTTGTGACATTTGACACGGAGGAGGTTAACGTCTAAAATAATAATACAACGCTGCTTGGGCTTGCGAGGGAGAATTAAGTTAGTAATTTGCTCATGTTGATCATGTTTCCCATTACCAAGATAGTTCTAAGATATAACAGTTAATAATTCTAGAACAGAAAAGTAAACAAGACCAGAACTAGGGGAGGGGGCTAGCCAAGACGTGTGCTCTAAGGCAAGTAACGCGACACTTTAGAACCATAAAAGCCCATCAAACAGCGGTACACAACAAGCACATTGTTCAGGATGACAAGAAGTGGCTCTTGTGAGAGTGTGTGTGTGTGCGTGTGTGTGTGTGTGTGTGTGTGTGTGTGTGTGTGTGTGAGTGCGTGTATGCGTGTGTGTGTGTGTGTGTGTCTGCAAAGATAACTGGGTGCACACAAGAAGAGACCAGGTATACAGTAGGTATCAGCAAAATCAACCAATCACAGCAGAGAGCTATACACACAAAAAAAAACCTTAACAAAGGCGGCTAATGAATGAATTTCTGAACAATCAGAGCAGTGTTGCTGTGTAAAATTTAAACCATTACACTCTGGAGACTCAGAGTTTTTCCCTTGTTACAGGGTGAGTGAGAAACCACTGAGAGACTCCGGAGAGGTGAAAATGAACAAGGCACACTTGAAGCTGTTTCACAAAGCTCAACTCTTTGTGCAAAGTCTTTGCATAACAAATTATAAAAACTGATTCCATGTGTTTCTATGGATGTCTGTGAACTGACAGAACCTTCAGCCAAATATTGGAAGGGAAAACAATAAGGCTCAATTGTTTTGTACTCAAAACGTGTGCGCGTGCGTGTGTGTGTGTGTGTGTGTGTGTGTGTGTGTGTTTTTGACTTCAGGTAACATTGGATTATTTAGGATTCAGCTGGATTCAGCAGTTTATATTGTATTAAGATTATATGATATTTTACCTCTATATATAACCTGTTCTACTGCCTATTTCTCATGTTCACTTGTATTACCGACAGACATGCATACAAGATTAATCTAATAAAGGACAGATCAAATCCCGGGTTTTCTTTGAAAAATGTCCTGGCACTAATGCTGACTGGCAGAACTTCAGACAGCTGAGGTACCGAGTCATCGGATTGAAAAGGAAAGCTAAATCAGACTGATACCTCTCTGAAAAATAATATAATCCATCTTCAGCTGTCCTGTCACCAGAAATAATTTGTGAAAAAGGCCTGATTACAAGCAAAACCTATATGGCTGATGCTTTTAATAACCTTTTAATTTCTTCCTGAACTGCTTGACAAATCATCTAAAAATAGTGGGAGGGATGACTGCTCAGTGGTGCACCGACATTGTGCTTTACCTTTAATCTTAGGAGCAACGTCCCACTCCAGCCAGTCGCAGAGTGTGAAATGCATTGATACATTTGAACCTATCGAATTGAAAAATCAAAGAAAATATGGAAAGGAGCTCAGGTGGTACCTGAAAGGGGGGACACCTGTGACGTAAATGATCACCATCCTGTATCTAACCTCCCCTGCCTCTCAAATGTATTATACCCAAAATAGCTCATGCCGCTAATAACCCACTTATTACGCTGTTAATGGTGAGCCGATTTAATTTGTGTCATAAAGACTTGAGTCTTTGGTTGGATAGCAGACTGACAGTCAAACCTCACATGGAACACCTTGCCCATAGACTGAAAGTCTATCCAAAATCTAAAAAAAAATTATTCTGTAATAAGCATATTTGTCTTTGAACAACAGAAAAATCATCATACATCCACTATAATATAATATTTCCCTGTTGTTGGACTAATTAAGGTTTATCTTATCTTATCTTATGGAACTTCTGTAGTGGATTATAAAGATATTTTGCACACAGCACACTAACTAGGGTTGCATGATGTATCATATATTTAGTTGTTGCGATTAATACATTGCAAAGGGCTGTGGTAACAGCCCATCAAACGCAGGCCTATGTTTTTTCTTAGTTGAACTAACCTCTGTAGTTTGCGCTATTGACAATGTCTGTCTCGGCTTTTTCGATAATGTGAGAAACATGTGAGTCATGTTTCTATTATGCAAAGATATGAGCAAGTGAACATACAGTATGAGTACATGTAATGTTGATGGTGTATTGTTGTTATAATAATCATAATTATGATATAGATTAAATATCGTCTGCTTGGTGTTTAAGGCTACAATAGAGGTTTTTAGACAGTTTTCACGATAGTTACCCCGAAGGGTTCCTCACATTAATGATACGAAAGCATTTGGTCAAAACTATCTTGACACAGTATTTAATTCTGTCAATGCCAGCTGTAAAGAATTCTGTTCTGTTAAAACACATGTTTTAAAATGACCAGCTTTTTGACCTAAAACTATTTTCTTATGGAGTCTCAACACAACATGGCTTCTGGCATTGTTCTCTGATTTTGTTTTGACTACAATCAAGAGCTGTGGTTCCAAGACCACAGGACAGTTAGGTCAGGGCTCTGGATGTCTATCAGTCTTCCTGCCCTTGTCCTGCTTTTCTCTCTTTCCATACCAACTCAAGGACATGTATAATAATCCCATAATAACAGTGATTTTAATAATTAGCAAGCTACCGTTGGCTCACAGCCTCATGCCCACAAGGTCTGGGGGAGAACGGGAAACCAGCTTGTGGGACTTATTGTAAATAAGAAGCAGGGCCAGCACAACTCCACATGGCTTAGAAACACACAGCCGGTCCATTTAGCCTATTACATCTCATTTATCCTGTCATCTCTTGGAACTAATAGAAAAATGCAAACGTCTGCCAAAAGCCAAGCAAATTAAACCCTTCTCAGAGCGAGCTTTCTTTGAGATTGCACAATCAGGACACGTACACGCACATATGCCAGCACACATACACAAAAAGACACACAAACACACAACATACAAGTACGGAAACATACATGCACACAGAGGTTTGTGCGATTTTGTATGTCTGCGTTGCATACATGCTTGCTGTTCTATTGCCACGGGCAGCTGCTAATTTCTCTTAAGCTGATCATGATTGATGTCTGGCAGTGGCTAAAGTGAGGGTTGCCATGAATGGTCATATTGTCTTGAACGCGATCGGGAATGTGCAAACATTATAAAGGATTGTACATTGGCAGGAGGTGTAGCTTGTCTCAAAAGTGTGACAAAAGGTTTAAATAAACCCCATAAGGTCTGAGTCAAACAGTGTGTGGAAACCAGTCGTCATCAAAGTTGAACCGCTTTAGTTTCTATCCAACACCAGATCCAATGCCACCAGCTGCACTGACGTAGAAACACTAGCTCTTTTATGGGCTGATTTTACTTTCTACAGTGGCCCTGAGAGTTTTGATTAAGTGTGAACTCTGACATTGCAGATGGAACAGAACGCAGAGATAGTTTCAGAAACAACCAGGGGTCATCCAGGGCGCTATCCAATTGCCATTCCTTTTTTGTGAGAGTCTGAGTAAGATTATTCACTTTTTCACTCTTGATTCTAACTGATGTCAGAATCTCAGCTCATATTTCCATTCTCCTCAGAGGTTTCATGGGACCAATGCTAAATTTTCAGTCCTACCGGCTCATCCAATGGGAGATTGTTCTTAGGAAAACAGACAGCGGACTGACTCTGGGTCTCAGTGCAGCTGTGCCTTGGCAACATTCATCTGGGCCTGCCACACCCTTGGCCAGAGCTTAGATGACATGGAGAAAGTAGACAGGGAGAATTATATATATAGTGAGAGTCTATTCTTAGTCTGTTTTGGCTTAGGACTCCAGAGACACAAGTGTTGCCCTGCCCAGTATGTGGATGTGTTAGTGCAGCTGTTGTGCAGAGACCACAAGAAGACCATGAGAGTAGAGATTAGATGCCATCATAGGGTAACAGGAGTTCTCTTGGATGTTACTGTCACTTCATAGTGTGAAGGTTTCCTGGTTTTTGAGTGTGCCATTTTTGAGGGAAGTGCAGTAAGCATAGCCTACCTGTGTATTCATGTTTTACACAGTTACAACATAAACAGATTATAACTGCCGACAACTGCCTATGAAACAGTTCCAAAGCTAAACTGCCAGGTGTATTTACTGTACTGACCTCGTTGTCTGTGCCAACGTCCAGCATGACAGGTAGACACTGCTGTGGAGGCATGCCTCCGCAGGCTGTGTAGAGGGCCAGCTTACCAACAGGGATTCCCATGCCATAGCACCCTAGGTCTCCCAGCCCCAGGATCCTCTCTCCGTCTGTCATACACACAGCCTGTAAACCATCATAGTTGTCAACCTTAATGTTTCATAGCATAGAGTACCATTAGCCTAATTAGAATGGCAATGTGAGGGGAGTGTAGAAATAAATGGATTGTCACCAATGCTATGTGTAAAATACTATATGCATACTCTTAAATTACATTGGGTGATTACAGTTGCAAACATAAGGACCCAGTACTATGGCTGTTCTTCAGTTTTTCATGAACTCCTAATACCTTCTAATACTGCTGCATCACCCTGCCCACCCACTCAACCCATTTTCCTCTCTCCACTATGGGCGGGTCCTGGCACACCCAGTGGCTTTCCACTTACTGCCCACTGTATTCATTAGGCAACAACTACATTCTTCTGGTGGACAGATTACATTCTTCTGGTGCACAGATTAAAACAAGATAGATTGTGCAACATTTAATATCATCAGCAGATAGGCTTTATTTCCAATGTTTCCAGTGCAGTATTCCCTTTTCCGTGATTGGTATGATGCAAATGTATTTGTCAGAGCTTTTCATGAGATTGTTACCTCTGCAATTTGACAAACTCTGGGGATGCTGTCTAATATTCCTGCTTGACAAACAACAATCATAATCAATACTCTTATAGATTCATTCCAGCTTTCACAAAAAAAAATACTTGTTACTCTGTGCATATAAATGAGCGCTGCCGACAAGCTTATTGCCTGCTGCCCGCTGTGGCGGCCGTTTGTATTCGCTTAATTTAAATGCTGTGAAACAGGGCAGAGTACCCAAGTTAACAATAAGACTCCACAGACACTCCAGGCACCAAGGCACTGCCTGGAGAAATGCCTTTCTGTTGACAGCAATGAACAGGTGGCTCACACTGCAGAATACCTTCAGACAGCATAAGACAACTCTACATAATGCAAATACTCCGTTCTGTATAATGTAAGACTGGGGAAATTTAGGTCTGGTGGTCCTACAGAGAGTTGTTGAGAGTTGCTTTTCACTGAAAGAAAAAAGGGAGCTGAGCAAGGGCCAGTCCCTCGAAATGTGTGATGTGGTAACATTTATGATATTCAATACTGTTACTCACAGGTGCTACTGTTTGCCAACTGGAGAAGGTGGTTTGAGGTTTTAACTCACCCGGATGTCTTTCTCTGGCCAGCTCTGGAGAAGGGTAGAGATGTGTCCACGGTCATGAATAGTGATGAAAAGCCCTCTATAACAACAAAGAGAATTTACTGGTCAGAAGGTTTATGGTTTTGGACCTATTTAGATTAGCATCATGCACATCCAAAGAACTCATAAAAATAATAGCCACCACAAAAACCTTTATCCTTATTTCTTTGATATTTGAGATTGTGACTTTAACCTAAAAATCAGCCTCAAAGCTTCAACTTCTCCAGGAACTGTTTGAAGTTTGATTCTTTTGGACTTTGTGCTTTGCTTTCTCCCAACCAAAGCTGAACTTTATTGAATGACGATGGCACCTGGATTATTAACATCAAGCCAAGAGCCAGGCCAGGGGCCCTGAGTTATTGAGACATTCATTCAACCTCATTTATTCCCGACCACCTCTGTGGCCCCCCACACCATCAGAGATGTGTCCTTTAGCTTCAGGATGAAGAGATAAGTTCCATGTGTGGGGTCTAGCTCAAGGTCTGCCCAATCCAATCCAAACAGCTGGTTATTTAGTGCAGGCTCAATCTCTACAAAAAGTGTCTGCAACAATAACAACACAGAACTGTATACAACAATCACCTCATATAGTGAAATAATTGACACGTTCCAGGCAGGAACGATGATGAATGATGAATGATGGAAGAAAATAAACACATTAACATCAATCAAAAACTCAATAGTAAATAGTCAAAAACATGATTGATGAAGTCTCATAATCTTTTCAACTGAATACTGCAAAACCCTGTTTAAGACAGAACTCTGTCCCTAGGTGTCCCTAAGTGTAGGATTTATTTTTAAAAGGTAAAGTATTTACACAAAAACATCTAGTTCTGTTTTTTTTTTAAGGTCCATAGCAACGGAAAGCAACAGGGAGACGTGCGTTTTGTGGCGGGACGGAACGGTCCCTTAACTGTGTTGTGATTAAAAAAGAAAATGAAATTGTTTCATACAAGTAGAAAACAAACAAAAATAAATAGAACTAAAATAAAAAAAACCACAGGAAAACCGGCATGGGGGTCGGGAAGTGGTGCACGTGCATGGCGCACCTGTCTGGAGGAGAAATAAGAAAAATCCCACTCCACTTCTCTGATACATTTTTATCATTGGCGCATATAGACAGGAGGGTCTCATGAAACCCTGCGGCACAATGAAAGTGACGAAAGATCCCTTGAATCGGAATGAAAGATCCCCCCAACTCGGCCGGCACACGTGGGGGCTCCCGTGCACCACCTGCGCCTGGTCCGTCGGCCGTATATTTAGTCATTTATATATTTCTATTTACATTTATTAATATATTTATTGCCTTGTTTATTTATTTCATAGGCATATTTTATTTTATTTCTGTGCTACGTCCTCTTTGTGCGCGCAAGTGAATGATCTGCACGTGCTGCTGCTCTGTCCGTCTGTTCCGGCACCAGGGGGTGCGGTTGACTTCTGCTGGACTGTTCCTTGCCCCCTCTATTATCATAGATTATCATTATCATGGCATGTGTGAAAAGGTGCAAGACGGAAATGTTCCAGAATGTAGCCACATATGTGAATAGTGAAACACACTAGTGGTGCCAGAAAGGTTATCCCTCTATTTACCAGGAACTATGTGTGAAAGGGACTTGAAACAGCTCTGAGCGGAGAGGGCGAGAGAACCCCTTCTCTCCCTCTCCGCTCCTGCGATCAGTTTGAGAACACGGTGAACTGCACTTACACGGTACGCCCTTTAAATTATCACATTTTTCCTGGCAGATAAAATTTCATGTCAATTGGCAATCGATGGACTTGATTGCGGATTGCCGATTTAATTGTTATTCTGCCCAAGTTTAATTCAACCCCAAAAAACCTGAAAGAGGTCAGAGCTCACTCACCATAGTTGGCTAGCAAAGTTAATATCCCTTTTCATCCCTTAATTGACAGTTTTTTTCTGATGAATTGGAGTTTGTGACCTCCAGTCTAAAAATAGTCTGAAATACATAAGGAAAACTAGAAAAGATGGAAATTGGTTTTATATGAGCTTAAATTAAGTACACATCAATAGAACGATCACGATAGAAAAGGAGGGAGGTAAGATTCAGTCATTGAGAGGAATTGTCTTCAATTTAGGAGACTGGTATGCCTAATTCTCTCTCTGCAAGTTCCTCAAAGGGGGCCGTGCAAAGGTCGCGTGACCCACAACAACCGTCAACCATCAAACACCCTTAAACTCCTCCAGCAGTGGAAAGGTTTCAGATGGTGGTCACATCAAAAGCAGCAGTGGAACCTTTCAGCACAGCATTCACCATTTGACCCTGGTTGATCAAACATGAGCATATGTACACATATGAACACAAGTGCACATGTGTCCCGTTAAGAGTCCACATGGTAGGACATTTTCACAGGTAGAGAAGAATATTTTCTTCTAGGCTCAATAAGCCTCAGCTGCAAAAACTGCAGAGAACTCAGTTCAAGTACAATGCCAAGACTGCCTGAACCGCTGCCAATTCTAGCATTATGAGAGATCCAGAGGGAGAGGGAGGCATTAGGCCTAGGGGATCAACGGTGACCCCACAACACGACTGTTGGAAAACAAATTTTCGACGGGTCAAAGCAGCCATTTTTAATCTCCGTTTTCATCACAGCATTACCCTGAACGTTAACAAAATGATTAAAAATGCATTAACGTTTTTTAGTTTCTGCTTAACCTCCCACCTCCCTATATTTCTGGTACTCCTCCTTCATTGCTTTCAGGGTAGCTGTTGATCTCATGACCTAAGACCTCAGGGAGGCACGGTTAAGTAGAGCAGGGATGATGTCCAGAGTGTCTGCAACTCCTTTATGGCACTCAAATCCAAGGAGCTGTAGACAGCTCTTCTACAGGACATCATCTTGGTGTAAGTCAAGGCTGAAATCCTGCTGTTTGGAATCTCAAATTTGGGTTGATGAAGAATGTAATCAGTCAAGTATTTGAATGAAGCATTTCCATTTTTTTACACATGGGCACGCATGTGGTCGTATGGCTCTGTGGATTCATACGATTACCATAGCTTGTGAGAGTGTCAGCTAATTTCAACTGAGCAGAAGGTGGTAGCCCCAAGATGACCACAGGGGCATGAAGAGTGAAACTTCATCACACAGCTTCTCCCCAGAGACTGCGGGAAGAGGATAGTGGGCAAAGAACACAAACTAAGGACAGAATCAGCACTGCCCCCCCCCAGGAGTTCGGGCAGGCCCACAAAGCGAGCCAGGGGCCGAAGTTAATCTCCACACTGTTAAACCCAAAACACCTCCCGAGCACCACAGGGCCTTGGCGCGTTGACCCGTGTCTTTGACAAACACGCCTGCCGGGGGGTGCAGCAGCCACTCACCCAGAACACATCCACCATCCCTTACATCCAGTCACCCTGCAGCCTCATCTCCCACAACTGCCGGACACCATTTGCTAGCATGCTCCCGCTGACAGAATGGGCACAAATCAGTAAGGGGAGGGGGTAAGAATGGTGTAAAAGGTCATAGTCAAACACCACACACTGATTAAGCACCAAAGCTTCTATGTCAGATTATTTTGGATTAATATAAATTTGGGAACCCTGAAAGACACTGTAATTAAGAAACTGTAAGTATACCCGCAAGAAACTATAATATAGGATTGTCTGTTGATCTTTTTTCTGCTTGATTTTGGGAGGTCCTAGTTGGAGAAACATTTCACATTTCAAGTGCTGGAGTGTTAATCTTCACTACAGGGAGGAAAGCAGTGACCAGTGACTAATAATAAAATGATAAGACAATGCCAGTGCTGCCAGTCCTTGAACTTCTTAGCTTTGATAAAGCAAACGTCTCTGGTTTCAGTAAATCATTTGGATAAGCCTTTCAGAGAGGAAGCAACGTCTTACTGGTTCTCAGAGACAAAGCCAAACAGCGAAACATGAAGTTACATAATGCGTCTGGGAGTCTTTCCGAGCACTCTTCCAAGCATTCTTCACTGAATTAAAAGGGGAATAACTTTGGTAACATATAAATTCACAAGTGGTGGAAATCAATTGATTCATTCAGTTCCAGGTGCTGCAAATAACTTTCCTGTAATTGTGACTATAATGTATAAAGTGTCGTGACTTTGAAAAGCCAGGAATAACTCTGTTCTGTACCAGTTCCAGCCAGTATCCAGCTAGAGCTGTCATTGTTCCCAAACAGCTGTTATTGTTGGATTAATTTCTTACTAATTTTGCTAGAGCTGCTTTTCATCGCTGAAAAATTGCACATGATCAGATATGCAAGCTGTGCATTAACGTGTGCATTAACATGTGTAGAGTGTACATTTAAAATGTCTCTCATGTCTCTCAGAGTGACAGAGAGGAGCATGTTACCCAGGTGTGCATTTCTAGATTAATTACAGTCATAATAGCTTATTTCATAAATGTTATCTGCACTATACATCAAAACCTTCCATTAAATATGATACTAGATCTAAACAGGAAATGACCAATTACCTTTCAATGCCCAACACCCATTGCATATGCAGATGCATATTAAAAACACCAGATTTGAAATATGTACGAATATGTACGAATGAGGAAAAAAAACTTAAAATATCATAATTCTTTCCAGAAAAAGGTTCTTTGTCTTCTTCAGTTTCATGAAAACCTTTTCTGATGGGAAACATTTCTCATTCAACACCTCCCACACGGGTGTTTTAATCATATACAAGCCAGGAACAACATTTAACATGCTTAATTTTACCCTTGACACAGTTTAATAAATGCACTCATGTAACAGCTTCCATATGACCCTATAAAACAGATGGTCTCAATTCATAGATACTGCAGCCAGGGTATCAACCCACACATAAGTCCAAGATCAAACAATTATCAAGTTCAGTTAGTGTTCTATAGCTTACATTATACCTTAGATCAATTAAGGTGAGTTTTGAACTTCTTGGACTCGTCTTTATGAAATGTAGCAGGATATAGAAATGTAGGGAAAAATGTAGAAAAAAGGAGCCGGGCTTGTGACAATGAGAAAAATCCCAAATCTCCCCCTTCTTGCTCGCAGAATGAAGGGGAGCCAAGAGGCACCCCATAATGATTTGGACGTATTACTTTCTAGCCAAACAGAACACCTCTTCTCTGTTGGCTGAGATCGGGGCCTAAGCGGTTCCCTGTGGAGTCAGTGTGGAGTTTGGTATTTCAATAGGCCATCTGCACCCGTCACCAGACTGAGAAGTGAACTGGTGTGGGGTCTCGCTGGGTTTTAATCACACGCTGGCAGGGCTCCCTGTCAGAGAGGGGACATCCTCTGATCACCACCGCAGAATCAAGTGAGAGCTAATACAGGACATTAGATCATGGATGACGTGAAGTATCATGTGAACGTTAGCACGCGCACACGCAAATATATACAGTACTTGTACTTGTAATAAAGGCAAACTTGCAGAGACAGACAGTAGCATGCAACATTTAAATCAGACATATTAAATCCACATATTAAATCAGACTCACACTCACATAAGTATCCATTGTCTGCCTACAGATGCAGATAAAACTTAATATCTATGCCTGGATGTGGTAGCTGGCCACGAGCTGTAGAAAAAGACTAACAGCAAAATATTCAAGCCATGACGTTGTTGGTTTCAGCTTTCTTCCCAGCCTCCCTCACAGAGTGATACTTAACGATACTGTACAGTATAATGGCCTCAACAGAGGGCAGTTATACCGATCCTGTATGGCCAACAGAGACAGATTTCCCTTTTTGAAGTATCGTGTGTTCCACTAAAGATGTAGAAAACTGTCATTCTTAAAGCAGATTATTGTGTAAAATACTCTCACCGCCACCTGGCTAGACTAAGCTTTTATGAACTAGAGAGACAGTGTCATTTGTAAAGTAAAGCCACTAAAAATGACCAGGAACGTCAGGTTTTATTGCTTATGGGGCATACCATTGGGTTTGCCAAAGAGATCATTAACTGAGGGAGCACTGAATTGCACAGCTCGGCCTGATACATAAAGAATAAAAAATTCAAGTTGGAGTGCGTAAAGCCGCTAAGTCATTAACTTGAACAAATTCGTCACATGGTCTAAGGCAGTGGTTCTTAAACTTTTTTTTAGTAGTGTACCCCCCCTGGGATCTTTTTTCTGCTGAGTACCCCGTTGCCTGCATTGGGAGAAAAAAAAAAAAAATTATCACAAACTATGTACTATATTGTGTCATATGTGTTTTTTAAAACATTATTTATAACCTATATCTTTAACACTTTAAAAAAATTTCTGGCATACCCCCTGCAGTACCCCAAAGTACCCTTGGGGTATGAGTAGCCCCATTTGAGAAACACTGGTCTAAGGGAGAGGAGCCAGGGAAAGAGAGTGAGTTACTGTAGATAGAGGGCTTTGGCAACCCCTGACCAATGTTGTGGCTGTGCCAGGGCCTAAGGTGCTGACACAAAGTCTTACACGCTCAGAGTTTAAAATAAACTCATTACAAGAATTACATTAATTACATTATAGGAAATAAAAAAATGTTCAATGGAAGCAAATTAAAATAAAGAAAGGAGACCATGAAGGAATCTGCTCAGATTCCAAGTACACATTTTCTTTTCGAAAGATTTCAATGCTTGCCCAGTTTTTTCTTTGTTGTACTAATTTAACAAATGGGTCCAAAAGCAAAGTGTTTGTTACCCTGTACAATGCAACGGCTACATTACAAAAACACAGATAAAAAATTCTCTCAAACTCTCTCTGTGTGGCTTCTTTGCCCACCCCCAACTGGGTGAGTGCAGAGTTCAGAGACAATGTAGTTTTCCTCCATCTCCCACCCTCCTGGCACCCTGTTGGAGCCAGGACGCCCTCAGGCTCCAACAGAATTCCCTCCCACAAAAACTATTCAACATGGCTGTCTGAAACACCCACCCTATTCAATGTGACCGGCAGTGTGCTGCACTGTAACAGACAATTGTACTCCCTGGCATCGGAAAATCTTAATCCCACTTACTTTGTTATGTGGTTCACTGAAGAGATTCCTGGCTGCAAAAGCCAGTTAATGTCTCCTCAAGAAGCTTGGAGAAACTTTTGAATATGTTTAAAAAAATAGAGTGGAAATTGCACTGGCCATTTGATATTCCTTTCATCATTTTGGGTGACATACTGTATACCATAGCAGAACAGGAAAACAAATGGGAGCCAACTCTGCAAGTGATGAAAATATCAAGATTGTGTGAATTCAGTCATCTAATGCACTTGTGTAGGGGGGAGGAGAGTGTCCTGGCATGCAGACGAGTGGTGTGCATATCCGGTTTCTCTCTCGGAGAGCCTTGCATAACTCAGCAGGGAAAGCCCTCTTCCAGGAGAGGTTCCTGCTAAAGGACTTTGAGCCACAGACCTGCTGAACCCAGGGAGCTATTAGATGCGTTTCAGCGCTCTGTGACTGTGTTTTCCATTCAGTCGCCCTCTTTCCCCTTCACACACACACACACTGACATTTTGGTTATGCCAATGACGTTTTTGTGTGGGTTATAATGTCACTTTCAATGTCATATTCTAAAGCTACAGGATTTACTATTTGACTCTGCCAGCGATTGTGCGAGAACCAATTGCAGTGTGTTTATTTGCAAATGCTGCTTTGCATTAGCAACAGTGGTCAAGACAGGATTGCGGAGTGCATACATAGGAAAACTCTGCTTTAGGCTCTAAAATTCAAGTAGTTGCTAATTTCCGGGAGAATGAGATGTAGTGCAGTTTGATGATTAGTGACAGGTCAAAAATAGAATCAAGGGATCATTGAACTGTGGAATGTGTGGAAATCAATACAGATCCAATGGAATCTTTTTAACTGTTAAAAATAATCTTTTGGTAATTTCTGGCATGATGAGAGGAACAGTGCTACAGTGTCTAGTGTAAAGAAGGAAGGAAATAGGCTTACTATAAAGGGTGACTAATTCAGGGGAGTTTACATCGCAATAGATGAATACATTAGTGAGTATTATGTGTTCTGATAACAAGATTCAATAAACAAGATCATCATTCCGGATACTTCTGTGGTCCAATAGTTAAGACATCAACTGTTTACAGGAAGCAGTATACAATCTTATCCTGATTATTATTATTAACACAAATAGTGTCTTCACCAAGCAGTGTACTTTCTTATGTCTGAATGCAACAAACAAATGAAAGTCATTTATTATTTTTACAATTCATTCCAGCAACGGTCTCCTTTTAGCAATACTATATGATTCAATGTAATAAGAGCAATTCGCTAAAATGATCATGTGGCAGAAGGCGTCGGATTGATGTCGTACTGTTCAACTCCCAGACCTGAACGCCCCCCCGTCAATGTACTGCTAACCCTAACCCTAACCCTAAGCGCTAAATCAACGTGCTCGCCACAAAGTTCCAGCTGAGAGAACTGCTGTCATATAATGTCATTAATTAAACGAGCAGCAGAAAAGACGTCTTTATGTGTCATTCTCAACCCGTCTTAAGTCGCCATTATTGCTATAAGGCCCACCCATTAATCATCAATTTGACACCTACAACCCAAGACGTCACTGCAGTTTACATTTAAATGCTCACAAAAAATATCACAGCAAAACAATTTTCCTTTAAAAAGTTCTAATGTCTAATATTTTATACAATAACATTAAGTCCCACCCTTTACCTGACCTCAGAAAGCCCCAAGTACATTAATTTTGCTGCACGCCACAGTGTGACCACAGTTTTCTAGAACTGACTTGAGTGACGGTGTCTCTGCCAGAACGGGCTCAAAGTTATATTGTATTTGTCAAAGGCATTGACACTTAAAATGAATACAAACCATTGAGTGTCAAGGCTTTTAGAATCTAAAATATAGAAGGCTCTCAAGCCTTTCTTCCATTTCTATAACTTCTAACTTTGGCACATGGCGTGGTGGCACGGTTGCCACTTGCCTCACAGCAAGAAGGTCCTGGATTCAATTCCCGCCTGGGGCGCTGTTGGCTCCGGGTGGTTTATCTCCCAAATAGGAGCCTTTCTGTGTGGAGTTTGCATGTTCTCCCCGTGCTCACATGGGGTTTCCTCCACCTAACATCAGTCCAGACCCCCACCAAAAATATGCACACATCATCATCTGACCAGCAATGGACACTCATCACCAGGTCCCCGGGCGCGTCCACGAATGCTGCCCACTGCTCCTGGCTGTGCCCCCGGAGGAAGGACAAGTCAAGGATGGGTTAAATGCAGAGGCCCCATTTCACCGGCCACCATCCAAAGCGGGTGTGTGTGTGTGTGCATGTGGTGTGCTGTGTGACAATTAAAGATTCTTCTTCTTTGACTTCTACCGCATTGCATTCCCAATACCCCAATCCCCAATTTAATGCAGATCAATGGTTTTACTATTACAGCTTCAGAAATGTCAAGGCTAAGCAAACTTTACATGAGAACAAATGGAAAACATTAGTGGAGTATTTGCCTTTCGGGTGACAGGTTGTTGTGAAGAAAGTGAATTATAACACAAGCCTGGTCACACCAGAACTTTCTATCAGCTTTCTAGTGTCTCCTAACTTACGGATTCCCAACTTGGGGTGCCAGACCCCCACAGGGGGTCGCCAGAGATCTCTGAGGGGTCATAAGGCCTCGGGGCATAATTTCCCAAATGTCAAATATCGGTTCAAATATACAATATGTTCAAATGTTAGTTCATAAATTGTAACACAATCCATGACTATGTTATAATAAATGATATGCCTAAACACCTTATTCTCTCTACCATAAAAATAGAACCAATTCAACCAATGAGTACTAATATGGGAAAAACACAGCTTATTTAAATAGGAAAGTCTGAAAAAAGGTTGGCACCCCCTGTCCTAACTGTAACAATGGCTTGTAGGGATCATGGGCATCTTAAGTATCATAAGTACAAGTATCATGTTTGTATGAATTGGTGGTTTCAAAACAACTTTTGGCTGAACTTATTTCCACTGAGGTATTACATTCATTGCTGTGTTTATGTTAAGAATATACAATATTTTCTCATAAAAGCTCCATTGGAACTAACAAAGACAGGTCATGAAGGGTACACTCGGATGGCATGAATCCTGAAAACATGCAAAAATATTTCCCAGAGAGCATGAAACCAAAATAGACTATGGGTATGAATGACACATAATGCATCTTATAGGCTTTCATCAAACAAACACTGGCATTGCTAAACTATTCTAACAATAAATAATAAAACAGCATTTAAATCATTCCCAGCACGTGGTATTGGGATTGTCTTTGCTGGGAAATCAAGACTTACACCTAAGTATCAAATTATGAAAGACTTAGCTGTTAAATTAACGTCAAACTGTTGCCAAAAATAAAATGCTGCCTATTGCGGAAGCGGTCCGATATACTGTACTTGCTCCAATTTGTCTTTTGGTAGAGACGGATGGGGGCACTTTTAAATTGACATCACTGGCACCCTACTGTGGGGCGAATTCACAAAAGGATTGCACTGCTTTTGCAGCCACTAAAATTGCGCAAATTACCGAAAACGCAATTATCAACTCGGTCGCCGGTGCTATTTGCACGTATTTAAATGAGGTGTTATGCATACATTTAGTGTAAAATTGGCCGCTTTTCTATGCAAATGAGCCTTGTTGCAAAAAACGTCCAATTCACAAACACCGGCGCTAATAGCCACACGCAGTTAGAGTGAATTATTAGCGTCTTCAGAAGCTGGTGGAAACTTTGTTGTGTACTGACACAAATCAATAAGCACTAAGGGGGGGCTTGCCGGTGCAATAGCCCTGTCAGGATTTTGCATAGCACCAGCGCGGCACCCCCAAGGATTTCCTCACAATTTTACATTTTCATTAAATATTTTAAATCAAAATAATGTTACTGTCCAACAATTATTTAAATTTTTATATTTGTTTAAGACTGATAATTCGTAAAACAGACAAGTATAGAGCATTGGGGTAGTAAATGCCTAATGGAGACTCTCCAATTTCACATTTTTGCCTCGCTGCACATGCCCATTTCCTATTTCGCCAAACAAAACAAATAAAAGCAGTGTGGTTTTATTATTTTAGATGTATTTATTTTACTCGTTTTCCTAATTTGACAAAACAAATAAAGTGTGTGTCCCATGTCAGGATCCACAGAGCCTCCACTGATGCACGGATACACAGATTATCTACTTTGCCATATGGGTAATTGTGATCAGATGCAAAACAAGGGCAAATTGCACTCAGCAGCAAAACATTGTGGCTCTGTTTGCAAAGGTATTTCATTAGCGCAATATCTTTTGTGAAATCGGACGTTAAGACGGCACAGATAGTGGGCACAACTGATACGCAATTCATGACGCCATTAGCAGCCGCAATCCATTCTTTGTGAATTCGAGGAAAATGATCTGAAAAACCGTGCAAAGATCATCAAATTGGCAGTGACTGAATTAACAACCACCAGTGGAGGCAGATCATTAAGAATTTGAACAATCAAATTCCCAAGCATTAACACAAGTAGCAATCAAACTCTATTTCATTTTGGTCAACTCAACCACCACGGTGGAAATGCAAAACTTCCAATCACAAACATTTTTACTTTCCAAAATGCTTTTTCTTTTGCTGCTTTTTTATAATCTACTTTGCCATGTACGACAGAAGGCTGAGTTAATATCACTGTCCAAACAAAGAGGAAATATATTCCTGGCTCCATTAACACATCAATTAAGTAAGTCCACACGGATTTATGTCACATTAAACTGACAAAAGAAGTGGTTTGCAATACCACTTGCACGCACTGTATTCCCAACATGCGTCTCATGGCATTGGCTAAACATGGCCTAATCTCTTCACAGGTTTATGAGTGAGTGCAGATTTCTGAGCTATGTCTTAACTTTTATCACTAGCAAGCACTGTCCCACATTAATTTAACAAATAATATACAGTATATAAAATATAAAATCCAGTCATTACATTGTTACATGAGTTACAAGCGGAGAGCACTTAAATACAGACACAATAATAATCAAAGTAATAATACAGAATATCTTCTTTAGATCTGCATTCTTCTTTAGAATAAAACAAGGCCACATTTGGAACCAGGGCCCAAAACCTGGAAACACAGCTTGTGAAGTAAATCATATTGGCAGTTGGACTGCCCGTATTGCCCAACTGCTGTATCGGCCGTCTGTCAAGGCCAATTGTCTTCACCAACGGAGAGTCCAAGCAAACAGCTCATCAGAACCCTCTTCCTCCTTCTACTACTGGTGATGATGATCGGTGTTGATGCTTGGATAGAAAAATGTCAAAGAAAAATATAGGGCAAAATACCCAGAACTCACAAGAACTAAGAAGGTTGTCCAATCCTCCATATTGCCTCTTGTCTCAGACGGCTTTCATGTACTATTTCAAAGACTATTTGCATTACTCTGTCAAGTGAAAGTTAAACTCAAAAGAAAAGCAAGAAATTGGAGTTTAAGTTATGCCAGCAAATTTGGAAAGCGACTGGGGAAAATTTGGTAAGAGATTTTCCATTAATTATTATTAGAAGGAAACAATGCTGTATTCAATGAGCTTTCAGGGCCCTTTCCGTGCGAGGAGAAGGATATTCATGTATATAAATACAGTGTGTGCACATGGAAGTGTGCACACACCCATATGAAGCACAAAGGGACAAGACCCAGCGTGGTCAGCAGCTTGGTCACCACCATCTTGGTCACCAGTTTTTGTAGGCAGGCTGGTGTGGAGTTTGCATTTCTCCCCATGCTCAGATGGGGTTTCCTCCATATAACATAGGTAAGGACCCCTTCCAAAAACATGCACAAGATTGTTGTCGGACCAGTCAGTTGACTGTACTGTAGGCTGTGGCGAGCCATCTGCTCTGTGTTTCTCCTAACAAAACCGTAGATGTGTTTATTTTCCGATGTTTCCGTAATTAAATGAAACAAAAAAGCCACAAGCCCCACCGTATCCAGCAGTGCTCCAAGTTCCACATTGCTCCAGACACCGCGGTGAAAGTCGAACAAGCTTTAAAATTAGGCCTTGTAGATCTAATATAAGTGAAGATTCAGCAACTTAATTGCTTATTTCGCACCTCAAATTTGTTCTGAAATTGATTTTAATGTACTGCTAAGGTGAAATAAGTGAAAATTTACAGAGAAATGGAATCCGGAGTAAAGCTCAAACCCCATTGGCTTACAGAACTAGGGGCCTGCTAGGGGCTGCTCATTCACTCACATTCAAAGTTACACACATAGAAACAGCCCGTTTTGGAACACCACGATTTTGAGGCATGTTACAATGGCTTGAATGCATAATGTGTTAGTGGTATTTTCAGCAAACAAACGCCAAAAACATGTTTTGGGGACCTGTGAGACCATACATAACTTGTTGAAAAGGAGCATAATAGGTCCCCGTGGCAGACTTAAGGGGTGTGGTCGAGCCGGCTCCGGGAGGCAAGGGGAAAGTCAGGATGGTAGACTGATGCTCCCCGCCTTGGTGCCAGCTGTGGCTAGTTGAACTGACTGGCCAATCACAGCAGCCGGGAAAGTTTCTCATGTGTCTGTCTTTCCTTGCAGTGAGGAGTGCATGGCAGCGATCGTGTGGGAGTGCTGTGGAGCCAAGCACTCCATACCAGAGAACCTCAGAGACTGAGATTTCCTTTTTAGCGCTTGAGCGCCGTTAAATTGTGAACCCTTTGTAATAAAACCCCCCGTGCCGGCTCAACTTTAGCTACAACCTGCGTCTATCCAAGCCCTTAGCCTTTATCCCGTCCGAGCCCTTGTGTGTGTTGGTCGCCGTCTCCACATGGGTGCATGTGTTGTGGTGTGTGTGCCGTGTGACAAATAAATAATCTTCTCCTAAAGAAATGTCTCTTCTGGGAATGACAACACTGGCAGCCCTCCAACATAGACATAAAAACACACTTTCAACATCTGTTCTGGCTACCCAGCAGGATTCAGTCATGACAGGATTAATAAAGAAATATACTTTCATGCAATTGTATTTATTTTTGCACAGCTTCGTCTGATGATTTATTGAGCTTCTAAAACTGAAACAGTGCAGAAAAACTAAAATCATTAAAACCGAACAGAAGTAGAAAAAGTTGCCATTTGCCATTTTTGATGTTTTGGGTATCCTATGAGGCATAATATTTAACTCAAAATCCTGAACATTCCAAGTTTTATAGCGTAAGTACACAGTTAAAAGTATGAGAGGAAAGCCTATATCCAGGCCAGCGTTTATAACAACAATAACAAGCGTTTATATAGAATAACCTTTGGCAGAATTTCACAAATTATTGCCAAATTGTTGCATTGCAGAGTGCTAAGATTTGATACAGTGCCATCAAAGCATCAAATAACCGTGAAAACTATTCCTTCAGTTCAGATCCATCTGTTTGATTTAAAAAAACGCTCAGTAACATGCATTTTAGAGAAATAACTTTTTAAATTCCGGATGGCTTTAACACTCTTGTCTGGAATAAATATAATGTGCTGATTCTAGGTATGTATATGTATTGGAGGCTTTTTTTATTATTCTTTTTTATTATTATTTTTTTAATCTGTGCTGTCAGCATGCTTGTTATACAACACAGAGTATTTGTATGCCATTGCATCTAGAACAGAGTTAGTTTGCAAGTGGAGTTCAAGTTCTCAACCTGAAATGCCAGTCTTTGATCATTCTTTAATTATCAAGAACTGCTGCAATAACTCTGTCCTTTTTGTTACTCAGAAGCGCGCGTGTGTGTGTGTGTGTGTGTGTGTGTGTGTGTGTGTGTGTGTGTGTATGTGTATGTGTATGTGCATGTGTGTGAGTGCATGGCTCTTGTCCCAATTAGTTCTAGTGTTTGAGGTCGGAATCATATTGTAGCACCTCCAAGCAGCGGAAAAGGCCTCAAAGCCACCCCTGAGTCCTGCAGCCGTATAGGCGCTCCACGACCATCCAACCTACCAGTGCCCTGGTCTGGTTGAAGTGTTGCTTGGAGGGTTTTGTTTTTTTATAAGTGATGAGAAATACATTAGATGTCTGCAGGACATCATGAAAAATCATGACGGCAAGTGTCAAACATGAACATGTTAAACAAACTTAATAAGCGGAAAATACCGGCAGCTCAGTGACAGAGAGATAAACAAATAACGGCAGCGCGTATAAACATTACAACAGTGCTGCCTCAGAAAGTACCACAGTATTGAAATTCTAAAAAAAGGTCACTCTAAAAAATTCAAGACCTGGAGCAAAGAGTGCAAAGTACTGTAGATTCCCACCTCCATCCTCCCTCAAATAGCCGGCTTTTCTTCTTGAAGAATGGTGCAGTTTCTCAGTGCACACAGTTCAGATGTATGACAGCATCCCAAGAAGGATAGCAACTGTTAATTCACTGAAACCTGTTAAGGCCTTGATCCTACTCCTTATCAAGGAGAGACAGGAATGCAGCAGGGCAGCAGCCAGAAACAAACTTTTCTTCTCTAGGTTTTTAATGAAGTTCTTGTTTAAATTCTGCTTTTATTTTTTGACAATGATGAAGAAGCAAATAAAAAATAAATAATCTTGTTCCGCGCATGGTATCGCGACATTTACGGTGTCACCTCTTGTGTGTATTTTGGTGACAAAACGTATGGAGACCTGACAAACTTGTCTGGGATTGCTCCTGGGGAAAGATCTTGATCACAAACCTGAACCAATATTTTTTAAGTTATCCAGTAATCCGAGGAAAATACCCATTTTTCCCCAATGTAGCCTGGGCAATCACAGTTTTTATTTATTATTTTTTATATGCAATCAGTTACTTTGTAATCTGGTTGCCCGTTAAGTGTCAATGCATTATACTAGTGAATACTGAGGTAAAAACGGATTAAAATTTTACAATTTTAAATCCACAGTGTCCTTCAGTTTCATTGCTTTCACTGGCTCTAAAGCTTAGATCTCAGACATAAACCCAAGATTTGTTTTACAAGGTCCTCAATGTCTATAGTGAAAATAATCCCAAATGTTTTTCCATGTTCATCATGTGCTCAGTATAAATCCAAAGCATTTCTCTTCCTTCCACTCCTCCATCTTTGTCCACAGTGTTTCTCCCATTCATCACATGCATACTGATTGACCCCTTCTTCTGGTCTATCAAAAAAGGAAGAATGCATTATACAAATCTATTATCTGGAGTCATGCAATTCTACCGGGACTCAAATGATGAGCGGTGGTATCAGGCTGTCTTGACCATGACTGCTTTTTTTTTCATGTTGTCACACCTTACTGATCTTGTCATGAATCCTGCCTGATCTCCCAGTATTTATATTTGTTTTTATGTTTTATTTTCATCAGGTAATTTCCCCATGTTATGTCACCTCCATGTAATTTCAGATCCACCCTCTCCCTTTTGCCTTGCTGTCATTTCCGTCCATTCACCTGGTTTCCCCTGCCTGCAGCTCATTCCCTGGTTAGTCCCTCAGTATAAATACCAGTCTACTTGCCTTTGTTCTCTGCCAGATTGTCTCTTGCATTACACTGCGCTTTACACAACTACCTGTTTCCTGTACCTTCCGTCCGAACCTCTGCCTGTTTTCCTGGAGCCTGATTTTCTACCTGTTCCCTTCCAGATAAGTTTGCCTTCTCTGACTGATTTGGATTTGACCCCTGCCTGTTTTTCGGATTAAATCTTGTGGAACTTGACTTCTTACGTGATTGTTTTTGCTACGTGCATATCGGTTCACATCCGTTCTCAGTCAGTGAGTGTAACAGATCTTGTGCGCTATGGATTAATGATGACGACGGCAGAACTGTTTACTTCCTACTCGGTGTTCATTGATCCAAATGAAACTTTAAAACACTGTGTGTGGGCTGGAGTGCTAAGCTGAAACTATCCTAAAGCCTCTTATCAGCAAGCCCAAAATGCTTTACGATCCACTTCCTAAGTGTCGAAACCAACGTTAAATAGTGCCTTTCATGAGGCCTTTAGAACCTCCTGAATCTTGCCAACAGGCTTATTTAAAGGCTCACCTCACTACACGGTTACATGGGGTGCTAGTCAAGCTTTGTCGTCTCCACTGTAGGATAACTAATAAATCACTGGTTCATGTCTGCTCTCATAGCACCATAGCGTTTCAACAGGGCAAGTCAATTTAAGCCTATGTAACAATATTTTTACTCTACCTATTATGGATGCTAATCTTATTTTCTAGATCCTGACAGATTGCTGCAGTGGACCAGAGTCACTTGACTCAACTGTAACAGTGCTCTTCTGTCTCTATGAGCTGAATGGATCGCTTCCTTAAACTTAAAGCCAGAGCCCTTCATCAGAGGAACTTGTAGTTTCAAGGGCCTAGGAGACATTTCTTTAAGACACTATGATGTGCAGTTTAAACAGTAACATCACAGTTAATTTAAGAGTTAACAAAACATCATTCATAACAATACAGTACATAGCAGTGACAGAGCCCCAACTCATAGTAAGAACAAACATTAACTATGTACATGGAAGACAGAGCTACCTTCCCCGTCAAGCACTTAGAAGTTACTGTGTCAACTCATGGTCGTGCAAACCAATTAAGAGCAACCCCATGTCCACTAATCTTATAACGATCTGAATGTGTTTCTTTCTCAGTTTGTACTTCCTGCTTCTACCCCATCTAGAGATCGTTGAATTTGGCGTGTTTTGACACTTAATGACGCTCGACCTTTGGCCCATGGTTTGGAGCCCGACGTTTGACTGTTTAGTCTGCCAGGGGGAGATTAGAGCTGTTAAAGTCGACTTTCGAAAGGAAACTCCTTCTTACACACAGCAGTCTTTATACCTACAAGCCACCGATTAGAGACCTAATCTCTGTCTCTTCATTCGTAACCATAGTTACACTACAGGATGCAAGACACACGCAAACATGAGTATACACCAGTGAGCATGTGCACACACTGCCTCACAGGTATTTAGTTGCATCCAAATCCATGACTGGACTCTCTAAATGCTGGTGATGTGTATAGTCTGATGAGACTGACACTAATGGAATCCTCCCATCCAGCAGCTGTAGTGCATTTGTCTAGATTTGTATCAAAAATGGGAGCTCGGTTCATTGATGTAAAAACTGATTTATTCATAGTGAATATGGTGACGCCTAACATTCCTGTACTCTATACATACTTACATACATACTTACACAGACGAATGACACATCTTGTATTTAACTTCTTCTAGCCAAGTTCCAAATAAGGCTACCTTGCAAGACTCTGCAACAGGGGCGTCCAGTCATAGTGTAGGAAACCAAAATTTGTGGCAAGAATATAACATTTTAAAACACATCCGCAGTCTCGGTTGGAGCTTTTCGCATGTGGTTTGTGACTCTCCATAAGGAGTGAATGACACTTTTGGCACATTGGAGTCAATAGTCTGCGTAAAGGGAATCTGTGTAAAGGTGGCTTGAGACTGTTCATGTAAAGAAAACGAGCACCATTTATATTTAGTAAAGACACAATAAAATGAGATGACGTGAATGTGATTGGTCTCACACTTCCACTTCTTTTTTGCTTTTCTCTGGCCCTGTTACCAGGGAAGAGCAGGGAATCTGGCAGGGAATTAGGTTTGTGAATTCAGCAAACTGACCCCCTGATGCACATTACCCACAGTCCTAACCTTCCAACCCAGGGGCTCTGGCAGCAGGTCCTGGCCCAGCACTGTTCAAAATGATTCACTAGGAATATTTTCCACATAGTGGAGGGTGGGACAATGAAAAGGGGGATTGTTAGGTAACTTATGTGTACAGTCGGCCACCACTAGGGTGTCTTAGTGTTGTAAATGCATCCGTGGCAAGCATAACAAATATATTCAAACAAGAAAAGGTTTTCTGTCAGTAAGCAGGTATGTTAGTGACGGACAAGCTGACATCAGAAAGTGATCCTGGTAGTCAGTGTGTTGGTGAAAGATGGTTGACTAGGGTGGTCTGTCTTTCATTAGATACACTGCACTAAATACATTGGCCACCATGTCCAATCAGAGGAAGAAGTTCAGACTCTGGGAACAGAGAACCAAATAAAATATTTGTGCAATATCAACACAGCTTCTAGCAATGATTGCTTTTTGGGAATGTTGTCTCAGATAGTAACACACTTGAATTTTAGTCGAGAACCTGTTTGAGGTGAGAGATATACCACCAGAACTGGGCACTTGTGTGTGCATGCATGTGTGTATGTGTGGGTACCTCCATCTGTTACAAGCCATGCCAAACCCACTCAAGGTGAACTCTGCAATGGAATGGGAATGGAATGGAACCTGTAATTTCTGCCCCCCGGGCTGAAAGTGCTGTGGTGACCTTTGAGTTTTGGTTCTGGTTTTGTAGCCATTGCTATTGTCTGTTGTCTATGTCTATTGGAGAGTATGACTGGAGCTACAGTAATACACGTGTGCTTGATTGTGTGTGTGTGTGTGTGTGTGTGTGTGTGTGTGTGTGTGTGTGTGTGTGTCTATGAGATGGTAGTGGCTTTTTTGATCGGAAATAGGGATGAGGGGGCTCACACACCATCATGCCTGTGCAGTGGAAAGGATGTGCTAACGTGTGAGTAGGGAGTAGGGAGACCGACTCACCTCGGCCTCCTAAACGTTAGGCCGTACTGCTGGCAGGCCAGGCCGACAGTGGGCGTGTAAACAATGGGCATGAACCTCTCGATGTCCGACGTCAGCACCCTATAGAAGAGCTTCTCGTTGCGGTCCTGAAGTCCCATCAGAAACACATATCTGGAAAAAGGACAGAGGAAGTATAATATCTCAGTGTTAATCTTCAACATCTTGAAGACTAATACCTACAGAGCTGGGGAGGGATTATGAAAAGCAGATGTCAAATTGCGCATGTATCTGTGGGAGCACGTGGGTGTGTGCATGTGTGTGTGTGTGTGTGTGTGTGTGTGTGTGTGTGTGTGTGTGTGTGTGTGTGTCTCTTGTTTGCAAATGCCCGTGTGTCTTTTTTTTTATGTGTGTGTGTGTGTGTGTGTGTGTGTGTGTGTGTGTGTGTGTGTGTGTGTGAGAAAGGAGAGAAAAGCGGAAAAAACAATGGGGGCCAAGAAAGACTAGTGACAGGGTGAAGTAACAGTTGGAGAGAAAATGTGGGAGGAGAGAGAAAGATAGAAAGAGAGAGAGAGAGAGAGAGAGAGAGAGAGAGAGAGAGAGAGAGAGAGAGAGAGAGAGAGAGAGAGAGAGAGAGAGAGAGAGAGAAGAATGCATGACAAAGGAAGACAGCAGAGCGTGGTGTTACTCATCCATTAGATTCCCACCACTGAGGGGACCCAATGTCAAGTCATAGGCCTAGTTCTGATTCTCCATGTGAATAGAAGGGTTACAGCAGCGTTACGGGGAGTCACAGTGGTCTAGGATTTTTCTGATCCCCATCTGAGATCTGTTAACAATGTATTAATGTATAAACATGCATTTCAATGCATGGTGTAAAAGCAAGGATATGGTCACAGTGTTTAATATTGAGATATACTGTAGATTTAATGTGAATGCCAGTTGTAAGCGAAGCTTTGGAGAGTCATATTTATTTAATTAATTATTACTAGACAGTGGTTCACCTAGGATGGAGTTGTAGAAAAAACAATTGCGCATGTATACTATGCGCGGTGGCACTCACACTTATTACAGTGTTATTATTATTATTATTACTATTATTATTACTATAAACAGCTATCCAAACGACTTCTTTGTTATTTTGGAAGTTAATACGTGTCGCAGCCACCAGGTGTCCCGGTCTTGCGAGACTACAGACCCGGAAGCGCTGCACTTGCTAGTGTGTTTACACATGTAGCCAACAAGCTGCTAACGCTAAGCATCTGCTCGCACTACTCCCCCACAGCCTGCGTTTTTCGGGTCTGTCTTTCTGTTGACTGTCCACGATAATCATGTGAAGTTGCAGGACTGTTTTCCCTTTGGCAAATAATAACCCTGAATCAGTGATCAGCATTGTTTGCTTCATTGTTGACATCTATCTGGTGCTTGTTGTTATAATCCATGTGGGATTATAAGGTAAGCGATCAGGTAAGCCCAAAGTTTGTCGTTTATAGGCTTTACTCACAGGTGTGTGAATTGACCTGGATATGAAGCATCCATAGCGCAAAATAATATGTTATTCAGTAGTGGCGGTCATATTTTCAGCCGCGGTTAAATGCAGATGTATATAGGGGAAACTGCTAGAAATATTAAGACCAAATTAACAACATATCCTTTGCTGTGATTGTACGCTGACAGGCAGCTGAAGGTTTACATATGACACAAATTAAGCAGTCCACACCGGGACAGGGCTCTATTCCCAATCAGAGAACTTTCCATAAGGGCCAGAGTACAAGGTACCACTTGTTGAGAAGATGAAAAGCATGCACAGGCTTTTCTCCTGTAGGTTACACTGAAGCAGCCACGCAACACGCGGTGGTGAGAGCTGCTCTTGAAAATCCTATTTTTCCATATTGGATGGCCAATCTGATTCTGCAAAGTCAGTCACATTGCATTGGCCTCATGGCACGCCAGTAATTGCACCCAGTGCAATTGTGTTTGTGCTGCTAGAGTGTTTCCTTTGCTTCCTACGTTGATAACCGTAGAAGGCACGAGTGCTCCACAAGCGCATGAGACACTCACTTTTCAAACACACATTCATGGCACAGGATCGATGATGGTTTACCACTCTAAGTCCACTATGGCCTTTGAAGGTATTCCATCGAGGCAGCCAGGACAGAATCGCAATCAATTAGCTTGAGTTCTCAGACTGCACTGGACTTTCCAGAGTCATTTTGAGCCTAGGACCGTGTAGTAGCGCTACTGTTTTCCAAGAATGACGTTGGGTTTGGGGTTTCCCCTTTTCGCTTTATCGCTCAATACAATATTTGAGTTGGCAGAGTGTTACACAACGCCGTTTCCTCTGTTGACAAAATGGTCATTATAGGTACTTCGTCCACTCTATCAGATCATAAACGTTTGAACATTAAAGCATTTGTTAATGCGTCGTCTAGATTGGAATAATACTCTGCAATTATTTTAAAAAGCATGAGAACTTCTTGAGACAGAAGGAAAAAAGTCATGAGTCACCATAGTTGCTGATTGCCCATTCTAAGAAGTTCGTAAGTGTGATCTATGGTCAGTAAGTGACGCCGTCCAGAAATAAATACCAAAGGCTTCGGAATACTTGAGGGAACAGTCTTTATGTAAACATAGCTGAGTTGAGCAGCAAATACCAGCCCCTAATCCACTGGGCCAAAGCCTGTGGCTGGAAGGCAGACTGTCAGTGACATTGATAGGACATGGGAACGGCAATGAAAAGCTCATAATAGCAGTCACTCATGCTAAGATGCCACTGTGCCTCGGTCAGACGGAAAATCAAACGATGATGAAGCTAAATGGGTCTTTTCACCTCTATTCCAGTCTGGGGTAAAATACACTCAACTCATCCATTGTTGTCATGATGAGTGACAGCAGATGAGATGGTTGATTGAAAAGTGGAATGGTGAACAAAAGAGGATTTATACAGTTCTTAGCACGTTATTTTTATGAAGGAAAATGTTGAACACGAACGGCTAAAATGTAAGCATGTGGCACATTTACATAACACAAGCAACAGCCTGGCTATCTCACGAAGAGAGTTCTTTATTTGGTCCCTAAGGAGGTGAACTCTCCAAGAAGCACAAGGAGATCAGGGAGGAGATGGAGAACCGCAGAGGGAAGAAAATAAAGGAAAACGGAGCAGGGATTTGTTCAGTAAACAGTAGGGTGTTAGGAGATGTATGGAGATCTCTGAGGGCTGATCCGTAATTGCTCCCTCTCCTCTTTTGAGGGTTTCCAGATGTAATATTTCTCTCTTACATGATCGAGTGTTCTCTTTCTCGCTCCTTAGTGCACTCAGGCACTGGGGCTGGTTTGGCTGACTAAAACTACAGCAATGATACAGGAATGACAACAAGAATGTTTTAGCCTCAAAAGTAAATTACAGAGGCACATCAGCTTTTGTGCTTGTGTGTGTGTATTTATGTGTGTGTGTGTGTGTGTGTGTGTGTGTGTGTGTGTGTGTGTGTGTGTGTGTGTGTGTGTGTGTGTGTGTGTGTGAGAGAGTGATGAAGATGAAGATGAATAGATTTGAAAGTAGAAAGAGATCGAGGAAGGGTACAAGACAGACAAGCAGAGTGGTATGGGAGCAATTCTTCCTCCCTTTATGGACTTTATGTACAGCTGCGTGTAGGCGCCGGTTCTTCTCACCTGTCCAGGGCATCAGTCTTCATGTCGTAATTCCTCAGCACCCTGAGCAGCTGGACGTCCTGGCTGATGAAGCAAGGGGGCAGCAGCCCGTGAATCCCAAGCTGGAGGCGCTCCTCCAAGGAGAAGGCCATGCCCTGCAAACACAAATACATCCACCATTAAACCCCCAGTCTATTAAACACAGAGAACAGATTTGATTATTCCTGATAATGAGTCCTTACTATTCCTTACTATGAATTTAGAAACAGGAGAGCATGCACTTAAGTTAGATGATGCTCCAATGGTTGATGCTTTGATTGTTTCTAGCCTCTAATGTAAGTTGCTTTGGACAAAAGCCTGAATGCGAAATGAATAAATGTTCATGTAAATGATTCTTGAAGACCTTTTGCTTAAAAATGTTATGGTCAGATATTGGTATCAAATTTCACAATAATTGTGACAAATCCCTCAAAGTTGATAATTTCATAATATTTTGGGAATGACTATTGGTGCTGATATTTACACGCAATATATATTTGATAAACAACAATTAATAATACTGATATTATTAACAAGCAGGTAGAGGCATTGATAAGAACAGCTAGAATAGTCTATGAAGATTTTTTTAAAGAATTTGCATTAATTTACTGTAATACAGTAACAGCATACATGTTGCATACAACATTTAACTATTTAGCAATATTGCATCTCATCTCAGGCAATATCTAGTCTCATATTAGGATATCGATATTATAGCGATGTATATGTATATCGTATCGTATATCGTATATCTATATTGCCCAGAGCTAGTGAGTTACATTGTATTGCATTGTGTAGAGGGAAGTATAACGCAAAGATTGGAGAGAGTTAAACGTTCAAACCCGAAGCGTCAAACCATGGCTTATAAAACATCCACTTAGAGTCAATCTGACAATGAAGACTTTGGCTGTCAAAGGAAACAGTGTGTCGGGAGTGTTAATCATCACCCTCAGTACCCCATTGAGACTCAGCTCTCCTCTGAAAACTCTGTTTGAACTTTGAGCAGCAGCATAATTGGGAAAATATTCATCCATCCATTCCACTTGAACATTCCAAAAAGATGAGAGTAGCAGTCTGTCAAAGCATGTCCTCTGTTCTGCTGGGGTGTTTGCACTGAGAGTTGCAGAGAGGCCCTGTTAGCTCACACATCAGTGTGATGTACTGTACAGATCCTCGAGCACACACACACACACACACACACACACACACACACACACACACACACACACACACACACACACACACACACACACACACACACACACACACACACACACACACACACACACACACACACACACACACACACACACACACGAACAGATACATGAATACACAAACAAGCACACAGATCCACACACACATGCATAAATCAACACTTTCTGGTCATCTGTTAATTGATAAACACACGTGTTAATGTCAGGGCTGTAGCCCTAACTCTAAACCAGGCGGACGAGAAGTTCTTTGGACTGTCTGCTGTGACCAGAGGGATCCGAGGGAGTGATACAGAGTTATTTGTTTACCAGCAAACTGTAAAACTGACTCGCAGACTGCAGCTCTGCTTACAATCTGTGTGTCATGGAAGGAGAAGTTTTTTAAATTCTGTGGAAGTTGTATACCTCACACATAGACGTGCGCAATGCACAGCCGTCAGTCTGGCGGTCTAAAAATTGTCCAAAATAAAACAGTGATACTTAAATCATTTATTTTCTCGCTCCATGGCAGAAAGAGGAGCAACATGCTCTTCTGTTGCTGTAATTCTGCATGAACTGTCATTCAGGTCCAGTGGTTTCACTCTCCCCTCCAGTGGGTTCAGCATATCTGCTCATGTCTGTAGTGGTCCTGACTGGCGGGACAAAGATAGACAGAGCTGCCTTGCAACTTCTGGATTTTGGAAGGCGTCCACACAGTCTCGGCTTGGTCACCACAAATTTACAACCCTTTCACAAAACCAGTACTTTCTGTGTAGATGGTTATGTTAAAATGGTTTTGAGGTTGTAAAAAATGTGCTTAAATCACACAATAGACACAGGCTAGAGTAAATTAGAAAAGCATACAACATACAAGTAATGTATACTGTGACAGAACACAACAACGCTGACGTCAGGCAAACCATATGCACTGACCACAGGCACACTTTCAATACTTTGCTGGCTTTACGTTTATTTCCAATGAAAACAAGTCCACAGGTTCAGATTTCATCTTAATCCATCCGTGTGGGTTGGTGGAAAATCAGGATGTAAAGGAAATGTAATAAGAAACGAAATTCACACCATTTTCTGTTTGGAACTAAATGTGAAAATAAATGGCTTTCAGATTGTTTTCTTACTTCTATCAAACATCAACAAAAGGTTAGGTCTTTTTGGAACACACACACACACACACACACACACACACACACACACACACACACACACACACACACACACACACACACACACACACACACACACACACACACACACACACACACACACACACACACACACACACACACACACACACACATTTATTTTCAGTTGACATGACAACTCAGCTTGAGAGAAACAACTTTCTTATTTTTGAGACTCATTCCCACTCGAGTCCCATTTTGTGTCTGTTATTTGACATAGTCTGTACTTAGGGAATCTCAAAAAGACAGCAGCAGCAGCTTTCAATTACTACCTTCTGTAAAAAAATATATATATCCCAAAATATTTTTCTAGTTTTCAAGGAAAGCCAGCAGTTGACATCAACCAGCACTCAGTGTCGCCCCAGAGGTTTGGGACAGCGCTCGGCCATTATAATCCACCACTCAGCCATCTCCCATCGTTGGCCATGAGGCATATTAGAGAGCAAAGTGTGTGGAAATGAAGGAGGGCCTTTAAATACATGAGGAGAGCTTGGTTTAATAAGGGCCTGTAAAGCGAGATCCAGTCGACTCTCACACACCCTTCACACAGACACACATGCTGCTCTTTCATTAGCCGATTTAGCACGTGCACTTATGTTCGCTTTCTCTTTCCTCGCTCTTTCATTGAAAGAAAGAACCTTTGACTGCCCCACCCACTCTCTCCAACACACACATTCAAACACTGCAAATTTTTTTTTGAATTCCAAACTGACTGACACACGCAGTGCCACACGGGCTACAGACAGATAAGCATTTATGTATGCATTGTGTTTTTCCAAAGAGCATCACTTCCCCCGGTACCCTCACTGTAATAGACAGTCGGTGGCTTGTTCTTTCGAAGGTGAGCTTTTGTACATCAGGGCCCATCTAAGAGAATGTAAAGGATGGTGATATGAGAGGATATCCACGCCTCATTAACAAAAAAATTACCCACACAGGGACACAGCCGCTCAAAGACCGCTAGTGTCGTAGGTGAAATGGAGACCAGCCGGGGAGCCAAGCCCAAAAATGTACCAATTAACAGCTCCCAAAAGGGGACAAAGAGCTTGGAAAGAGAGAGGGAAAACCCCAGTCGAATGAAATGACTTTCTAATTGGTGACATGGATGGTTGGGTTAGGGTTAGGCCCTTGTAATAGCTGCGAATCGAATGGGCGATGGAAGGTGATGGCAGAGAGATTAGCACAACATTGCCTGCACTCTTTGGCAAGAAAACCGTGGGAACGGTGAATGCCTGTTTCAACAGTTTCATTTGACTTGTGACTTATGTATTGGTTCGAGCATCAGCCTCATCCCTCACATTTGAATAGAGCTGCTCTCCTCTTCAACCCCACAGCCCTGCCCTGTGACAGTCTGTTTGCCGTTCAGTCATTATGTCCTTCTCAAAGGGCCACTGTGAAAAGCCGCTCTCCCTTATCTGAGAGAGCAAACAGGATGGTGATCTGAGACCGTTCAGATGTCAAACAGAGAGCCCCCTTCTGGGTGTTGCACACTTAGGCTGTCATTGATAATAAACCCCTTTGTGTTGAATTATCATTTGCTGCGATTCCTAGAGGAAAGGCATCACGCATCCACATGCATGGACATTTTCACAGACTAAATTAATAGAGAATTTAAAGAATACAGATTATCCCACACACATTGCCTGGAGGCAGTTTTTTTTCTTTTCAATCTTTCCTTGTATAATGGCTACTCTCTCTTCTCCCATGGGAGCTAGAAGCTTGGTTGAGGTGGGCTGTGCTGTGCTGTGCAGGGCCAGGCTAGGCAAACAACAGCAGAATGTTTCCACATGCTCCTGACCACATCTGAGGTGGCCACACTCTGTGCCAACACGTGTGTTGCCCACAGCGCCGTATTCCAGAAGCCAAAGTAACTAACCAAACCTGTAATCTGCCCACTGGGCAGTGCCACCCCTTCACCTTGGTCCACTGCTGTCCTCATAACTCCCCCCCTCGACAAAAAAATACTTGTTCGGAAGGATACTGGTAATTAGTTTACCAGATGGGCAAACGTGACAAAGATCAAAGTCCAGGGTTTATTTCTGATCACATTTACAAAGTGCTCTTTCTTACTTTCGTTTAAGGGCTTTGTTGAGACTTTAAATCTTAAGAAAAGCCAAGGTTAAAGCCAAGGTTATAGAATCTATATCTTTCTCTAGAAAGATATAGATTCTATAACCTTGGCTTTATAATCTCCATCTGTCACAACCATGAGTAGGTCCGGCTAAGCAGAGGATGTGCAAAGAGCAGGCAGGGGAAGGGTGACAAAGAGCAAAGCCACTCCTTTGTTACAATAAGGAATTTGAGATTTTTATGTGATAATCATATTTATTGTGAAGTATAAATATCACAAAGTGAATATATAGTGACAAATCCCCACAATTAATACCTCAGATATTTTTTGAGAATCAACTTGAGATTTATGTATAAATGATAACACTCCGATGACCACAAACTGACTGACAAGGTCTGTGCTGTTTATTTAAAGTAGCAGATTGAATCTGCTTGGTATTTGTCTGTATTTAAAGTCGTGGACTCGGAATCACTATAGGCGCTGCTAATTGAGATACCAGGATTTTCCGGTATAACAAGAAATGGGAAACTTCCTGTCCCATGTCGTGCAACCTCCAGCTCAAGTTCTATCTAAATCAGCGCAGCAGACAAATGTATCCCCAACTTTCCCCAACACCTCTCCTATGGCTTCATGCCGCCCTGTGGAAATACCCTTTGCTCCGTTAGAAGCCGCCTCCATTGAGAGGGGGCAGAGCCTGACGCGACAGGGAGCCCCTTTCAGAGCCCATTCGACCACAGGCACAGAGACAAAAGCCAGAAGGCGCTTCTGCGGGGGGGAGGGGGATTCAAGGGTTTGGCACTAACAAAGGCCTCTGGCGGGGTTGTGTGTGGCCACAGAACACGTCTCCATTCAGCACATTGAAGGGATGGGTTCTCCTCTCTGACAGCACTGAAGGAGATGGCTGTCTTTCATGAGATGTTGACCAACAAAAAGTATTCACTAAATGTACTGAATAAAGCTTTGACACCTTCTGTATGAAACAAGTCAAGATTAAGTCTTTCCTGTTCCAATGCACATCAAATAAATACACACGTGGATATTGATTTTAATTTCAACTATTTTCAGGGAGAAAATGGAATATCTTCGGCCATCTTTCTTGCGAGTGATCTTTTTGTATTGAGTGATATTTGGGACTTTGGACAGTTTTGACCAGTTGTCAAAACTGAAAAAAGAAACGGAATTATAGAATTATATATTCTGTCCTACTTCAGAGACACAGAGTGTGATTTTGTACTCTAGCAAGCTGAGCTTGGAAGAAGAATGTAAATTTAAAAGAGGCCCTCCGATGGGCAGGGGACCGAAAGAGGACGGGGAGAAAGTCATCTCCCACTGTCTAGTACATGGTTGATTTCAGAGGGCAGCAGCTACCCACTGTCCTAACCAAACACACAGTTGAAGAGTGTTGCGGTGGTTCCCTTAAAAACCTGCCATAGACGTTCCACAATTCCTCCAATTCCAATTACATTTGTGTTCCTTCTGCCTGTACTGTCACACAAGACAATGGGCAAAACAACTACAGCACAAATTAGTTACATATCCTCAAGTTATTTTCAAGGGGGCACAATTAGCATTACCTTGATTCTGATAAACAAAAGATGAATCCCATGCAGAAATGCTGTCTAAACAAAAATGGGCTTACAAATAGAGCTAACTTTGAACGGGATATTACCCACAGACATGCAGCGTAAGCCAAGCTGGAAACAAAAGCACATGCAGGAGGCTGCTGAATAATAAGAATCAGCAAAAAGAGAAGTTGAGGCTTGCTATCACAGGATATATTCTGGTGAGTAGTCTGGCCTATTCTGGCCCACGCTGGGGGAATCTCTGGCTAACAGCTGGCGGAGAGACTGACTCATAAGGCCCTCTTATTCAGTGTTTATAAAAACACGCCCATATGTAAATTCACAAACACACATTGTTACAGGAGCGCACACACGGTTGTTATCAAAACACAGATAAATGTTTTTTACACACATACAAAAAAATGCCCCATTCAATTGAAGTGAGATAACTTTGCTGAATCTTTGACGGAGACACTCCAGTTGAGTCTATTTTGTCATGAAGAGAAGAAAGACACTCCACGTCGTTGTTATTGTCCGGTAACCCGCCGTGCCATCCAACTGTTTCATCAATAGCGGTATGTATGTCTAGACCCTGAGTAAACAGCCATGCTGGAGCTGGGCTGGGGGTTCAGGGGGAGCAAGAAGGGTTGTTGAGTGGAATGGCCAAATTATGACATAGCTATCATAGTTGAGATTAGAGGAGAGAATATGGGGAAGGGGAAAGAATGAGGCAAAGGTAGAAAGTAGCAGAGAGAAAGTGTGCACGTGTGCATGTGCCTGTGTGTGTGTACACAAAATGAGTCATCACATCATAAAATGCTTCAACTGGCAAAACCTATATTTTTAAGGTTTTGTGTGTGAGGGCAGAGACAAACAGACCTGGCTGCTGTCTTAATGAATGTAGGAGGCAGTTTGAGTTCCAGTATTCACAACAGGCTGAGCCTGATCTGTTATATAATGGTAAAACATGGCACCAAGCACCACCACACTGGGCCAGACCTCTGTCTGGCGCTGCCACGTAGCACGGCGGAGGGACGCTGATGTAGAGGGAGGATGAGAACAATCCAATATGCAGTAGCCACCAGAGACCAGTAGAGGCCTCATTACCACTATTGTAGGTTCCATTATCTGTAGGAGCAACTAGCGATGCACCCAAATGAACCCAAATTCACCAGGACCTAAGTTGAACTTTAAGAAAACACCGGGGAAAGTACTGAATACCATGTAGGTATTTTCACTTATTTGTTTTTGTACCATTTGAAGCAAAGACTACAGCGCTCACATTGGATCCTGATTTTGCTTGAAAAGGGAGACAATTTTACAATCAATGCAAGATCCGAACTGCACTACATGCTTCCTAGTAAATATCTGATATATTATAATACCTGAGCGTCACATTAAAACATTTGGCATTTTACTCTACCTCCAATAAGTGAATATGCCATTTTTTGCAGGACATTTTCTGCAGCCAAATATAACTTGAACTTTCCATTACATTCAATTTAGACATTCTAATACAAATCCTGATCCTTCACAGACCGCATCGCATGAACCTTTTAAAGGTTTATCTCAGCACCACAGAGTGGCAGAGTGCAGTAGCCGACATGTGAATACCTGAATTTCCCCCTGGGGATTAACAAAGTGTTACCTAATCTTACGTGAGCTCACCTTAGGGTGCAGAACAGACTGGACTTATCACTTCATGCAGGCTGGATTTAATTTTTAAAGCCACGGATCGAGATTTGTGCATGTGTGCATGGTCACCCATGTATACTCAAACCAAGTTTATTTTGAGTCCCAGCGAATTTATTGAAAAAACAAAACAAAAAATAAAGAATGAATTTGAAGTGTCCTTATCTGCCTCGAAAGATCCTGCAGGTCAGATTGGATGTTTGACTTAAGATAACTTGAACTTTGACTTAAGTTAAACCAAAGCATGACTACATTTCAGCAGAATTACTCACTGTTTGCCTGTAATGCAAACATAGAATCTCTTGAGTATCCAGATATTTCACATAGAGCAAATCTCAAGAAGCTGGCAAAGAACAACCAGTCCAAGTAAAAGCAGTCAGAGTTTTTATTTTGAGGGAGAAACACACAGAGTCATGGCACTGGGCCGATCCCTCCATCTGGCTGGCTAGCTCTAATGCAAGGGTCACACCGCCGGCGACGGGGCTGCAGCGTGAAGCCAAGCAGCTCTCGTCTCGTCGCTGTACGGTTACACCGCCGGCGACCGGGCTTTTTTCTTTTTAAACCTGTGCTGTAAGCATGCTGGGCATACAACACAGAGTATTTGTATGCTATTGCGTCTAGAACAGAGTTAGTCTGCAAGTAGAGTTCAAGTTCTCAACCTGCAATGCAACTCTTTAATTCTTAAATCATCAAGAACTGCTGCAATAACTCTGAACTGTGGACGACCTGTGGGAAGACGAGCACAGTTTTTTGTTGTACACAGCCGTGACCAATCCCCCTTTTTGGAGAACTATTTTACCATGTTTGGGTCTATAAACAACTAATCACTACTCCAAGAGGGGTAGATTCACCACGGGTGAGACAATTAAACATAGAACCAGACAACATGTACTCGAAAAACATAAACGTTTGAAGACAACATGTATTGAAAAACAGAGTTCATCAGGTCCAGGAAAACTGGGACAGCAATTGTGCACGTGGCCTCTTCCTCACATAGTTATGGCAGTAAATGAGGAAAAAAAGGAGAGGAAGGCAAACAGGAGGGTGCTGGGGTATGTTCAAATGTATATATGTGTGTGTGTGTGTGTGTGTGTGTGTGTGTGTGTGTGTGTGTGTGTGTGTGTGTGTGTGTGTGTGTGTGTGTGTGTGTGTGTGTGTGTGGTGTCCGCCAGTGAGTGTACATGACTTATCCCAATTGGTTCTGGTGTATAAGGTCGGTATTATGTCGTGGTGCCCCAAGCAGTGGAAAGGTCTCCCGAGCTCCACAGCTGCATAGACACCCCATGGCTGCAGGAAAGCCCCGAGCACCCTGCCCCGCAGCCACAGAAGACCCCCGGGGCCCCAGGGAAGCCAGAAGCCCGTAGAGAAACCCCCCCACCCCCCATGAGCAGTACAACCCAGTTCCAGGGTGTGCAATGAGACCCCGCAACCCCGGGGCGCACATACAACCCACCCCCCAAGTGCAGGCACAAGACGCAGCTGCAGGCGCAGAACTCAGGGCGTGGGCGCCAGGCATGGACTGCATGTCCAGAGCCAGGCCCCGCGCCGACAGATCGACACTCCGCCCAAACCGCAAGTCCCGCAGGCGAGCCGGCGTGACCCCCACACCCGGCGCAAGGGCAAGGCCCGCCCCACCGCAATCGACCAGACGTCCCACCCGGCCGCGAGCCCCGAGTGCCAACCCACCTAGCAGAGTGTGCTCAGCGCATGGCACCTGGATGTTAATGCTACCCTGCCGACGCCCGCAGGCCGCCAAATATATGGGCCTTCCACCATCCGGGGCACCCACCGCAGAGAAGCCGAGCAGCAGGAGCAAAGAAGCTTCTGTGCACTTGGCATTTGTGGCCGTGTTGGCTCAAAATTGACTGGCTGTTGTGGGCACGCCAAATAATTCAAAGTTCTCTCCTTTTCCATATTGAATATACATTATAAACATAGATGGTGCCGATTGTACTTTATTTTTTATTAAAATGGTGGAGCTGTTTTCTTAGCAAATTAAATTACCTCTCAAAAAATTATATAAATACCCTTGCCATCCGTCCCTTAAAATAAAGAATTGTCCTTATTGTTGAAACATAAAATTACGTGTTCCTTGTTTTATCAATAGTTTAAGGGATGTTTTTCATTAAAAAAACAGCCTCATCATGAACAATGCGCAGTGGTCTGGGTGTCCATTTTCCAAGGCTCGGCACCATTGGACGAGCCTCCAACGACATAATACCGTGTTTCTTCCCTCCCTCCGCCCAATGCTGCTCATTTGCATGGAGGGTGAAACCTGCTCTACTGTCCTTGTCGCCCTGGAGCTGTCAGCTCGTCGCCAGTCCTCATTCCGCCCCCTTGCAGGTGGGTGAAGGTGAGCTCCATTTGAAATGCATTGCAGTCTGACGCTTTGCAGCGCCCCGTCGCTAGCGGTGTGACCAAACCATAAGACACAGCAGGTTGAGCGGTGGTCTTGCCTGGCTCAGACAGCTAGCTTTGGGCGGCTAAGGTGAGAGGTTATGTAAGTGTGTGCCACATGAATTACGTTTATGTGTTTTTGTTGTGGGTTCACATATCGTTACGTGGGGGTTAAAGTGACAGAGACGATAGATAGGGAAAATAAATGGAGAACACAGGAAAAAAGACGGACAGCAGGTGTTAAAAACCTCTCAGGGATTTTTCTTTTCCACAGCGGAGGCACTCTAACCACCCAGGTCACATGGGATCCAAAACACACTCAGAAATATACTGCAGCAGCAATAGAAACCAAGTATCCGTGTGCTGAGGGAGAGACAGAAAGAGGGAGAGAGGAATAAAGAGAGCGAGAGAGCGAGAGCGAGAGGGATAGAGAGTGAAGGTAGAGTGGCATGAATGCCTTTCATTCACACCAATGTGTCAATGTGTGCATGCATGTGTGTGTTCATGCTCACTCTCCGAGTTTGATCCCTAGAACACACAGCGCCAGGCTCTACAAAGTGGAGCGCTGGACTTGATCTTGATCCAACACAAATATTGGCCTTCACCACCGACCGTTCACCCGTACCTATGGGCTCCTTCTACCCCTCTGCAAACGCTTAGTCCTTTTACACACTTCCTCTCCAACTCTTCACCCGCTCTCATCTCTTTCAGTTGCATGTCACAGAAAAAGACAAATGAGTTTCAGTCTATATCTTCTACAGTATATGTGAGGGAGTGTGTGTACGCCTATATGCATTTGTGTGTGTTAGTATGTGTGTTTTCACGCTGTACTGGCATGTGTCTCTGTCAATTTGAGTAGGTGAATGCTGATACCCTGTGGCTGCTATCAGTCATCCAGCAGAAGGAAGGTTAACTCACACACTGTGCAGGAGGGGTGCTAGGATCGACGTTGCGCAGTCAGCTGCACAGACTACCTACGGTGATCATCCATGGATGTTCCTGGATGTCTGCAGATTGTTCCCTGTGGGGGTCTGGGGTAAACTAACACACAATCGTTGAGGGCTACTATATCTTGGGTCCACCTTTTACCGGCGTACTTAACCCGATTTGGAGTAGGAATGGTTCAATGCTGAACCCAAACGGTCATTCTTGTCAATATCCTGCTGTGACTACTTAACCTTTCATGCACATGTCAAAGATAAATGTGACTTATAAGCTCTGATATACATCTCGGTTTCGACAGTGGCTGAAGCCTTATTTCAAAACCTCCATTCAGATCATGGATATCATTGTGGAGAGTTGACAAACTTGACAAATGATTATGAAATGCCCATAATGATGACTTTTTACATACATCAAGCAGGACGTTTATGTAGCATCATTGCATAATGGTTGCAGTGGCCTCGGAATGCTCTGACCCTCTCTGCTGCAAATAAATGTGCTTTGCTTGAAATCCTGGCTGGTCTGATATCTGGTTATGCTTAAGCTGGGGAAATGAATTACAAATGGAATCATCTGCACGCGTTTGGTTTGGAAATAGCTTAATCAGAGGTTCCTGGTGAAACTGGGCCAGGAAGCCACGTCTGATTACTCTGGGAATACACACACACACACACACACACACACACACACACACACACATACACACACACACACACACACACACACACTGGAAGCAGTTAGCTGGAACTGGGGGAAACCACAAGACTTTTGACACCCCTACTTTCACACACAACTTGGCTCCCAACTATCAGTTAAGATATTTATTTTGTTATTGGACGATCACAATGCATTAGCATAATTGCATTTGTCATTCGTAAGCAACCATTAATAAGTAGATAAATCTTCATTCATGTAGCATCTTTCTTAACATAAAACCAACCTTAGAGGTCTTATATTCTCATCCCCTTCCAATTGAACCCTTTAAAAGCTAAAAAGCGCCAGAAAAACGCTCCGTAAAGAGTTCATCCTTTTTTTAACGCACGGTACTTTTAAAGGGTTTTGAAGGGATTTTTGTTTGAAGAGGAGGATCTAAATCATTCTAATAGTAAACACAGACTGAATGGGAGATTAATTTATGGTCCGCTGTTTTGCACAAGGCCCAAGGCAAATGGGCTCACAAACATTTTACCTCTCAATAATCTGGACACATTGGCAAACACACACCCACTACACTACAATATTTGATACACTATTCATTCTACTGTGAATAGGCCTTCTACAACACCATGTCTCACACACACACGCTTGCACATCACATGACTTGTAGACTGACGCAAGACATGTTTTTTCCATCATATTTCCATTTTATGCACCAGCCCTCAAACACCTTATTTGTTCAAAATGGACGTGGAAATTAAACTTGCGATAAGGTCAAAACAGTCTATAAAGAGAAGCATGTGCTTATGTGTGTGTGTGTGTGTGTGTGTGTGTGTGTGTGTGTGTGTGTGTGTTTTCACTTTGTCCACTCAGGGACAACCATGAAACATTCTGGAGGAACCTTCAGGCTGGGCCGCAGCCTGTTACACGGTAAGTCCCTTTTCATAATGGAATTTCCATTTCAACTGGCCATTCTCTCCGGTAGCAACGATTAAGAGAATCCAATGTGTGAAGTCTCAGGAATTATTCAATAGACAACAGGTATACATTTTTGCTTGTATTTCTTGTACCAATACTTTACCAATGTACTTTACCAATGTAAATGTTCATTTGAATAGATTTGATGGGTGGTGGGTAAGAATATAAATATCCCATTTCAAATGGCAATGCTGTCTTAAATTGCAGTATTTTAGTCTTTTTATGAAAATACCAGAAAGTCAAGCGACATATTCCACAGCTAATGGTAGTAGAAATAATAGCTCTAAAACAGTATTGTGGGTTCAAGCTATTCATCTTATTATGTGATCTTATCTCTAGCACTTTAATTTTCAGTAGTAAAAACGTTCCATGACCTTGCTTTATATAATTGCAGGTACATTTTCATGTCTGAAGAATGATCTACTGTATTTAATCATTGTTCGACATCAACTCTTCAAACTCTTTATTCTCCATAGATATTAGACAGATATAATGTAGAGTATCATTACCAACTAATGATCAGAGGTGATCAGTCTTCATTCCTTGGGAGTTGACAGTAAGCAGTGATCGCTAACTTAAGGACTGTACACTACAAGAACAATGGAGCTATCACAACTAAAAAGAACAGGCTTCCCGTAGAGAGTCATTTACAAGTCATGGAACTGTTAAGACGTAAAACAATAGAACTGATCTGTGAAAGGGATTCTTCTAGGAAGAAGCCTTAGACAAGAAAAGTGGGTCACTCCTGCGCTGTTTTTGTCTAGTTTTAATAGAGTTTGTCCGTTAAAGAGGAAACTAATAATCTGTCATGTTTTTAACATGTACATTGTTAATCACAATTTTACCAGCAGAACAGACCAGAACATAGGGCATGACACCTACAGATTCATTCATATGTGGAGAAAGAGCGTGACACATCGTCAAATATATAATCTGTCTTTGGTTTGAGTTTTAGAGCTGCTTTTGTTAGCATGCGGCCGTCCAGTCAGTATTTATAGCCATAATATATTTATTTAATGTCTAATATTATACAGTGTTTAAGTGTTGGGAAATTTCACAGCACGGACATGTTAAGCACACTACTACACCTCAGTCAATGTTAATAATTTATAGAACAGAATGGAGTCTGTGTAATGTTTCACAGATAAAAGGCATATAAAAAGGCCTTCAGAAAGGCCAATACTCTGGCAAATATTTGCCATATACATGCCAGAAATGCATGTCTCCAGCATGAAGTGCGAGAGCGGAACAGGTAAGGGAACACCAGCTGTCACATCATCCAGAATGAGGGTAGTGACATTATGTAACATCATCCAGAGCAGCGGCGGACTGACCTATGTTTCACCCGTTTCAAATGAAACAGGCCCCCAACCACCAGGGGGCCCTGCGAAAGCCCCCGAATGATGTTTTTTTTCGTTTTGTTTTTTTTAATGATTCAAATAAGTTTTGCATGGCTGCATTGACTTTCTGCATTGACCCACGATCGCTCTGATCGCGCTGCGGAGAGTGATCAGAGCGATCCCGGGTCAATGCAGATGTCTGCCCCTTATCCAGATGAGGGCAGAAATACAAGTCACTGGTGGGAAAATGCACGGTTTAAAGGTTTGGGAAAGCAACACTGGAATGCAGAGACAAGAATGATGAAGCCTTTAAAAAGGCATTTGTTTTCCATACAAGCACAAGATTTGAGCTTTTTAGGCATTGTTATTTCATGTGCCTAAATCAAAAATGTGCTGTTCCTATATTTTTTTGTCCCACTGGATGGCAAGTGACGTGATGAAGCAGTGACCGTGATTGGTGTTCAACTCCAAAAGAGCTGTCCAGAGGGAGTACTTGGCTGCTGAGTGACCATAAACAAACAATTTATTAGATAGCCTTCCCAGATGGAATGCAACATCACATCTCTGGTCCAAGTTCACCATTAGACAACAAGGCCTGTTATTTATTCCTTATTTACCCACCCAAATGAGCTGCAGCCACAATGACTTCCAACATGGACCAAACAGGCTTGAATTCCTCCACCAGGCCAAATATAAAAGTACCAGCCTCTCTAAATCAGAGGATGTCAACTTGTGAATGTATGGGCAGGCTTGTTGGTTAAACAGCCTTGAAAACTGAGCTGCTGTTGACTCAAGGGGAAACTGAGGGGGTGTGGGGGTGGAGCAGCAGAGATGTAAAACTTCTGAAAAACCATACCGGTCCCCCTGGAGACGACCATTATATGCTCTGTGTTCCTGGTCCCTAAGGAGCCAGAGTGTTGCCGGGCAAGTGTCCAAGCCTCGGAACGAATTCCATCCCTATCTAGCTTTGGGTCCAAGCATTTAAACAGTTCAGGCCAGTTGCTATTCATCACTCATTACTGTAGCTCTGCTCTGAGAACAGACTGCACCAACCCAGTCAAATCTATAGTAAGTTTTATCTAAAACCATAAATGACTGGGTCATAAATTTTGATGTGTCCATATCCAATTCCAAGCAAAGGATATAAACAATGGTCAAAGTGATTGGGCATGGGCAAAGGGGTTATTGAGGGGGCAGTAGCTCGGGAGGTAGAGCGGATTTTCTAGTAATCTGAAGGTTGCCAGTTTGATCCTCAGCTCCTACTGCAAATGCTGAAGTGTCCTTGAGCAAGACGGTTAATCCCTAATTTCGCCTGAATAATTATAAGAAGCTTTGGACAAAAGCATCTACTAAATGATGATGTAAAAGCTTTAAAGAAATGATTGCTGTGATCGCCTAGCAAGTATAATGTACTCTGCACATTGCGGAAAAATCAAGTTGCTATGAATCAGTTAGGAAAATTAAAGTGCTTTAATGATACACATATCTAAACTACTAACGCTAAGAGCACACTGGCCATCAATAACACAGGAAATCCTCCATTTAATCTCTTTTCGGTCTCACAAATAAAGTTCCTTAATCCAATTTAGTCTTCCTCAAAACAACATTCTAATACTACAGACAATATCAAGGTTCAGGTCCAGGGAGGACAATGGGTCTAACATTGTCATTCACAGAGACCATTACTTACTGTCTGGTCTTTGTTCCTTCTTTGATGGTATGGAATTGGTATGGAATTGCAGAGAGAAGCCAATGAGCTCTGTGACCCATTTTAGTTTAGGGTTGACCTGGATTACAGGCTTCGAGTAAAACCTGAGCATGTCAAGCCAAACAAAGAGTACTACTTAAAATATGTTTCCCTGTTTTCACAGTTGTTTTCTATGACAGCAATCGTGCTCATACGGCCACCTACATCGCACAGGTTCCCTGAGCTGGACTTTTAAACACAGTTATGGAGGAAAGAAAATAATTATAATACTTTTTTATCAGGGAAAACACCTTCTCTGCAACAACAGGAAAAAAAGACATAACATCGATAAGCATCTCGTGGTCAGTGGAAAACAGCACAACAAATCATACTACACAGAAAAAAAATGTTTTTAGCTGTTGCGTCTTGGAACAAATGAATCGACAATAACCTGCCAAAAGCCAGGTTATCAATGTTCTCTCAAATCTACTCCAATGTTGAGGGTGAGGTTCCAGATTCTAGTTTATCATGAGAAATAAAGCTCCCACTAAAGTTGATTTTGTCACATGACAGTTTTAGTGCATTACTGCTCAAAAGTTGGAAATAGTCCGATTTGATATAATTGAGGCGGTGGTAATATTCCCCCAACTTTTAGTGTGGAAAATGACAACAAATATCAACAAGCCTTTGTCTATGGACAAAATGTAGCAGCATCTTTGTCACAAAAAAAGATGAAAACAAATGTCCAGAATGAAAAAAAAGATATGGATCCTTCATCACAACATTTATTTAAGGAGATTTTGAAGCCGATCAAAAGGCAACAGACAAAGCAGCACTGGGGATTGAAAAATGTCAAGAAAGGGATGACCTCCTAATAGCTCTGTCTATTGTCCTGGCTTGAATGTGGACTGTCTACCAAAAAGAAACTCTGAGTCCTTAATGAGATAAGATCTGGCCGATGCTATCTCATTAAGGACTTTGAGTGATGTTATGAAACTCGATGTGTGTGCAAGTGTGTGGGTGAGTGTGTAAATTGTAATAACAGGTAGGCAGGTGTCATCGGACCTGAGTTTTGGGAGGGGAACAAGAATTCACTCCCCCAATTTGCCCCCCATCAGTGGAATGTCTGGTCACTGGCCATGCATGCTGTCCCGCTACCACACCTGGGAGCACTGGGACATCACACACACACACACACACACACACACACACACACACACACACGCACACACGCACACACGCACACAGGACTTGAGGCCCACCTATCGAGGGCAGCCGACTAGTACAGCTGTTGCAATAAGTCAGAACAGAGCAATGTCTGTCCCATTTACTCTGCTCACTTAAAGTCTGCCTTTTTATCCTTCAGTGGACATCACCTTGCGGAACCTCATAAATTTACCATCATCCTCCCTGATACAGCCTGTAATATGGCATTCACACCTGTCTTTACCAGAGCCCACCCCTCCCTGCACCCCTAACCCCCACCCTGACAAAGAGAAAGAAGGACGGTATTGGAATGGAATTTTGAAAACAAATTTCTACCATGACAATTACTTATTGCTCATGAGAGACTCATTCTTTGGACTCTGCCTTGTAATGTTTGTAATGCAAGTGTGTCGAAGCTGGTAAACCACTAACGGCAACACATAGGACTGTCAAAAAAACGTTTTTTTTAAAGATCTCACTGCGCAGAATACCAACTTAGATGCCATGCTGAATGGAAATAGTCTATTCATCTATGGTTGTAGAATACTCTTTTCCAAATTCTTAAACTTGTAAAGGTGTGGCAGGATTGCACATGCTTCACATTTTTCATATTAGAGGCTCTGGCAAAGAAATTCCGTAACCAATGAAAACAAAACAAAAACAGACAAAAACAACTGCCATTACAAAATTGGAAGCCATGCTGAATATATTAATGGTACTACTGGGAACAAAATACAAGCCAGGTGGATAAATAAGTTCAATCTAGATGACACTGAAGGTCAATGGCTGACACGGCAAGATAACTTCCAGTTATTAAAGGTTATTTTAACCCCGACTCTATTACGTTGCTAGGATAGTTGGAATACCAGCACGTCCACAGTGTCCAATCAAATACACTCTTTTTGGTTCTTGCCAAGAACAAAGGCCCGCAAAGGTAAATTGTTCAAACCTTATTTATTGATCATTGAGAATCAACCACAGTGTTTGGAATCACAATCTTTCAAATTGACCCAGTAGAGAATAGCCTCAGCCAACTTCTGTGCAGCAAGTTGCGATACATAGTACAATGGGGCAATCGCGACCGCGTTCTTCGGCTTGCCCTATTGTACTATTGCAGCTTGGTTTCCGGCAGTTGTCTGAATCTATTCTCTCGAAAATGTGTTTGGGTTGCCCTATGGTACGTCAAGGCGGCACATCTCTAAACCAAACCAGTCTGAACATAGTCAGAACATTCCACATAATCAAGAATTGTGGAGCAGGTTGAGTGTTTGAAGGCTGATTGCAACACAACACAAGCTGGTAGTGCAGCTCCCACGTGAAGCAAATACTGATCTTTCATCAGCGTGGTTTGATTTATAATTCCTTAATAATTTTCTACATGTTGTGCATATCATGTGCGAATAAGTTGACTAACTTATTAATTTTTTACCTATTATTTGAAAAAAGCAAGCGGGCCAAGTTGGCCAGACTGCAGACATAAACTGATTGTATTATTCAGAATGACGATGCTGATATTGACAATCAATGCAGCCGGGAAACTGCGCCTGTCTGAGCGGTGCAGTACGTGAAACACGATTGCAGCTTCCACAGGGGGGCAGAGTGTCCACACTTCCACCTCAATTCAACCTGCATGACTGATTGCACTTGTTACACTGCACAGCTACGGTGTAGATTGGGTGAATGGTCATCTGTTGGCCCCAGCAAAACACCAACAGCCCAGCTCAGTAATTGAGGTGAAACTGCATCCCTGATAGGGTGCTAAAGTTCTTTTAGAGAGACTGTTGTTGATGTTTTTGAAGGCAGGCGGGATCAGCGTCAGACAGACGCAGTGAGGGTTGGGGCTTTGCACAGAAGGCTCATTAATGCGTGATCAAGCGGAGAGACAGAGGACGTCTGTGGAGTCAGCTCTCTCTTCCTCCCCACAGAGAAGCCTTTCTCCACCTCGTGACCCACTTCATCTCTTTATTGGACATTGCACGCTTACAAAACACACCTGTAGTATACTGCTCCACCCTCAGAGGAGAAGGAGGCAGCGCTGAGGAAAGTTCTGATGTTGCCTAGGATTGTGTATGTATGTGTGCGTGCGTGTGTGTGTGTGTGTGTGTGCATGCCTTTTGGGCGCAGAGTGATTAAAAGGAAATCAAACGGCATGAATGTGAGGACAGGCTGCTTTCAGGGCTGTGGTCCTCAGTATCAATTAGCGGGTTGTCCTGTGACTGGCTCCTGTTTGGGCCTGAAGTGGGCCAGGTGAGGGAGGTAAACACGCATCCCCGGGGCACACTGAAATCAGAAGCATGGCAACAATACACCACTGCTGGAACCACAGAGGCCTGCCTGTGCCTGCCAGCTAACACGCTTTAGGAGTCATTTCCGACTTTCTCCTCCAATTTCCTCGCTGTGGTTCATGCATGGAGTTGACAGTGGATAGTTCACCTGACTACATAAGAAGCCTTTTTCTCTCGATTACTCGAACCTGTGTTACAGGTCTGTTTTGATCAGCTTATTAAGATATCAAGCACACGCGGACACACACACACCCAAACATGCCTAGCTACAGTAAGTAGTGTGTCAGTTGCACAATATTAGAAGATGGCAAACTAATACGATCATTTACACGTAAAATATTGATGTTTCTCAGAGAGAATACATTTCCAGTGCGAAATTTGACCAGAAATTCAGATTTTGAGATTTAAGCACAGTACTGTATGTTGGGTCTTAATGTAGCCTAAGCTACAATATCAATGTTATGTCTATTGTCTCTAGAATATAGAAAACAAATTGGTGGAATGTAAACAGTAAGCCAAACTGAAAAATATATTGTGGATATCTATTTTTATGTTTTGGATAACTTTCCAGCCAGATGAGCATAGTGGCCAAATTTATAATTAGTCTCCGTTACATCAACAAATAGGGTTAGCCTGCAAAAATAGCAGTCTGGTGGTTTGCGTAAACAGGGTGGCCTGGGATGCAGTCAAACTCCCAGCCTGAATTATTGTTTAAATCCGCCCCTGGTATCAGGTTGATCGTATGCAGCCAACTCCAGCCAAGATGTGTGCTGTGCTGCCTTCAGCTGTGCAGGAGCCCTTGGCTTTGTATCTTCTGAAGCTAAATAATCAATTGGAAATGTATAGTTGTAAAAGTTGGTATAAAGATACAGTATAATCAAACAGACCCCCTTCTAGCTTTCCAGACTTTTGGTTGTCTGAACTTGGAGGAAAATCGATAACCTATGAATGGCCAAATGTTTTACTTAATGCAAAGGCTAAAGTGACAGTGACAAAATAGTCAATGTATACAATCTCACCAATCTCACAACAGAGCCAAAACGAAACAATTTAAATAAACATAATTATAATGATAAATTGAAGAAACCAAATGTATAATTAAAAAAAGAAAACCTTACACAATAGACCCGGGTCAAGGTCTTTGCAGGTATGCCTGTAGCAAACAAGACTGTCAAAACCCCAAAAAGTGTCTTTGGTTTGTTGGAACTGCAAATAAAAATGTTTTGAACAGCTATAAAATAAAATATAATAATGTCTGGTTGTACAAAGGCCTTCCGGTTTTCAATACATTTATCTATGCAGGTTAAACCAGCCATGTAATTGGTGAAAAGGTAACGGCAGTGAGACTCTAGTCCGTGTCGGACGACTTTTACTGTTATTTTAAAATGCCTTATGAGATAGACATGTTATCACGTCAGCAGCAGACATTTCAAAATTACCTTTGAGGAGTGCAACCAGGAATATTTAGTAATCCTCAATTTTCTTTCAATTGGCATGATTATAAACCTAGTATTGAGGTACATAAAGGGTAGCTAAGGCTAGGGTCCCTTGTTCTGAGAACGTTTCTACAAAAGGTTTCTACCATGGTTCCGACATTTTCTTAATTAATCTCTTTAAGCCCGGTTCTTTCCAAAACAAAGCAAGAACAAAAAAACCTGGGCTGCAGGCTCATTAGGACGGGCATGTTTAAAGTAGGATGCAAAACCTCACCATAAAACATAAAAGAACTGTGACGCTTGTAACATTCGTTTTTCACACCACCCACAAAAAAGTAAAAAAAAAAAAAAAAGAAAGAAGTAAATGGTGTTAAAGGGCGCCACAGAGACAGAGAGAAGGCCAAGGGTGAATAAAGCAGAATTTAAATATACGTTTACTTCATCCGAAGTCTGAGCGCATGTTATCAGATTTAATAGTTCAAGCTAATACAGGTCACAAATTTCGTTTCAACACAGAATTATGATTCAAAATGGCTGCAGGCCAACTCATCTTAGCAGTGTACTGGCCGTACCTTATGTACACCAAGACCATTCAGGCCGCTTAAGTGTACGCTGAGAAAAATCTAACAGTTTACTGGCCATCAATGAAGGAGTTACAGGCCCCCAGATTGACCAATACTACAGACATACACTCGCTCAGTTTTAAAGGCTCAGTTGAAAGGGAACTGTCTTAAATGACTAGGACACACTTACACACACTAACAGTCATCAGATCATAATAAATAGCTCCCGTTTTGCTTTTAAACCAAGACAACCATGATCAATCATTTGACAGGATCATTTCCTTATAATCCAGTCCAGTATGCAAGGCTGACTGCTCTCACAGGTCTGAACAAAGTTTGAAGCGGTTTTGGGGCGACCGTCTTTCCTTGAGCTGTAATTGTGTGGCTTAGTTAGTCTTCTGGCCAGGACATAATAACTATACTATCTATATTTATTTTGGTATCAAAAAAAATGGGGATGGGGGTTTTACCTGCTGCTCATTAGGCCAACCAACGAGTAACAGGTATGCAGCCCCTCTGATCCTGGATCCACCAATTACCTCGATCCAGGTCAGGTGTGGCTGCTCAAACCACACAATCGCCAGGATGGATCCCCCCAGGACCTGGTTCCCCGGAACACCAAGGTCGACCGGCTTCCTTCCTCCAGGGCGAAGGCAGAATGGATCCCTCCTCCCTCCCTCCCTCCTTGAAGGCGTGGCCAGGCTTGGCTGTTGCGTGGGCTGCTTGGAGGGGTGACCTGGCTGCTGGAGGCTGGGTGGAGAAGCTAGCTGCCAGCGATTACGTGCTGTGGTTGCTGCGCCCGCTTCTCCCCCGGTCCTCCGCCGGACACCCTGGGTGCTGCTGCTGCCAGTCGGGAGAGGGTTGGTGCTGGGGCCGCCCGTTGACCCGCTGGTGGCTCCACGGCCCGTTTGTGTCCCTCTCCCATTGTGTCGTCCCCCCACCCCCACGGGGTTGTAGACAACAGTTTATTGTAGAGAGTGGGCCGGTTGGAATAAGCCCAATAGCAGATAGACATGTGTCATGATAGGGGCTCCTCCCCTGAGTGTGTGTGAGGATGGGGGTTTTACCTGTTGCTCATTAGACCAACCAACGGGCAACAGGTATGCAGCCACTCTGATCCTGGATCCACCAATGACCTAGATCCAGGTCAGGTGTGGCTGCTCAAACCACACCACCAAGTCCACTGGATGCGTTGGCGCTGCTGCGTAGCATTTCTCTATTTATGCGTGAGAGGTCTATTTTTTTTTTTTAACTGTGCACAGCTACACTGCCTTTTCAATCGAAACACGAGATAAAACTACAGAGAAATGTGTGTCTAAAGAGTGCAATCAATCAAGGTGTCCAGCTGAAAATAACCCCTGGGATGGCCGTGCCCCTCTTTATTACGAACTGCTCTTGAACGATTCTTTCGTATGAATAAAGGGAACCGGGTCTCGCCGGGTGATGAGCCGTTCTTTTTTTTGTGAAGTTTTACAGTTTTATGTTGTGTTGTTTGTTTAAGTTTCCGGCTCTTGCCGCAATGTAAGCGATAACCTATGCCCCTCCTTCGCCGGGAGGTGCCCTGGCTGAAAAGGAACGCACCCACTGTCACTGTCAGGTTCACAAGGCGAAGGCACGCACACACTGGTCTGACTGAGGTTTTATCTCAGAAAGTTATTTTACTTTATTTTATTATTATTTATGTATGAAAAATACTGTTTATACCTGTTCTACACAAAAATAACTAACTATAGAACTGGTTTTATTCTTTTTATTGTGAAACGGTTTGAAATTATATATATATATATATATATATATATATATATATATATATATATATATATATATATATAAATATAACGGAAATTATTTTGAATTATCCACTATCCTGGACACCTCCCCTCCAATCAGATGAACTTATGCAAATTATAATCACCCTACAGTCATACATCAGAGCATTACAACACTAGTTATTTTTGGCAGACTACTATAAGAACACTTTTTACACCTTTTAACTTAAAAAAAAAGGTTTTAACTGTTTCCTTAAATAAAGATTAAAAAAAGATACCGAAACCGTACCAATACCGTGGCCCCAAGACCATACATACCGATATGATGCATACCGAACCGTGAGCCCGCTGTACCGTTGCATCCCTACAACACAGACATCGCTCCCTCTGGAGACACACCTGGATTACAAAATGTGACCTAGTTTTCCAGTCATGTTGAATTAACACACAATCACACAAACACACACACACACACACACATACACGCACACACATACACGCACACACGCAGACACACACAAACACTGAGTGAGTGAGTCATGAACTTGCCAAACAAACAGGGTTCTGTGTAGCCAATTGTCTTTGCAGCCTGACCTCGGACGACCATGACGGAAACTACTTCAACCGTGGCAAACGTTTGCCTTTATCAGGCAGGGATAACATTCACCTAAAACCTTGAGTCTAAGCTGAATGGCTAGAGTTTTTCGTGTGAGCCAAAACGATAGAAAACAATACAAAATCTTTAGCATATAGCTGAGAGAGCCAACAGCTTTGATTATTTAGTAAATGTGGATATTCTGCTTCAGCGGCAATGTGACTCTGATGATGGGAAAGATCTACTGACTACTGGTCAGTCAGCACCATGGACAGAGTTGACTCACAACCGCTTGCCTGACCCGTGGGGGCCTCTCCACATCTATAACAGCAGAAAAATCTAGAAAGTAAAACAGGCTGCCAGAAGCTCTTTGTTGAACTCGGGGGTTATACTGAATGGTGCATTTCATTTTAAAAACCAAGGTTTAGAGTCTTGTTAGAAACGTCCCTCAAAGGCCTATCTAATCTCAATATTGTTCACCTTAATTCACCCGTCAAGTGTAGAAGGAAACTACTCCATAGTGTGTCCATGTTGCAACTTCCTTATTTATAACGGTAGAAAATAAGGACATGTTATGTGTGCAACACGAGATGTGTCAGAGCAGCCCTAAGGTCTTTAAGAAAATATATCCCCACCACCTCAAGTGACAAAGAAAAAACAAATCTATCTTTAGTTTTTGTGAATGTTCATCCACATCGACGGCTTACCGACCACAACAAGCAACTCACTCCTTGAGCGCGCCCCCATCCTCGCATTACCGCTGGCATCAGGCGGACCCCCGCCACCAACACTGGGAATAGCATATTGGGCCGCACTCCTCTCACATCAGAACTCAGGCAGATCTGACCTCTTGGAAAAGACCGCCCGGGCCCCGAGTTTACCGAAACAACTCGCGGACTTCTGACTGTAAGTCCGACCGTCTCCAAATCTGTCCGCACGCCTGTCTGTCTGTCTGTCTGTCTGTCTGTACGTACGTACGTACGTACGTATGTATGTATGTGTGTGTTTGCTGACACAAACACATGGAATGGCTGATTGTTAAAAAGTCGGCCAGCCTAAAGAAAGGGATGAAACATGGGATTTTTAA
>NC_137195.1:21099804-21157304 GCF_960531495.2 Zeus faber | reverse complement strand
AGAATCCCTAATGAATTCCTCCGAGTAGTTCTATTCGCCAGATCGCCAGCTCTTATGTTTTCAAACCAATCGTTTTAGCGAAACTACCTTTTGGGGCGGGACCTGCAGCACCGAGATGAGAATTGGACGATTAATTTCATTTTGAATTTTTATTGAAAACACAATTGCCCAGAGGTGCATTGAGGGATTTGAGTGGCGCTTCTGTTGGCCAGCAGCCTAACTCCCTTTTCCCCCTGTGGGGTTGGATATCAAGGTATACACCCAGCGCAATAGAAGCCCATAACTGAACACCAACAGCGCTGGGCAGAGCCAGGAGGCCTCGCCCTGTGTTTGAGTGACTTATCTAGATGACAAACATCTGCTCCCTCTCGCTGCGCTGGAAGCTGGAAGTTCCTTTTTGAAGTGTAGGGCTGCGTGCTAAATTGCAGCGAGGGAAGCGTGTGGAATGCAGGGAGGATTCAGGAACCACCTTCGACCCACCCTCTGAAATCAGCAGGTTGGTATTAAGGAGGGGAAAAGGAGCCGGTCGCAACGCTGGAGCCATCTGGTAATAACGCTTGCTGGCAACAACATGAGCAAAATAAAAAAAAAGTTCTGAATACTTGTTATTGCTGCTATGAGATACCACTCTCAGATTATTTTTTTTTTTGATGGAAAAGGAGCCGAACGCATAAAGAGAGAGAAAGAGACTGTTATGCTGTTGTTTTAACAAGACCGACTTTTGAAATCTAAGGTGAGGGATGGCGGGGACTGAAGTTGTACCTTGGGCAATGGGCAATTATGTAGGTGGTTTCCAAGAGACGGATAATAGATGTAATCTGCAGTCAAGGCCAGATCACTGCCGCCTTGACCCAACCCTATTGGATCTTGAAAGGCATATGACTTTGCCAAGACAATAAATTCAGAGTTGTAACGACGGATTAAGAATAGTGTTATGTAACACAGATCGGCCTATACATTGTACTACGTGGCATTTGGCACTACTGGATACCATAGACAACTTATTACTTTCGATTTTATTTACTTTCATAGATATAATTGTGGCCTTTCTTTAATATCAGATGTTTATCCGACTCACAGAACGCAATTAGAGCCTAAACTTTGTTCGCAATAGCAAACCCTCACACACTGATGCCGGGTCACACCCCTACAGTACCCTGTGTTTTCTCAGTACCGTTCTGGTAGTCAGGAAGAATAGGCGGAGACCGACAAAGAAAAATAAAAATTACAGCGCATCAAATCATCCCGAAACCCACAAATTACAACCCTGCCTCCCATTCAATTCTGCGTCACGCTGGCTACAGTGACACCTGGCCGGGCTTGCTGCGCCGTATGCGACGGTGAAGGTTTGCCAAACACTGTCATTAAATGTTATTACTGCCAGACGGAGGAATGAGGAAACCGTACCTTTAAACGGCATTAGCACCTGCCAGTATAAACCGCGGGTAGAGGTCATACCAGGCGAGGCTGCATGTATTTGATGTGAGGAATGGGTCCGGTTCGGCCTCCCAGACCCCGGTTGGTTATGGCTGAGTCCCACATCATATAGTTCCCTCATGTGCGAATGACTCCAGCTGAGAACAAAAAGAGTTTGAAATGTGAGAATGGCTTTGTGTGTGTGTGTGTGTGTGTGTGTGTGTGTGTGTGTGTGTGTGTGTGTGTGTGTGTGTGTGTGTGGGTGTGTGTGGGTGTGTGTGCGTGTTGGACAACAGGTAGTTAATATAGGAAACTAGCCATTGGGTTTCAGGCTTTGAATATGGACAGAAACAGGGCATTTCATTCAAAAGGGAACACAATGGTCAACGTGCATGTCAGCGTGAGGTATTTGAGTGCAACAAGCCCTTTCAGATGCATCCAGGTGCAGTCAGCTGCCATTTGGCCTTTTGACCAAATTGCTCCTACCTTGAATCACCTAAACCCACATGTGCCCCATTGCCTGCTCAAAGATATGCGAAACACCAATGTCACTTTTCCCATAGTTCAATTGACCTATCCACTCGTTACATAAAGAGTGACAAGTAAAGGGAAAACTTGAGCAGGAACCACATCTACCCTTTGCTCTTCCAATCCTCAACTACTTGCTTAGCTGTTGCTGTTTGGACCCTGCACAGGACACACACAAAGGAGGTGCCGGAGGTTTGGCCCGTTCAGCACATCCCAGCGGAGGAAATGGATATATTTTGAGAGAAGGTGGGTCCCTTGGTGGTGGTGGTGGTGGTGGTGGCATGGTGGGGACAGGGAGCTGGTGCGGGTGGGGGCGGGGGTCCAGGTCTCCTGCCAAACGTGGCCTGCCCTCAGCCCTTTTTTTTGCGATTTCTCTCCCCTTTTTTCCTCGGTCACAACTACTCTAGTGTTTGTCCATACATGACCTTCAACTGGCCCCCCAAATCAATGGGCCCTTTCACCGATCACAGTTCATAATGACCCACTGTTGGAGCCAGAGGATATTTGCGGAGGTGGAAAAACAGAGACTTTAAAGCTGCAGATTTACCGTCGAGCTGTATTAGAGAAAGGTGCGACGACATGAGCCCCCAGCATGAAAGGGGTTTGATGATAATAGGCCCGGCTGAGTCAAGGCAACACTGAACAGATCCCCGAGGAAGGCGCCGCTGTAGTCTTTGGTTCCTTCTAAGTTAGCAAAACTATTTGAGCAATGCGCGAAAGCGGCATTGCATCACCTCGCTACAACAAACCAATTCCAACTGTGGGATGAGGTATTCATTTGACATTTGAGTGTATAATTTATTTGGGATTGTCTGTACACACAGATAGCCAAGGAGGGCTGGTCTGTTATTCAATCTTCCCAAATTGGGACCAATGAGTTGGGTCCACCTGCTAATATGGACAACAGCTGCGATAAATAACGTCAACCTCACTCACTCCATGAGTGTCCCGGGTCCTGGCACGTATGCTGTCAAAATGAAAACAGCTCATCCAAAATCCGCGCTGTAAACAAAGGGCCTGCAAGGAGTAAATGTCACGTTTTCCCTTGTTTGCTCCAGCCTGTATAAACAGTTCAGTCCTAGAGAGGACACGCTGCAGATCACTCTGAAACTCAACGGCGGAGCAGGCCACGAATCGTCGGGTCGTCCGCGCCCTCCACAGCTGAGAGCCTACGGGGGGGGGCAGGTGGGCCGTCTCTCCCGGTGGCTCCCTCTCCTGTGCCGCTCTCACCGCTTTCACGGAGGTGGAAGGGGTTTTGGCACCGAGTCTTCGCCAAGCTTCGTAAAAGTTTGCTTAAAACTCTGCCTTGCTTGCCGTGTGCGTGATGCTGTGATTGCCGTGATACGGAATGCACCGGCTGTTGCGTATCTTGGGGTTAAGCCGTGTGTGCGGAAAGCAGCGACGCAGCACAGCAGTGAGCGGTCATTTTCAGAGACCCGTACCTGTCAGTCCGGTGACTGCTCTTAACCGGTGGCCTAGCCTGTGCATTCTTTTTTTTTTTTTTTTACAGTAATAACACACTCACACATTCACCAATTGTAAGGCATGTTCTGCCTAAAACACAGCGACTGTAGATGTCTCGCTGTGACATAAAATTAATTTTTCTTTAACTTGGCGAGAGCTTCCAAAAAGGAGCCCTGTTCTTTTCCCCTTCACGGCTCGCCGATGCCTACTCCTCCTTGGGCTCCAGGGCCTCTGAAGTAGCGGTTACTGTACCCCAACACAAATTACTAGTTCATCAATCATGGCGGTTGGAAAACCTCAGATGTCCAAACAATGTCCTCAGTCATGGGCACGGGAACAGGCGCTCTGTTTAAAGGCAGGATTATTATTATTTTTTTCAATAGAGATATTCATGGGGATGAAGGGCACTTGGGTGGATGGTTCAGGTGCGTTCAGGCGTGTGATGTGGCTTGATATTTTCCCGTTTTTTATTACAGGAAAGGATTGTGGACAGTTAGTGTAAACTTAAGGCCACACACAGAGAGGCTGATGAATGGTACTGTAGATTCAAGATTCAAGATTCAAGATTTTTATTTGTCACATACATATACATACTTCCATACATATATGCAGTGAAATGTAATGCAACGCACCCGGTGATAGCACACAATAAGTCCTAGGAAAAAGTACAAAAATAAAATAAAATAAAAAGTAGAAAATTCCTTTCTAATAGACCGACTAACTGACTCCTAAAACGTAATACAGTAAGTGGAATACTTATAGAATAAGATAAAAAATACATAGAATAAAATACAATAAAAAATAAATTGAAATAAAATGGAATAGGTTGAAGGAATATGCCTATGTATATACAGATATGTGCATTTAACGCGTATAGGCTCATTTTTCATTGCACAGACTCATTTGCATGTCGAGGTGGAGCTTATATTAGGGCTTCCTCAGTTTGTTCACATGCAAAGCACAGTAGCCTGTACCCTGTATCAGTCAGGCTGTCAGATGAAATATAGATTTATTTATTGCTGTTTTTTTGCTTATTTCACTTTTTTTTTTAGCCCTGTATACGTTTCATGATGAGACAATTAATCCCATACAAAAACCATTATATAATCTCATAAAATGCATGCAAATCAGACCCCCCCCCACACCCACACACACACACACTAATTTCTTCAATCGGACATTGCGCATTGATTTCTTTCAGTTGACTAAGCTTCACAAATGGGTTTAAATGCGATTTGCTTTTGCTTTGAAACCGTTGAGGAGGACCGTGAATGTTTCCTTACTTCTGCTTGCGTGCGTGCGCGCACTATTCAGGAGCGCATACTTTCAGGTCGGCCTTTCATTGGCACCGCTCGAGCCTCTTCTGTGAAGTTTGCCCATGCCACTGTAACCTTTTAGCCAAATATTTACAATCGAAAAAGGTTGTATACTGTATGTGGATGTAAGTGAGACCTTTAGCTATGGTCCTATAACTGTTTGCGTGCGTGCGTGCATGTGTGCGTGTGTGTGTATGTGTGTGCGTGTGTGTGTGTGTGTGTGTGTGTGTGCGTGTGTGTGTGTGTGTGTGTGTGTGTGTGTGTGTGTGTGTGTGTGTGTGTGTGTGTGTGTGTGTGTGCCTGTGTGTGTGTGCCTGCGTGTGTGTGAGGACTGAGAGAAAGAGCACCAGAGAGATGGAGAGGAAGGGAGAGACTGCGCAAGAGGCCATATCTAATCAATAGTGGTCTGTTCGGTTCTGGAGCGGCGAAAAAAAAAGACCATTTAGTTGTCTAAATAAAGTATGTGGATGTGAGCTCCGGCTCATTACAGCGCTCTGAATTAGTTTATTAGTGTGGTTTGTCCGCGGAGCCGGCCGTCTTTCATGTGCCGTAAGCTGCTGTGCGGAGCAAGGACATATTGAGGTCCTCGCAGACCATAATTAAAATGGACAGAGTTTCACTAGATACAAGCAGGGGAAATATAACTAAAGCCCTTCAGTGAACCCCACGCAACAAAATCATGGTTCATCCAGTCAAACTCATTATTTTTTCTTGGATAAAGGTCATAAATGAATCCCATAGATCATTTCAGAACCCGGGTCCCCTTGAGATGGCGTAACAGGTCGCTTGGGGCAGAGGGTTTTGGAGGGATAAAAGAAGTGTTTGACCCTAAGAGGGCAATCCTCTCATAGATTCACCACTGCTACACCATAAAAAAATATAAAGTCCCATCCGATACGTTGGAACGGAGCTAATGAAATTCCCTCCCGGTGGCGTCTATTCTCCCTTATACTCCCGAAGGCAAACGGGGGGTTCTTCCTGTCGGGGTGTAGCGACCTGTACAAAAGCCCTTCTATCCGGGCTCCACGCTCCCCCTCCCCCTCCGCCCCCCAACTTTCTCCAAAAATATCACTCACTGCTTCTCTATTTGGAAGCCGCGGGGTGGGGGGGGGGTACCTCTCTCTCGCGCGCGCGCATGGAATTTTTCCCGCCACGGCTGTGACCTCTGACCCCCCCCCCCCCCCCGAACCTGACTGAAAAACAGGGTTGCCTTAACTGGGTTGCTTTATCTGTCTGCGTCGCGTCGGGGGTTGCCGTAACACCGGTTACAAGCTTGTTATTGTGTCCAGGATGGGGGCAGGACGGCGCAGCAGCGGAGCCTTCAAAGGCGCCGACCCACTGGACCCGAGGAAGTCTTCCCGCTCCTCGCACCACCAGAGAGGTCAGGAGGGACCGGCCTGGTTGGAAGATGTGAAGTGGTGTGTGATACTGGGTATGTGTGTGTATGTACAAGTAGAGAGGCGTGAAACCCATCTACGACGGTCGCAGAGGACGAGAGCGCTGTACCGTCGAGGTCACGTTTGTTTTTCAAATTCCACTTCAAACGAGCTTTTGTGTTGCAAGATCACAATTGCAAGGCTGCACTAATTCATCAAATTCATCAGTTCCAGCCGGAACACCGGCTCTGTCTTCATCAGAATCACTCCGATGATTACCTCTACTTTGATTCAGTTGGCTTAATGCACGGTGAGCGAGGGAGGACCCCCAGGGAACGATGAGCTGATTCTTTTCGGTTTGTGAGTCAAAGATTCACTCTTTTACCGGAGTAGCTCCAGACGGCATCCAGGGTCATTTAAAAGATGCGTTTGCTTTGGATGAATCGTTTGCGAGTCTTGCATCGCTACCAGTAGGCCATAGTCATCCGCACAGCTCTACATCTTTCTGATGTTTTTAGAGGTCAACAGGATAGTGGCGTACCGTGGGAATATTTCATCGTAAAAAAAATCCACGCCCTCATTCAGGCTGTTATCTCACTTCATTCCTGCCTCCGTCCTCCTCGCTCTCTTTCTCCCTCATTACACACATAGTTTCCATGTCTTGTCTTGGCTCATTGAGCCCCCCGGTTCTGACCTCACAAAATTACTCAGACGGAATCCGACCGCTGCACAAACTTTTTAAGACTTCACACCCTCAGACGGAACTGCCTTCATGGATGACTGTGATGCGATGGACAGATCGATCTCCAAGGCTCCCCATATTACATTTTTGGGGGGGAAAGAGAAGACGGTCAACAAGGCAGGAAAAACAAATGTGTGTGTGAAAGCATCTTTGGCTTAAAACGCCCATGAGCAATTTAGAGAATCCTTATCAACTCCTTTTTGTTGGGGGAAGGTGGTCAAACTTTTGAGGAGTTTTATGAAACTTTGGAGTCACTCGCTATTTGTTTTGCAGATAAACACAGGTGCAATGTTATAAAGGACATTGAAAATATCACACGCTGCAGATGTTGAAAGCCAGATGGGCAATATAGAAATGTCTGGCCGGCTGGGCTTATTGTGAGGCTAAAACCATTCCACCCACCGACTGAAAGTGCCATTGACTGGTGAGTAATGGCCCTCAGCTAGAATTTGGGGCGGGGTGGGGTTATTCTTGGAGGCTGCTGCCTGCCCCAGAATCTCAGTGCCCAGTTCAGCCTTTGGTGAAATGCTCTTGGTCCCACCCATATGTGAACAGCTTTTGTCACAAGTGGAAAAAAAAACCCAGAAAAAAACCCAAAACCTTTTCAGGTTTTTTTTTCTCTGTCCCCTCATCCTCCCTCCCTCCCTGCCTCCCTCCCTGCCTCCCTCCCTCCCTCCCTCCCGTAGCATCAAGTGCAGCGTCCCGGCTGAGACTCCAAACCCTGCAGATGCAATGAGGAGCAGGGAAGCGCCACACTGACACCAGGACTTCTGGGATTCAATAACACGTTGTTCTGGGTGGAAAAAAAGAACAGCAAATAATATCTGCAGATATAGATATATTTAAAAAAAAACAAAAAAAAAAAAACAAAAAAAAAAAAAACAATACATTGCGGATTTGTCTGATCCATCACTCGAATGCGAGCAGGTACGAAGCTTTTCCTTTTTTTTTCCACACAACCTCTCGAAGAAGCAACGGGAAAATCCACTTCTTGTTATTTATTTCTTTATTTGGATTTTTTTTTTTCTTATTCGTATTTCTTTCTCGGACTTGGATTTTTGGGCGTGGATGCGTTATTATTATTATTATTATTATTATCATTATTATAATTATTATTACTATAAATAATAATAATAATAATAATGTTTTTATGGAATTGAATCGTGTAGTGTTTCGGTGTGTTTAAAATACACCTTTTAATTATTTTGGAATGCACCAAATTGATCGATGCGCAGGATATTCAATCCGTGACACTTCGTTAGTCACTTTTGATCAATAGGCTCCTCTTGCATGGAAAAGCATTTAAAACGTATTTTCTCAAAGTGGCGTGATGAAGCAGATGCAGCTGGTAGATTCTAGTTCATCATAATACACAATTAAATGAGGTGTGCGTTTATTTATGAATAAAATCTGGCGCAATCAGTCAGTCATGATAATCGGTGGGGGTTGGTGCACTCTTTCTGGGATTTTTTTTCCAGCCAATTCAAACGACAGATTGCGACTTCAGGTGAACTTTTGTCGCTCTTTTGTGATAGTCAATTTTGTGGGGTTTTTTTGAGAACTTAAAACGCTTCAATTAATCTTTTTTTTTTTTTTTTTTCTTCTTCCCCTCCTCTCTCTCTTTAAATAAATGAAGCTTAATGAAATGAAATCAGTTGATGCTCGTGTTGTTTGGTACTGTATGTATTTTGTCAGGGTGCAAAAGTCATTCGGTTTGGTGAAAAGTTGAGAAACTGGGTCAAAGTGGATGAAATCATCCGGGGGAGGCGGGAGGGGGGAGGGGGAGGGGGGGGGGGGCGTCGAAACGGGCGAGAAGCGTCCATGAACCTCCTGGAGCGTCACCGCGCACTGGCGCCGCCTATCGGTGCGTCTGCGGCATCGCCCCCGCCCGCGCGGGAGTCACGGAACCATTACAAAGCAACAAAACAATCTCCCACTCCCAGTGGCTTTGACCTCCCAACTCACAGCGAGTGGAAAATAGCTTTTTCAGATTCTGCGCTGTATCAGATGTCACTCAGTGATGACCCCATAAGTGGAGTGTGAAGTTCTCCAGAAGATTAAGGGTCTCAGCATTGTTATGTCTTTGGTTTATGGAATAAAAAAAAAAAAAAAAAAAATTGAAAAAAAAAAACCCCGAATTAGGTTTGCGGGCGTGTTTGTTGCAGAGTGGACGGATTTTGGTGATGAATGTGAGGCATGTGTAATTCTAAGCAACGCTGTGGCAATACTTAGTAACGGTGGGCGCAGGGCCGGGTCTGCACCGCCGGAGACCTCGGCAAAATCGTCTCGACACAATCGTTAGGTTGATAGAGGAAACTCTGAAAATTGCAGGTTGGTGTACATTGGATACCGGCATTTACCCTCTACGGCAAAATGAGTAGAGTGGGTTTGAGAAGGCTGGATGATGGTAGACTCCTCTATTTCTGGCTCACCGATTGCTCAAAATTCCACCTAAAGAGGAATGTGATTTGAGGCTTTAAGTAATGGAAGGAACTCGGAGAGCCCGTGGTAATTTCATGATTGATTGGCACGCTTCCCGGGTGATATAATTTCTTCAGGGAGCGAGATGAGGCGGATTCTCCCTCTCTCAGTGATGTCCCTCGGGTCAGAGGTCACCAGATCACGCAGCATTCTGGTTTCCATGGTGCACGGGCAGCTGAAGGAAACTCGTGATGGAAAGGGAGGATGGACCCGCCGAGGTTATAGGCTGTATCCAGCAGGAAGCGCTGGGTGGTAGGGCGTCAGGGTATCACAGATAATTCTATACCCGTTTAATTTAATACTCAGCCAGGCTGAATGTCAATATGCTTTACTGCTGCTTCATCAAGAGCCTGGGCCTCCCTGTCGTGCTGGGAATTGCCAATGTGACTGCAATGGCGATTGCAAGAGTTTTTTTCTTCAGGGCAATGAGGAACATTAGCAGAGGCACACTCACAGAAGCTTGTGTAACACCATCGTTTTTACTGAGGCTTGCAGAAGGTACAATAATGTCCCATCTCCCCGGGCAGGGAGCAGCGAGGAGCTAGGGAAACCAGATATGGTCATTACTGACAGAGAAGGTTAACCATTGAGGCAAACCTCCAAGCCACTGTCTCAGCCCCCGGCAAGAGGTATGGGCTCGTACGCTCCTCCTCGCTGACCACAGCCTCCAGGCCCGCGCGCGGATCGTAAATCCGCTTGCAACCGCACGGCTAATATATAAACTCCAGAGAAGCGCTTTAAGTTCGAGATGATTTTAGAAACCGTTCTGCCAGATCTGTTTCAGAGTTTAGTCGTGTTGGAAACGGCGCCCAACTTAAAATGTTCAGTCCGACCCACATAGAGCGCTGTGGTAGGAAGTGTGCTGGAATATGCTGAGTGTCCTCTGGAGCCACAGGATACTTGCTTGGCTTGCTTGTGGTCTGTGCGTTAACTCACACTGACAGTCGCTGCACAGCGGTCCGCCAGCTGGACTATCCTGGTCTACATTGCCTCCCTGTGGACGGGAGCTGCACCTACTTTGACGGTTGTCAGCCAATCTTCGAACAAAATAGGACAGTGCCGAGACAAACATTTGAGGCAGCGTTTAAATGCATTTGGGGGAAATACTTTCGGATGCTCGGGTCGGCACTGTGTTGTGCTTCACTAAGTGTGTTCCATTTTCCCCTTTTTCGTAACAGAGCCAGGCTCACCTTAACAATGGGCCCCATACCCCTGTCTTTCCTGGTCCCGGTGCTTGCTTTGGCAGTGGCGGCCTCGATTGCGGAGGAAGCCACAGCCGACGACGACGACTACACATGGCCGCAATGGAAGGTGCCGCTGGTGAGGACTAGACGCACCGTGCCGCTCAGCAGCCCCAGCTTTTCCGCCCAGCCGCACGCGGAGCTGAGCGGGGCCTGCGGGATCGAGTGCCAACGTGGGCTCCCCTCCCCCTCGCTGCGCGACCTGGAGCAGTTCCTTTCCTACGAGACGGTCTACGAGAACGGCACGCGCACCCTCACCTCCATATCCGTGCAGGGCCTCAATGAGGTCAGCGCCGCGCCCAGGAACTCCTCGCTCTCCCGACGCAAACGGGAGGTCTACGGCATGGACACGCGCTTCACCATCTCCGACAAGCAGTACTCCACCAAGTACCCTTTCTCCACCTCCGTCAAGATCTCCACGGGATGCTCGGGAGTGCTCGTGTCGCCTAAGCACGTGCTGACCGCAGCCCACTGCATCCATGATGGACGGGATTACCTGAGTGGCGCGCAGAAGCTCCGCGTCGGCGTCCTTAAGGAGAAGTCCAGGCGAGGCAAAGGGGGCAAAGGGAAGGGAGGACGAGGGAAGGGCAAAAGAAGGAAAGGAGAGGGCAAAGACAAGGAGGAGCAAGAAGAGCATGAAGAGAAAGAGGGGAAAGAGAAGAACAAAGGGAAGGGGAAAGGTAGAAAGGGGCGGAGCCGGCGCAGCGTGGAGTCCGAGAGGCCGTCGTTCAGGTGGACCAGGGTCAAGCAGACCCAGGTCCCGAAGGGCTGGTTCAAAGGGGTGTCAGACGGAGTGGTGGCCGATTATGACTACGCACTGCTGGAGCTGAAGAAGGCCCAGAAGGTCAAATACATGGACCTGGGCGTCATTCCCTCGATCAAGAAGCTGCCGGCCGGAAGGATCCACTTCTCCGGCTTCGACGACGACCGGCCCGACAACCTGGTGTACCGCTTCTGCTCGGTGTCGGAGGAGTCCAACGACCTGCTGTACCAGTACTGCGACGCTAAGCCCGGTTCCAGCGGCTCAGGGGTCTACATCCGCCTCAAGGAGCCCGGCAAGAAGAAGTGGAAGAGGAAGATCATCGGGGTCTTCTCAGGTCACCAGTGGGTGGATGTCAGCGGTAAGGGGGAGCAGCAGAACTATAACGTGGCAGTCAGGATAACACCGCTCAAATACGCCCAGATCTGCTTCTGGGTCCACGGAGACTCCAGCCAGTGCCAGGTGGTCTAAGAACAAATGTCTGCCAGCCAACCCACACAACACACACGCGCGTGTACACACACACACACACACACACACACACACACACACACACACACCTCATAATCCGCCAACACTCACCACGACACACCATCACAATCTAATTCATCGCGTATGTCGTCTTGCTTACCTCCAGTGCCTGAAAATGGCATTTCCGACACTGTGTTAGAAATGCTTTATTACACTGTGTTGCAGCATCAGCATTACAGTGACACATGCAGATGTAGCACACGCAAGAAACCCTAACAACACACACACACACACACACACACACACACACACACACACACACACACACACACACACACACACACACACACACACACACACACACACACACACACACACACACACACACACACACACACACACACACACAGACCTTCCCCCACTGCAATGCATACACATTTGTTCAAAGACACAAAGCCATTGAGACTCAATGTTGACAACAACAGGAACTCGTGAACACATGAAGAGGACTGTGGCTAGTCAGTTCTTTTTTAATTTATTTGATTTGAAAAAAGAAAAATATTATCATGAATATATTTCTAGGTCCTATAGGTCTGAAGTTTTTTTAATGTTCAAATTTCTTTTTTTAATTTGACCAGTTTTGATGCATCGTTCAAAAAGTGTGTATATTTAAATGTTTCTAATTGCTTTATACTGGCAACGCCTTATATATCAGCATTGTATTCCAGCTAGATTTAGTAGGGCGAAGCATTGGCATGTTTGAGTATTATCCAGCGTTTTTGAATAAAGAGCAAGTGTGCATTGGCTTCGACACAAGACCCAGAAAAAGAGAATACTTATTTTTTTCTTGCGAATATACTGTAGAAATAATGAGATAACTGTTTTTATACTAAAGGTCCGGTGTTTTGAATTATGTATATCTAGCTTTAAATTCATTGTTGTTGTTTTTTTTTTTTTCCAAACACCGTTCCGACTGGACTGTTCCTCCCCAAATTGCATCAAGTAATTCATTTTTTTTCCTGTTCTTGCAAGGCAGTGAAATGTGGTTTCATTGTTGTGCACATAATTACAGTGGTGCTTATTCAGATTTGGTGCTAATTTATGGGATTGTACTTTTTTGGAGGGGTGGGGGATGTGGGTGGGGGTAGAGTTTTCAGAATATATTGTGATAGCCTAGTACTGTTACTGCATATTTAAATTGATGCTTCACAATGTGGGTGTTAATGAGACGGGACTGAAAGATTCAACCTTTACTTGAGCTGTTTTAGATTTCTGTAATTCCTAGGTTATAGTAAAACAAACAAACAAAACAAAAAAAAAAAAACATCAATGCTGTCTTAGCTTTCGTTATGTTGAATTTGAACAATTTTTCACTTAGGTGCCACAATTTCCTTTTGATTGCAAAAAAACCTGAAAAAGAACGATGCAGATTGAAAATGACCAACCATTAAACCAAGAGTACTACATGTATGTGTTATTGTGTGTGTTCCCCCTGACAAAAAAAACCAAAAACATGACACACTATGATGCTAAAAAAAACGAGAAAAAATAGTTCAGGATGAGCATTATTGGATTGAATACCACTATGGAAAGCCGCCATCTCAGATTTTAAATGCTGAACGTGGATAACTGAATGACCACCACAGTGACCCATTGAAGGGCCATGGGACTAACATGGGACTGGTCTTTGTAAAATACTCAGATTAGTAAAATAGTACAAGTAAACTTAGTCAAATCCTCTGCCGTAAGTGACAAGGACACAGGCAGCCCGGTGGAGAAAGACCGTTCTGGGCCAGCGTTGTTCCATCATCAAGTTTATTGCATCTCATAGGGCTTTACATGCACTGGGTAGGGCGATCGTAAAATGAAATTAATTGGGACATAAAACCAAGATATTATATAATTTTAACTCAATCATGAACCAAAAAAACCTTTTGATTTCCCATCATTTAGTCACCTTGTCGTCCTCCCGCCAGTCGCTGAAACGGTCCATTGAAATCACAACACGCACACAGACGGTCACCATGAGAGTAACTGGGGACTACAGCACAGGACCGGGGCCGTCAGTACTACACAGCCGCTCGAGCGCGACGGGGGACGGCGAGAACGGGTCCGTTCCGCTGAGAGTTGGAGGGGGACTCGGACAACCTCTGCCTACGGGCGTAACAAATCCTCGAGAAAGGTGTCCGATGTACGACAGCGGCGCTCACAGGCCTCGAGGGAGGCGGAGGATGACCAAAGCAACGTGTACGACAAAGAGGAATCTGCCGTTCTTTCTCTCCTTAAATACCCCAAAAAAACCAGCATTCGCACCAGCTCGCTCCCGGCCATTTCTAAACCAGACGGTGATCAACTACAACACCGGGCGGGAAAAAAGGGCGATGCTGATATGAGTGGCTAGGGAGTACCACCATGTCTTTGGGAGAACGCAGGACCATACGTGGGACGACTGTTAACAATAACGTCGGTGAATATCAACAGACATAACTCTAACAGGTGAGGATTGTACATATCACGGAGCGAAAAAACAACAAAAACAAAACAACCCAAAACAAATAGAATAAATGAATAAAAAAGGAATATTTGTGGATCTGTTACGCATCAGAAGCCCATACAGGTTGCTTGTCATTACATAGTTACCATATAGCAGTATTTGATATTCGTCTCCAAATGTTGTTAAACATTGACGGGAAATGGGATAACGCTCACGAGAATTCTTACAATTTCATATCAGATCACATTTATATTTCTCTTCAACAGACACACAGAGTAGAGAGCCCGAGAAATTTATGTACATCAAAAAAATAAATGAAAATAAAAAAAGACCCATTTTGTAAACGACACACGACACATTTTTCTTCCGCACTACAACGGGGCCACTTCACTTTTCATTCTTGTCCGAACCGTGGAAAAGAAAGGGAGGGGGGTCCAGATTTGGGGTGGGGGTGGGGGTGGGGTGGGGGGGGGGGGGGGGTTGCGGATGGAGCTCGGGACACACGACCCACGTCCGTCATCCGACTCAAACGGCAACACCGGAAACAAGGGAACCTATAGACACATACGCCAGCACTTCCTCTCACCTGCTTATGTTGTTGTTTTTTATTTGTTTTTTTGTTTTGTTTTCTGGCTTTTTCTCTTGTTTTGTTTAGACAAAGGATAATTACATCGACATAAGCACACGCCTTGCTGCTGAGTTTTTCTTTTTTTGTTCTGGTCTTTTATATACTGTAGATATACTGCTAATGTTCACTTTCACAGTTTGTGCTACAACATCACACTGGGGATTAGGAGGGGGGGGGGGGGGGGGGGGTCGGGGTAAGAGATACGTGGAGGAGGTGGTGGTCTCTGGTCTCTGGCATCGTGGGATGTTGACGGACGCCGGGGCAGAGGGTGAGAGGGCCTTGCTCTGGAAAAGAAAGCAGCTGGACGAGAAAAACAAACACAAAAGAAAAACATTATTACTAGCACAGACCCCCCCCCCCCGTTTGCCTCTAATGAGTTGCTTCCCCCACACCCTTTTATGGTGATAAGATTGTAGGTCTCACTGAATGCTCGATACAGATAGTACTGCAACTACACAAAAGGTCACGCGAGTAGAATTAAACGGCGGCTGGTGGAACTTGCAACTTGAATAAAACTTGAAATATTTGGTCGCTCAATGGGAATTTCAGTCCTCAGTGAGTTTGATTCCATATCGACCCACATAGAAAAACATGGCAATGTCGGCAAGGAAAGCCCTTCGATATCACTCTTATTTATTTAATTACCAAAGGTTGATGGATGGTCCCCACCCGCGTCCACCCCTGCTTCAAACCCTGCTCCGCACCCACCTGCGCATTATAAGAAGTCCTTGAGGTCCAGGTCTGCCAGTGGGTCCTTGGGCTTCTTGGGGCTCTGGTTCGCAGGTCCTGGAGAAATCTGTAGAGGGAGAGGAGACATGGGCTGTGAAGATGCACAGTATGAGAAGACAATTTCATGTGTGTGTGTGTGTGTGTATACATGTTTGTCTCATTTATATCACATATATACAGTATATTACATGGAGTGTCTTACCAGGGCCCCCGGTGCAGCGCCTGGAGCCACTGCACCTCCAACCATGCCTGTAAAGGGTGGTCTCATGATAGGCTGCGCCATCAGAGACTGGCCCATCAGGGGTTGCATCATGGGAGCTCCGGGGCCAGGAGCGGGAGGCTGCGTGGGAATGCAGAAAATGTAAATCTTTCGGCATCACAGACACGTTACTGCCATTTATTACGTTTTATACAAATCATTACACGAGAGAAAAGAAAAACGAAGAAGCTTCCACAAACACAAAGGAGAAACTTGTTGAGAGAACACGGCTCACCATGCCAAAACCGGGCTGTGCCACCATGGGTGGCGCCATGGCTCCACCCGAGGGTGCGGCTCCTGGTACCCCAGGAGCCCCGGGGGCAGCACCGGCCTAGAGACATTCACAATTAACACATTCAAGAAAAATCAAAATTCACAAAACGCTTTTACACAGTAGTGCACGAAAATACAGCCAGTCCGAACTATCATTGTATTATGGTGAAAGTTTAGAGGTTCATGGATTAAAGGAAACTGGTATTTTTGTTACCTTCTCCCAATGATGAAATAAAGTTTAGGAGTGTTTATATTCTCCTTGCTGTTTTTAATGGGATGGCTGCTCCTCAAAGGTTGTGTAATAATAGTACCTACCATAGGGGCTGCTGGCGTACCCCAGCTGGTGGGGGCCACCTGTGGGGTCCAGTTTGCGCCTCCTGTGAGCTTCTTCTCACTTTGGGGGTCCCTTCAAGAGACAGCGTGCAGGGTGACGCATCAGAACAGAGAAGCAACGCATGAGTGACAAAGACCATAAATACAGAACTTCCGAATTGAGTATGTTCACAAACATAAAAATAAAATCACCTTTTCTTTACGCCAAGGTCTGCAAAACAACAACAGCGCAATCAGAAGTCGGAAGCAAACAAATGACAAAAAGTCAACAATTCCAAATAGTTCTTAAGGACCAGCCTACCTCCCACCAGGTTGGCCAGTGACGAGTCCAGGTCCCCCGCCAGGGTTTTGGTAGCGGCCGGAGCGGGAGGCGGAGCGGCCGCCACGCCCATGCCCAACCCTGCCGGGGTCCCGGCGCTCCCTGCAGTGCTGCCTCCGGTGCTCTGGGGTGTTATTGCAGGCATCAGCAAGTCGCCTAATCCATCAAACACTTTGGGGGGGGGGGGAGACAGCACATAAAAACAAAGGGAAACAAACCAGAAAACAAATACAGCGTGGATTACAACCCGGTAAATCCCTTATCCACCGCGGAGCAGACCAGACTGTGCAGCAGGATCAGGCCACCACGGCGTCACATTCTGTAACCGGCCGTGGAATGCATGCAGGGGAATTACTACAACGACATCCAAATGTTTCAGGGGAGTTTTGCGTGTGACTCAGATAGTGTGTGTGTGTGTGTGTGTGTGTGTGTGTGTGTGTGTGTGCATTTCATAAACTCAGGCTCAAGTCAGACTCTGAAAGGTTAGGGGGAACATGAGGGTGTACTGCAGGAACGCATATTAAAAAAGGGAGCACAGCCTGTCTCATGCATGAGACACATGGAGGAAACGCTCTGTAACATGCCAAATTGCGTGTGTATGCGCGCGGGTGCGTGCGTGTGTGTGTGTGTGTGTGTGTGTGTGTCTGTTTTTGTGTGTGTGTGTGGTTGAGGTAGCGGGAGGGGGGGGGGGGCTTGGCTGAATAACTCATGCTGCGATGCACTGCGGGGGGTAGTAACTCACCCATTACATAGTAGAGGAAGCAAGCAATACCCCGCCCCCCCACAGCAGAGACAGAGAATGGCAGGGGTGGGTGTGGACAGAGAGGGGAGGTGGTGGAGGTGGTGGTGGTGGAGGAGGAGAGACGAACAGTGACGGATAGCAGACGGAAGGAAAAATAGATTTGTGGACGGAGGAAGAAAGAGAGAGGGAGTAAAATGTCTCTCGCGTGGAGAGAAGAAGGGGGAGGAAGAGTGGGCAGCAGGCGAGGGTGATGTGATGGGGAGTAAGTGTGTGTGTGTGTGTGTGTGTGTGTGTGGGGGGGGGGGGGGGTGCAGTAGGAAGCGTCAGCATGAGAGCATGTGAGGAAAGAAAGGACAAATCCAAAGGGGGAGAGCGAAGGGGGCGGATGAAAGACAGAGAAAAAGAAGAGAGAGAAAGAATAATCAGCGGGGGTGGGCGGGAGGAAGCGGCGCTGAGGCGTTAAGCTGCCGACGGCCGTGACCGCAGAGGCCAAAGCCGTTACGTAAGCGGGACGCGGACGCCAGCGGTGCGTGTCGGCGCCGCTCATGCGCGACGCCAACGAGAAGCAGCGGGAGGAGGAGGAGGAGGGCGGGCCAGGCAGTTTCACAACATCAACGCTTTTTAGAAAATGTGAATACTTGGAACTAAAAAGGGGGGCTGCCTTTATGACCGGAATTTAACACTTACAGTTAAGTATTTCTCAAGTATCTCTATACGTATATACTTTTCAGTTTCACAGATTTTCAAGTTTTACTCCACTAGGTTTCAAAGCAAATATCTATACTTTTTCTCTCTACTCTACTACTTTACTACTACTACTACTCTACTACATTTCTCAAGCAGTCATGCTATTTTTTAAAAATTTTTCTAATCTGGATTTACATTTATATACATTTCGTTTTGAAAATATGGATTTTTGTCCATCTAAATTCTTTGAATCAGGATTTATATCTACTGTATATTGATCAAAAGCAAGACCAATCAGGACATGCTTAGCTGATCTGCAAAAGAAACGGTACAGTAGTACTTTATGTCATATTATAGACTGGACATGACAAGTACTTTTACTTTTAATACTTAAAGCAGCATTTAAGAGCTAGTACTTATCTACTTTTACTTCAGTAGAAACAACATGGTACTTCAGCTCTGAGTACTTCATCCACCACTGTAAAAAAGAGACACTTTATTGTCACGTCCCGGTGTGTTGATGCATATAATACACAGTCACAGACTACTCAAAAAAAATAAATCAAAAAACAAAGGAACTGGACACTTACTTGAGGCATCGAAGCCACCAGAGGGCGCTGGTGTGGTGGACACTGGCTCTGCTGCTATAGGTAATATGGGCGCCATGGGGATGACAACTGGGACCGGAGGTGTGGGGGAAGGCAGGGAGTCCAGGGCCTCGAAGCCAGACTCCAGGAGGTCGTTCTGGATCGGAGCCAAAGCCGGGGCCAAAGCCAGAGCCGGGGCCAAAGCCGGGGCCAGAGCCAGAGCCGGGGCCGCTGTTGGTGCCAAGCTGGGGGAGATCAGGCCTGGAGGGGTGGAGTGACCGAAAAACACAGCAAGCGGACGCGTTGCTTTCACGTTACGTGTGATGTTACCTGGGTTAGTTTGTATAGAATGCCATGACCATACAATGGAACAGACGTGTGAAATATGAAAGAGTGAAACAAATCAAATCTAACAACAGATTTTGAAAATAAAACGCTAAAAATAAAGCAACAAGACCAATAACAAAACGGCTGCATCTTTTCAGAGAAATAATATTTGAACTTTTAGATATATCGATTCTTTGTGGTGTTACAGCAGCAGCAATCAGAAAATATAGGTATTAAATAAGTAATTTAAAAAAAAGGAAACATTTGAATTGAAAAATGATGTACATTTTTGAGCAATATACAAAAATCTAAGAAAAATTATAAAATGTATTAAAAAGGTCATACCTGTTGTTTACAAAGTTCTTTACAAACCGAAGCGGTACAGTCTACAGTCTAACAGTAGCATTCGGAGGACGGTGGGGGCAGACTGCGAGACAGAGCGAGGGAGCAGCTAATTGCGGGAAGAGACAGCAAATGGAGATGTGGCACCCACCTCCCAGCAGGTCGTCTCCGGCCTCTGCAAGGGCGGAGCTCTGTGCCCCCTCGCTGGGACCGCTGAAGGAGTCTGTGGGGGGCGTCAGGTGATCCACAAGGCAGCATGGAGGGCAGAAAGGGGTTAGTGGTCAGCCACGGGCTGCTCACTGAGACAGGCAAGGGGGGAGAGGAGCCGCATGTGAGGCCAGGCAGTGAACCGGATCACACATACAGTATTTGTAAGACACATGCACACGCGCACGCACACACACACGCGCACACACACACACACACACACACACACACACACACACAAACAGACAGACACCATTTCAGGTATAGTATAGGTGGCTTGTAGGGTCATCTAGAAAAACCTTTAAAAACAAGACCAGTCGTGATTATGTAGACTCAAAACAGCATTAAATGTGTTTTCGAATCATCAGAGTAAATCAGGAGGATGCATATAAGATACATTTGAAATGAATGTAATAATATACTTATTACAGTAAGTATACTTATTACTTATTATATTTTATGTATATAAATGCTCAAAAAACTGCATTTAAAACCCTTCAGATTATGACGATGTGTCCTCATAATCCGAATGTCCTATCAATGCTGGTGGGCGCGCGCACGCACACACACACACACACACACACACACACACACACACACACACACACACACACACACACACACACACACACACACACACACACACACACACACACACACACTTTATTATATTACTACTTTAGCAGCTTCTACGTCATGCTCTATTCGAATAATATATCTATCTGTGATCTAGGCCAGTCCAACAACACAATAATAATAATACAACCTTCAGTAAATGCAGACACAAGATCAGCCTGATGGTGATAGGTGCATAAACTATAAACTAACAGCAGGAAGAAGAAGGTCAGACAACGGTTGAAATGAAAGCGGTGAGACAGAGTTAAACAAGTTGTAGGTGTGTGTGTGTGTGTGTTTGTGTGTGTATGTGTGTGTGTGTGTGTGTGTGTGTTACATGAACAGTACCCAGCAGGTCAATGACAGGTGCTGGCTCTGGTTTGGGTGGAGAGGAGGCCTCCGTGGCTGGAGTTGAAGCAGGAATAGGAGCAGCGGCAGGGGCGGGGGCAGGGGTAGGAGAGAAGGAATCTAGCGAATCGAGCGAGAGAGAGAGAAAGAAAGAGAGAGAGAAAAAAAAAAGACCGATCAATCCAAATGACTACATTTATACCCGGGACAGTTTGGCCTCCGCAGGGAGTGGTGGCCATGCTCTCCTGTCAGATCCAGACTAACAGGCCGGGGAGGAGAGGAGGAGGGGCAGAGTCAGCCAGGAAATGACTTAGGAAGAGTTTGAGAACGAGAGAACCTGCCATGCACACCTTCCTTCCAGTGGTTGTTAGTGGAGATGGGGGAGGGGTGGGGGGAGGCCGAGCAGAGAACTCACCCGTGACGATGTCCCCGGCCAGAGCGGGCTCCGGCAGAGGAGAGGGGCCGCGAGACACCGCAGGGAGGTCTACAGCAGCCAGCGCACAGGGGAGGAAGGACAGAGGAGAAGCAAAGAGGCAAAGGGGGTGGAAGCATAGAAGAAGCATTAGCATAGCTTAGCACAGCTTAGCATTGCATAGAGAGAGAGAGAGAGATAGAGAGAGAGAAGGAGAGAGAGAGCGAGCGAGCGTGCAAGAGAGAGAGAGAGAGAGAGAGCGAGAGAGCGAGAGGGGGGTAGATCGACAGTAGCACAGACAGGAGGAGCAGCCACAAAGTGTAAAACCATTCACGTTCGACGGGGTGGAGGCTTTGGCGTGCACAGTTGTCATACCACGATGGGGACAAACCGAGACGAGTGGCAAAACAAGATAAAAACAGACGAGAGGGAGGAGAGGAGGTATAGACACTATAGGAAACAAGGAGGGTCCACAGAGAGAGAGAGAGAGACGGGATGGACATCGACTCCTGTACCTGCACCAAAAAGGTCTACGCTAGGAGTGGTTGCAGCTTTGGATTCAGTGGTGGGGCTTTGCTCAGGCATAGAATCAAACATATCTATGGACAAGGATACACAGTTCAGATTCCCAGTCTCAGTGCATTCAGAAAATGATGAGTAAACAGATAGAGAAAGGAAAAGCAGGAGAGTTGAAACTGCTGAGCTACCAGTCTATCTGTTTGTGATGGCAGTATTATTCATAATTTAAATTATGGAAATTAAAAAATGGAAGTTTTAAGATGGGAAACCACTCAATTTCAGCAAAGGTGTTGGTCACATGTCCCAGGAATAGCTCCATTTGTGTCACGTCAATGACTATTTACGATTGGCTTGCAGTGAGATTTCAAAATCTTGTTCTCCAATTCTCCGATGTCACATAAAAAACAACAATATACAGTCAGACTGAGAAGTGGAAATAATTCAATAAGTCCTCCATTGATGTGAAGATCATTAGGATGGCTTGTTTAGGTGGAACTGAAAAAATTGATGCTCACTTTACACCAAATCTGTAATCGCATCCAACAGTCGGCTCCTCCCCCGGTAAGATTTGGTGACATCCATCCCTGGATTGGACGTTGGAATTTCGCACTAAAGCGTGTCATAGCTTTCTGCTTGCGGAATGAAACTCTCCATATGGAATGAATGGACCTCTGCTTTGTTGTTGTCGTTTGTCGGATTCGGTGTGAAGCTAGCTTTAGATAAGAGCTAAGAGAAGTTAGTCTCCAGCTCAGTCTGTGCAATTGTCTTTTTCAGTGACATTACAATTAGAGTCTAATATTTGACATGATTTGAGTTTAAGTAGCTAGTGTTGAATTTCTTTAATTCATTCATTTTTTACAAATATCCCCACAAATAGTGACACTGAAACCAGGTGGTGTTGCCTTCAAACTAAAACAATGTGCAGGCTAAAGCAAAGTGCTGTTCAGACTGGCCAGACGTCAGAGGAGAAGAAAACGTGCGTGATAAATTGTTCAGTAGTGTTAAACTGCTGGGCTTTCTTTCTTCCCCCGACCTCTGACGCCGTGCGTGCCTGTAAGTTAGTGCTCAGGGCAGGTTACCGATCAAAACCAGTCGGCCATGTCAACATTCAAAAAATTTGTGTTTGTGTCATTTTTTTTTCCAATCCCAAAATAATGACTCAAAAAGAGGAATTTCAAGGGTCGACTAACAATTTTAAATTGTATATATTCACATTTTTGCAGACATGGTCAACATGCTTGAGTCACTGTTGGTCATGTTCCAAACTCAAACTCAGAGTCATCATAACCCAAAACAGCGTCATGAAATCAGGAAAAAAACGAAATCAAATATGAAATCTAGGGATTGGGCACATTATCATCATCATCATCATCATCATCATCATCATCATCATCATCGTCTCCATCATGATGCAGGGCAATGCAGCAGTGACAGGCGGAATGAGAGTAAGAGGACTTTACCACCAAAGATATCTAGAGCTGGGGCGCCGGCAGACTCTGTGGTGGTGTTGTCGCTGCTTGTGGTGGTGGTGGTGGCAGAGGTGGTGGTGGAGGTGGTGGTGGCGGTGGAGGAGGAGGAGGAGGGGGTGGGGGCAGCTGCAGGAGGGGCAGCGATGGCCGACGCCTCACTGGGGGCGGGGGTGACGACCACAGTGGTGGTGGCGTTGGTGGAGGGGACGGAGGCGGCGGGCGCCATGTCGGCGGGCCGCATGGCGAACAGATCCAGCTCCGGGGCGATGTCCGCGCTGCCCTCCGTGGTGGCAAATGGGTCTTCAAACGGGAAGGGGTGGAGGTAGGGGGAGGGGAGCGGAAGGCAGGGGTGGGGGATGGCCAGAAAAGGAAGCGGGGGGGTGGGGAGTTATAAACAACAAAGAAGGTAAAAAGCAAAAAGGAAGCTCCAGATCAGAGTTAGTGAGTTAGGAGAGCTACATGAGACCTGTTTCAAAAGGCAGTTATCTCCTATTAACATTTATCCTGCAACCACGGGATTAAACACACACGCCCACACGCACGCACGCACACACATACACACACACACATACACACACACACACGTCGGTAATAATTAAATTTTGATAGCTAGAGCTTTCTGTGCAATAGGCCCTGTACAAAATCATGTACAAACATGTTTACAATGACATTATAATTTATAACATTCAATTGGCAAATTTGAAATGAAACGTTTACGCAGTAAGTTCTGTGGATGCAGAATAAAGTTAATGCAGAAGCGTGTTAGGTAAAAGGGAATGGCGGCTTTGTTATTGTCGTGGTTACTATGGCACACATGGGAGATGTACAGCAGTTGTTTCGAGTCAAACGTATTATTGTCGTGGTTACTATGGCACACATGGGAGAAGTACAGCAGTTGTTTCGAGTCAAACGTATTCAAATCTATGGTCAAAGCGGCCAATTTCATCGCTGTCTTGCAGAAATACTTACACAACCCGGCCAAAGAGAGAGAGAAAATGGGAGTTATTGTAATGATCAGTATTATCATCATAACTCCCACATCAGCACCGTGGGTTAGTGTTGCTGCCAGCCACAACCAGAGGTCTTGGGATTAAAAAAAACAACTACAAAATGGCTGTAATTAGCATTTTACTTGAGTATTCACCGGGTGAATCACTCGAGCAAAAGAAGAGTAGAGAGAGGGCAGGAGAGGGTGCATGACTGGGCCTCAGCGGCTCGTGGTGGACGTTTGGGGACGAGACAGCAGCTCGGGGGTTCCACTACTGTCCCCCGATGGAAGCAATGCCAGCCGAATCCGACTGATAGCAAACAAAACAGACTCCTGGCGTTCACACAGTCACTCACGTGGACGGCCATAACGCGCGCGCGAATGCGCATGCGCACGCGTGCGCACACACACACACACACACACACACACACACACACACACACACACACACACAAAGCTGTTTTGTCACCCACCAGATCCACCAAACGCATCAGTAGCAGGACCCGCGGCTACAGCAGCCGGCCCGTCTCCTGGGGAGGGCGCAAACGCATCTAAAGACAGAGGCGTGGGGGACCGCACAACGACAACAACAAAGAAAAATTCCACAGAAAAAACAAAGGCGGGACAGACAGATGGCGATGAGAGGGACAGGACAGAGACCAAAGGAGAGACGGGTCACACAGAAAACAGAATAAAAAAAGTGACGAACGGAACAAACAAAGATGAGAAGTCTACGTTAGGAGAGAGTAGCAGAGAATACAAGAGATATGCAGCCCAGGTCACCAATCTGAATGGTTTCTGCAGTGGAATTTTTTAAGTCCTCTTTTGAAAAGGGTGTGTGTGTGTATGTGTGTGTGTGGGGGGGCTGCATAAAGCTGCATTCAGTGATCAGGCTACGGTTTGGTTCGGGATGAGGTGCCACGGCGGAAATTGTCACAGGGTTGTACTCTGTGACAAAATCGGAGGGGGGGGAGGGGCAAGTTAAGCTCAGCAATGGACAAAAAGCAAAATAAATCTCTCTTTGACGGACTTGTTGGTTGTTTTCATCAGAAAACAGCACAGGTTAGTGGTGCTCTGTTGCTCATCTGGTTTAACGGTAAAAGTAATGAAGACTCGTTACAATATGTATAGGTCCAGGTGTCAGAATTTGATACTTAATTGGTACCTGTATCAACTGAATTTCACTGATACTGAGCATCAATGAAATTCTGCGGCAATAAAAATCAAATGTCAATACCTAAGCAGTCAAAAAAACCAAAGCCAAGACATTGATGTTTAAACTGCTGATATTTCACAAAAATAGTTTTGGAATAAGTATGGTTCAGGTTCAGGCAATATTTAAACAATACCCAGCCCTACGTGTGTATACGCGTCCTGTCCTGCAGGTAAAACCTAAGTCAACCCCAACGAAAGAAAAAAAAAAAAAAAAAAAAAAATGCCAAAGGAGCAAGCGGGCTCCCTTGATAGACAGGCCAGACAGACCGATCCTGCAGAACCTTTGGCTTTGGCCTGCGCCCCCACGTCTGTCCTCGACTGACCCCCGACCCCACTGACCTCCGAACAGGTCGATCTCTGCAGCGGGGGTGGGAAGAGGCAGCGAGGCTGGAGTGGCAGCGGCAGCGGCTGTGGCGCTGTCTGGCGTCTCGGCCCCTGGGGTGGAAGCGGCGGAGTCCCCCCCCGCCAGCAGAGCCTCGGATGCACCGTCAGTAGCAGCAGCAGCGGCAGCAGCAGCAGCAACCGGGGTGGCTAAGCAGGTAAAATCCACACCCCGACCAAACCGAAACCCAGAGGTGATAAAGCCCCATGGCCAGAGTCAGACACAGCCACCCCCAACCCCCCGAGACAAAGAGAGAGAGCCAGGGAAAGAGAGGAAAGAGATAGATGGGAGGAAGAGAGTATTGTCAAAGAGACGAAAAAAAACAAAAAACAGACTTGGTTTTCAGAAGACAATACAGGATAAAAAAAAAAGGAAAAGCCAACGGCGCCTCGGTGTACACGAGACAATTACGAGAGAGTTTTGGAAGCTGAATAGGCAACACCGAAAGATAAACCCGTTGACATTCCTACAATGCCACTCTGTAGAAGAGATCCATCCACAGAACACTCACCCTCAGCCAAAAGATCTGTGCCAGGAGAGAATGAAAGAGAGCAATCGGGGCAGACGGAGAGAGATAGAGAGAAATAAAGAAAGAAAGAAAGAAAGAAAGAAAGAAAGAAAGAAAGAAAGAAAGTGGATTGATGGTTATTAGCCATTCATGTAGATACCTTTGACGGGTATCCTTTATTCTAAGGTTGGCAAAATGACACAGAAACGTCTCCCCCAAGCCCGTCCAATAAGCCTAAAAGGTCCCAAATGCAATTTAGCCTTGACTAAGCCCTGACTAAGGCTGGACCCATGCCAGGCCTTAAGAGCCTGGGACCAGGCTTGACTAAGGCTGGACCCAGGCCAGGCCTTAAGAGCTAGTGGAGATATGGGCCAAAACAGAGGACACATCAAAGACAAACTAATATAATTAACTAATACATAACACAAACTTAATATATAGCAAACAGGCATGTCCATACACCCTAAATCAAAAAGGGAAATTCCATAACAAGCACTAGATGGTCCACACGGTTAAATACAAATATGTGAGGAAAGAGATTCAGCCGGCGTGCAAATCAATCAACATAGAAATTGAGAGTTAATCATATTGAAATCAACTAATATACAACCCTAACCCAACCCTAACCCTTACAGTCAAAGTTGTTAGAAAAGGCTGACTCTGAGCGCTGCCCAGTCTCACCTCCCCATGCCGTGGTGGAGGAGGCAGCTGCGGCGCCCCCTGCTGACGAGGACGACATGGGGTCCAAATCCAACAGGAACCCATCATCCAGTGCACTATGGAGTGAGGGCGGACGGAGAGACACTAAGGCTTCGGGGCATCGATAGCGTGATATCGACAGGTGGCTCGGTTTCAGAGCTCCTCTTACTTGCTGATGGCGGCGGTGGGGGCGGGGGTGATTGAGGGGGGCGGGGGCTTGGCCGGCGGGCCGGGACGTGCAGGCGGCCCACCGGGGGCGGGCGGCGCTTTCTTGTGTGTGGTGGTGGATGCGGCGGCCGGCGAGCTGTTGTTTGCTGTTAAATCCTGCAATGAAGAGAGAGCACCCCGTCCTCCTGTTACCATGGTGAACTGCACTGCCAAGCATGGACAGAATGACAATTCGGCTCTGCGACAGATGTGAGCACGAAAGCGACAGCGAGTCACGACTAGTTCGCGAGAAGGGGATTGGTTTGCGGTAAAAAAAACAAAAAAAACAAAGCTTACCTTGGTGGGCGACCTGCAAAATAATGATAAAAGAAAGAATTACACATCGTAGAGCTTTTATGGTGTGAACGATGAAGCATTGTGGTGAATACTGAGACAGCAGTCAAAGTGGCATCTTAACTATCACTTTGCTTGTTCCGAGCAGGCGGCATTTAGGGCCAATTCCATTTATCAAAACATCTACAATTAGTCGCTCAGCTCTACATAATCATAGGACCTCCTCGGCTTCAAGCTTTTGTTTTTTCCGGACCACATGGACGGAGCTTTGTAAAAGCCAGGTCAGAAATCGGTGATGACGGTGAAGATGAAGGCTGTTAGTCAAATGATGTAGGTTGTAGGTCAATGACAAAAATAACTGATACTGGTATAAAAGAAAAAGCCACAGCATGAGACCAATGAGCACAGGAACAACAGCCAACTTATTCATTCGCTATGTTATTTTCATAGGACTGCATCTTGAACAACACAGTGGAAGACGATGATGAACAGCCAGATATCAGGTGGATAAAATCGCAGAGTGAAAATCCACAAAACCAAAGGAAACCAAACAGATTAGTCTGTGGTAGTGCAGAATGTACAGAATGCAAAAGAGAAAAAAAAGGCTTTGAAAATCAATATTCAGAAGTCTTTTTTCTGCTGGGGACATACTTACTTATCCTCTCTGAATGTGCACAGAGAACAGAAGAAGGCCACAATAAGCGTTGTCATATGGAGTAACAGCCAAAACAGGGCAGTGTATTCTTTAACATTTATGTCACAGAGAATAAATCTTTCAACGGCCATCATTTTAAGTAATTCCTGTCGTGTGACAGTGACATTTATAAAGCTAGCGATGTGCATGTTAGGTGTCGTCGGGTGACAAAGAGATTAAATGAGCTACTTACGGCTTTTTGCCCTCCAGGGTGTTGAGGTGAGTCTCCAGGGACTCCAGGAGGCTTTCTGGGGCCTGGAGCGTGACACACATTGACACGCACACACACACACACACACACACACACACACACACACACACACACACACACACACACACACACACACACACACACACACACACACACACACACACACACCCTACATTATTAATACGTATTGACTGTGAATTCAGCAGGTAACTGCTGCATGCTGGCAGATGGTGGACACCTGGGAGATCCCTTGAGACATTAAGCATTGACAAGTCAATTTACAGAGAATAGCATACAGCATGTGTACAAAAAAATAGGAACACCACATAGAAGAAGAGTTTAACTATGTAAGTAGCTTAATCACGATTACAAATTCAGCTCTATTGGTGAGTCATTTTAATTTGATTACAAGTCATCAAATATAAAAGAGGACTTAGCACGTTGATATGGGAATTTTCAAAAGAGACATCCGCCCAATAACAGAGATCAAAAGAGGACAAATAGTCAGTGCCCGAAGTGCAGGTGCATTGTCCACAAACACTGCACAAGTATTTCATGTAAGTCAAAGGATCTCCAACAGGGATAGAAGGACTAGTCGTACAAAAGTACTCAGCACCTCTGTGACCCAGTCTCGACAAAAACTACACATTGCGAGCTGCACAAAGCTGAAATTTGTGGAAGGGCTTCCATTCGGAAACAGCTTCAAGACAAACTTATGAACACATACTGGACACCTGAGCAACGAAATAATGTAATTTGGTCTTTTTTTGGATTATTTCTCACATCCGGACGGGTTCGCGCCAAATGATATCTAAAATGGTATCTAAAATGGTATGGGCATGGTCATATAATTGCCAAGGAGTATGAGGCCATTTTGCAAGCCCAAACATTGTTCCCTCATGATGTTCCCATAGTCCAGGATAATGCCCCCAACTACACTGCTAAACAGTCGACATTGACCGAAAACCAGGTTGTGGTGTCACCTGATCTAAACATCACTGAAACTGGGAATTCTGGAGCAAAGAGATTGGAGTACAATTCCACCTCCTCCATCTCTCAAAGGACTGGAGGTGTTTCTTCTTGAAGCATAGTGCGATATCCCACTACCCACAGTTCAGGCAGCATTCCAAGACGTTTCACAGCTGGTAGCCCCACTCCCCGTCCTTGATATTAATATTCTGCATGGTGTTTAATTATTTTGTCAACCCCCTCTACAACACAATACGATGCATTTGTACGGAGGGGGAATTGAGGTGGCAGCTTTCTGAAAAAGACCCGGGTTTGCACTCCAAGCTGACGGAAGAAAACAATTCACAGCATGCTCAAACTGGGGTTAAAGACAGACAGCAAGAAAAAGCGTTGCACACCTGTTGCCAGGCAAACGTACAAAGTTGGATCAAGGCTTAAACTGGACGGCTCAATAAGTCACGTTTTCACTCCCCTCAGCCTCCTTAAATCGCCCCACTTCCTCGCTCCATTTCCTGGCTCTGCTAGCGCAGAAATAATAGCACACCATATTCTTGGCAGTGTAGTCAATGACGTCTAAACACTTTGAGAGGCTCACAAGCCATAAACTTCCGTTCAGTAGTTTTACTTAGAGGGATAGATAGACGATATATCAGAGATGCCAGAATGTCTGACTCCTCCGACAGAAGCAGTGGAAAAGGAGGCACCTCCTCCTGGTCAGACCACAATAAGCAACAGGTTTCCTTTGAGTGTTGTGTATGTATGTATACAGTATATAGATAATTTTAAGTGGTACCGGTACCTTGAGCCTTGTGTAAATAGGTTTCAACAAAAGAAAAAGACATGGGTTCATAGGGAGTGTTTGATAAACTATATTATAAAATATATATAATATAATATAATATAATATAATATATAACACCCTCCTTGTTCTCTGCCTTTTTATTTCATGCCAACAGGAGGGATGAGACCAGAAATTGCCGACTGGATTATTGCTCTTCATGGTTTATTGCTCTCATGTAAATCCAGCAAGGTCAGGAGATTTATAAGATTATGTCCACTCTGTAAATTTAATCTTCTTTCATCACCCCTCTCTCATTGTGTAAAGCCAACACCTCGAATTGTAGGTGGTACTGTGATGATTAGCAGTGTCAGCTCACTAAATCATCGTACGGGGTTATTTGTGTATACACAGGTGTTGACTGCCTAATAACTTTCTGTCATAACACTACCCATCCCCAACCATCTCCTACACAAATCTGGCATTATTTCTCTTTTTTCCCTTAAGCAAAAAAGGTTGGAAAAAGGATTTTACACTTCAAACAATCAGTCCACCATAGTTTAGCTTCATGCCTGTTGGGCTTAACAGTGCCGCACAGCATCCACATGCACTGTTCACTTTCCAGACACACTATGGCCTAATCAATAATCACTTAATTCTGGCCGAAGCTGCCAAATGAACTTCAACATGCTGATGACTGAAAAGCTTATTCTAGTCTGTACCTGTTTCATTTTGCTTTAGAATTGTAGGCAGGAATGTGGTGTTTTCTGCAGAGGCAAACATTATGTGTTCACTGCCTCTTACCGCTATAGAAAATCATGACACTAAAATCCATCAATCTATTAAATGGCGACTGTGCGACTGTTTATTCATGTTCAAAATGCCGCAATGCATACATCTATACAACTGCATTGTTGAGAGGTATTACCAACAGCTTCAGAGTGCAGAGTTTCCACAACATAACAATTTAGGGTCCCCAATTAGTTATTCCGTTCGACCACTCTTTGACCCAGTCTCACTGACAGAACTGCTGCCTCTGGGATTCTGTTGGACCAACATGACATGGGCCTACGACCAATTTTAGGACCTTCGCTTCAGCCGAGGGCAAAACAAAGTTTATTTGAATGTCTTAACCTTATAAAAATGCCTCCAGTGCCGTCATGGAAACTCCACCTGTGTAGCTTTGACATAACAGCCTTCGGATACCGCTGTCGGGCTAAAAACCCTGTTTAGCTCCGAACTCAGCGGTGGAAAACAGCCGCCTACTCAGCAGCAGGGCAGCCGGTCCAGCCCGTTTCTTTCTAGCTGCCTCATTCATCAGCTTCATCCAGAATGTCCACAGTCTCACACACATTTTCACTTACAGCAGTCTTTCACTCATTAACTTTGCAGCGGGCTTCAAGTCAATGCACCTAAAACAGAGTCCCAAAGCTGACCTCCTCTTTTCTTCTACCTGCTCCCCACAAAGCAAGCTCTGTGCACTGCACACTACTCACACTCTCAGCAGTTACTGGGCATTTTCTTTTTTTTTTTTAGCGGTCGACATCCAACAACAATTTCAGGCAATTCGTTGATTCGTCAACAAGCTATGACATCATCACCCAAATCCAAACCCATAATTTTTTTTTTCCAGTAGAATACCAATAAGGACAAAACAAAGAATACCAATTCTAATTGTTAGAGCACCAATTAGAATTTGTATTCTACTGTGCTTAAAGGAAAGTGACATCTCAGCCTGTCCTGGCAAGAGAATTGCAAGCATGACTAAAAAAAAGTCAATACCCGACGGAAAAAATTAACAGTCTACGTCACTGCCCGAGTCGACTAATCATACCCATCCCTAGCTGTTACAGTATGATCAATCTGCATCCCTTTCGGCACAGGACCTGTCAATCACCAGCGGAAAGCGACACGGCTCACTAAAGCTGCATGGAGTGCATTACACAAGCATTTTAATGTGAGAGGTTGAGAAAGCAAACCAAGCTAGGGACTATTACTAAACACCATCGCAGAAGGAATTGGACTGTAATTTCAGTCAAGATCCAAAATCCACGACACAGACACAAAAACACGGCCATGCTCAGTTAGTACATGTAGCTTAGAAAGTACTTCACAAGATCGACAAGGAAGTATAATACCGAACAAAGACAGGAATAAACATTCACACGAGTCAGATCGTACCTGCGTGAGCTCTGGTATGTCATTTTTGTCGATCCCCACTTGCTGTAAAGAGAGAAGTGGCGTCTTAGAACTTAGGGGGCGAGTGGCAAAGTAATTGAGATGTGACTTGCTGATTGTTTCAGTCTCGGGGGTTTGCGCGGCGAGCTTACCTCGGCGATTTTGAAGAACTCAGAGACCCGGGTCATCCGTGTCAGGAACCTCTTGTATATCTCCAAGCCGTCTTTGCACTGACTTCTCTTCATTTGGAAAAATTTCTCTGGGGGTGGGGGGAGACACAAGGTTGACCTCGGGGTGTCATTAAAATAATAAGGGTCACAAAACTGTCATAGGATTAATTTCATTTCGTAAAATTCAGACACCTAGCAGGTTGATGATGCCGTCGTTGTAGCAGGCGTAGAGCTTGATCAGATCTTTGAAGAGCAGGAGGAAGCAGGCATTTATTACTCCATTGTTCAGATCCTTCTGGTGGACCTACGCATGGGAAATTGTGCAGACGATTATGGACGGAGAACGGGTTTCACACCGAATTGGAATGGTTTCCCAAAACGGTTACCCTCTCGCGTCGCTCAATATAATGAGTCGTCAAATTGGAAGAATGTTCCCTCGGGCCGTCGTTCACTCACATCAAACTCCAGCAGTGCGTCGATCTGGCTCTGTAAGGTTGGCATTCCTTTCAAAAGCTTCTCCACTGTCATGGTCCTCATCACTCCGTCCGCTCTGAGACAAGAGAGGAAAAGGGAGAGACGGATTGTACAGTGCCATTGTAACCATTTCAACTCGAGAGAGAGTGAGAGAGAGAGAGAGAGAGAGAGAGAGAGAGAGAGAGAGAGAGAGAGAGACCCCGACGACTGAGTCCCTCTCGATAGCACTCTTAAGGGCCCCATGATGGGGCCCTTAAGATGGACGCCCCGTTGCCTGCTGCGTTCCTTTCAAGTCGACGTGCAACAACAACAAATAGATACTGGAGAAACGGAGGGGGGACGGTGCCGGTCCCACGTTCTGTCCAACAGTGGTTCTCGAGATCTCTTCTTCTCCCCAGGAAGATATTCCTGTGTCGCCAACAGATTCGGCCCTCGTCTGCCCCCCTGGTGGACGTACTTTTAAATCCTCCGGGCGCACGCAAAGTACGCAGACAAGTATGTGGACAATGGGGCACACGTTGCAGCCGCTTCTCTACGCCTACGCGTCGTTAACGTCAAGCATATTGAGGGCTTAAATGGGAGTGGCCGTGATCTCGTAAAATGGGCTGCATCTCATACAGCGTTTTTCCAATTTTGCGACAACTCAAAGCAGTTTACAGTACATGCTCACATTCACCCACACGTTTATACATTGATTGCAGCGGCAACCGCGCAAGGCGCACACCAGCTCATTGAGAGCAATTAAGGCAAAGCTTCTCAATTATTTTCTGTTACGCCTCCCCCTAAGAAGAAGTAAACATTTTGCGCCCCCCAACTCTCCGCCGCGACTGTAAATAGTATAATTTGTCTATAAAATTGTTATAAGTACACCTCTGCATAACATTGTATCCTTATTAACATTAAAGAAAACAAAAAAAGAAAAAAGAAAGAAATATAGATGAACTTACAACAAAGAATAACTTTATTAACATTATTTTTTAGTCTGTAACAGAAAAGACTTAAAGTGCATCAATTTGCCTGAAATAAAAAAATAAAAAAAAGGATTTCAATCCTTATTCAAACTGTAAACATTTTTTGACCATTTGATACTAAAAAATTTAATTAAATATAATCAATAAATAATAATAAATTCAAATTGAACAGCAACATTAACTCAGGAGCACAATATATGAAACACTTTGAACCAATTGATACTGAAAAATACAATTAGCTATAATCAATAAATAATAATAAATTCAAATTGATCAGCAAAATTAACTCAGGAGCACAATATATAAAACACTTTGACCCATAAAACAAAAATGAATAAAACAATTTGTGCTGATTTTTTTTAAATCAAAATGAGGAAGTCAGGATTAATGGCTACAATGAGCACGTTTTGCAGTGCACAGCTTTTCGAAGCGGGGTTTGAAGCATGATACTGCAACTCTCAGCTCCTGCTCAATGTTTAGCTGGGACCTGTACTTGGTCTTCAATGCAGCAACATCAGAGAAGACAGTCTCACAAAGATAAGATGTTGCAAAAGGAAGAAGAATGCCCATGGCCCTCTGCCCTAACAGTGGATACAGCCTCTCTACACTCAGGCAGAATTCGCTCAGCGTCTGCGATGTGAACCTCAGTCTTAATGTGGAGTCAGACGTCATATCAATGAACTGGTCCTCCTCTGCAGAGCTGAAACCAGTTGGAGCTGGTGCATTGAAAGGATCTCTCACCCGGTCATATTGGGAACTGTTTTAAGGGAAGTACTTTTTAAAGAATCCCATCAGTGATGAAATATGCTCCTTAATATATGGAATCACTGAGGTGGCATCATAGTCAGTAGTGTCAACAAATTCATGCAAGTTCTCGAATGAATCAGTATTTCCTTCATCAAGTCGCCTGTCCCACATTGCAAGCTTTCGAGTGAAAGAGCTGATCTTGTCTGTGACCTGAGGGAGGTGTTTATCTTTCCCTTGAAGCTGAAGATTTTGGCCATTTAGCTTTCCAAATATGTCACTCAGGTAGGCCAGTTTTGCCAGGAAGTTCTCATCACTAAATTTTTCTGCGAGGTCATACTTGTGCTCCTGCTCCAAAAACATTCTTATCTGCTCTCTGAGCTCAAAAACTCAAGACAAGACTTTTCCTCGTGACAGCCACCTTGCTTCACCGTGAAACAGCACAGCTTGATGTTCAGCTCCCATCTCCTCACAGATGGCAGAGAAGACTTGTTTTTAGTGGTCTGGTCTTTATAAAATTGACTACACCTACAATGTCAGTCATAACCTAACTTAATTCAGAGGAAAGGTGCCTTGATGCCAGTGCTTCTCTGTGTATAACACAGTGTGTCCACTCAGCCTTAGGTGAAGCCTTCTCGATGAGTGCCCCAAGTCCTTTTCTCATCCCTGCCATGGTCTGTGCACCATCACTGCAAACACCAATGCAGTTCTCCCACTTTAGCCCGTTCTCAGTCAGGAAGCAGTCCAGCATTTTGAATAGCTCTTCAGCGTGTGTGGCTCTATCTCTGACATATTCACAAAAAAGTAGATCCTCACACAGGGAGTTTGTCATGTCAAAACGTACATAAGCAATAAACAAACAGTCTTTGTTGCTGTCAGTTGCTTCATCGAACTGTAAGGCAAAACGTTTGTCTTTGAGTTTATCTACCAGCTGTTCTTTAAGATTGTTAGCAATGTAATTTATACGTCTGGCGACAGTGTCATTGGACAGAGGGATAGTTTTTATTTTTGCAGCACTTGCGTCATCCAGCATGACAGAGACCATGTCTAATGCTGCAGGCAGTATCAGCTCCTCTGCTATGGAGTGGGGTTTTTTGCACTGAGCAATTTGGTACGCCACCTTATATGATGCTAACAGTGCTCGCTGGTTTACAGAAGTAGCATTCACAAAGCGGGACAATTGTTGGCAATATTCGGCACGTTTTTGCTGAAAAAACTCAAGCGGTCAGTGTGATTGGGGTGTAATGTCTTTAAGTGAGGCCTTAATTTATTAAGCTTCATGCTGTCCGCTGCCAACATTTTTAGACAGTAAACATACCGGTCTTTCCTCGTCTCGCACCGTAGTCACAGTGAAGCCAAGCGCTACATAAGCTTCGTCATATTTCCTCGTCTTAGCTTTCGGGAGACTTACGTTTGTCTCATTATCTCCGTCTCTCTCCGCCTTTCTTTTCATCCCCGTTAAATATTTTTCCGCGGTGTCTCTTAAGGGTTTGTTATCTGCACTTCATATCTCCTGCTCTGTGCTGTGTGGTCTTGTTCGGTGCAAAAAAAACATACTCCCTGCGGCAAAAAAATGCATGTTCCCCGGGGTCACAGTGTCCCCCCTGGCATCGCTCCGAGCCCCCCCAAGGGGGCACGCCCCACTATTTGAGAAACACTGAATTAAGGGGTTCAATGTCTTGCTCAAGGACACCCCGATGTGCTGCCACGAGGAGCCGGGGATTGCTCAGGAAGTGAAATATAGGCCCAAACAAACCGCGTGGGAGGTGACACTCCAGCCTAAAAACAAAAGCATCCACCTCCTGTTTTGGTGTTCTACTCTGCTTCTAGGAAAGCGAAATCTCTGCCTTTCATGCTAAGAGTTGGCCGCGTGTCCGCCGGTTAAATGGAGGTGTCCACGGGTAAGCACGACTGACAGCGCGCCGCTGACGGATGGACTGTCAGCTGACCGTTTGGGATGTCATAAGGATTTGACAAAGTCATATCTAAAGGAGGAGAGGCAGAATCATCAATCAAACGATGAAGTACTGAAGAAGAACATACCCCTTCTTGACTCTGCCAAAGTCGAAAGCCATCTGTCTGTAGGCGAAGGCCTTTTCGTTGAGGTATCGACCGTAGCGTCGAATAAACGTAGACATGTCGTAGCCTGAGAAGGACAAGAAGTAACGATGAATGATATGATAATGGACCTACCAAAAAATTCACCGACGCCTTAAGTTCTTTTCTTAACGGGTCGGCAAACAGTTGCACAGTTGAAGAAATGTTAGAAGCAACAGAGGGAAATAAATATGACAGGTTAGGAGGACGGGGAGGGATATAGCAGAAGAACAAAGAGATGAAGACGTACCAAGAAACAAAAGGGGTGAGAAAAGACTGAAATACCCAGCCGAAGATTCGGGGATATCTCTATGGGGGCGGAGGATGAGCCTGAGTTGTTAGCGTTAGCATTAGCATTAGCGTGAGCATGAGCATTGGCATTAGCGCGCAAATTGGCCCGTTCAGACAGGAGACGCCCTGAAAGGAACTCAGTTGAGCTGTTTTCGTCTTACCGTGGGAGCCGGTTTTGTCCAGGAAATTGCTGAGGTTGAAGAGGGAGTTTCGGGAGGCCAGGAACTGGAGGAACCTCTGTCATGGAGAAGACACGCGAGGTTCAGTTCACGGTAAAAACCCAATACCTGCGCTTATCCCAGAATCCCGAATGCCTTATCTGCTCCAAATGGCTCTACTGAATTCTTTTGTTGATGTTTTCTTTTTAAGTGTTTTTTTTTTATTACCATACAGTGAAACAATTGTGGTTCGGTCACACCGCCGGCAACGGGGCGCTGCAAAGCGTCAGGCTGCAATGCATTTCAAATGGAGCTCGGCTTCATCCAGCTGCAAGGGGGCGGAGTGACGGCCGGCGACGAGCTGACAGCTCCAGGGCGACAAGGTCAGTTGAGCAGGTTTCAACTTCATGCAAATGAGCAGCGTCCGGCGCCGGGCGACAGCCAATAGGAGGGAAGATACACTCTCAATGGCGCTGAGCCTTGGAACATGGACGCCTGAAACCACTGCGTAATTCCTATTATTTTAAGCTGCCGAATGTCGCTTTTGTGACTGGGTTAGGTACTGAGTGGGACAGATGATGAAAGTAAGCACTGAAAACTATGTTGACCATTATTTTGACTGTGCTGACAACCGGAACAATTTGGTAGTGAATGTTGAAAACCGGTACATTTTTGTGTTTTATAGATATTCCTCAGGACTCAGAACACACAGCCCGACACCGGGACAATCCCGGACAACCGGGATGATCCCGGACGTCTGGTCGGCGAATTTTTAGCTTAAGTGCCTCCAGAGCCTCAGTGGGTGAGTGGGCGGGGCCTGAACACCCGTCAGGTCCCCGGAAACAGAGAGGGGAACATAACAGCGGCAAATGCACTGAAGTATTATCCACCAGGAACCAGGGAAAGACATTGTTATCCTCGAGACTTTCAGAATAAAGACCCGGACACAAAACAAAACAAAGGCCTCACGCTGGCATGCGGTGAACGCGCTCTCAGCAGCGAACAGACCCGCTCGCTCGCTCGCTCTCCCTCTCTCTCGTTTCCTTTTCAGCCTCCTTCAATAACTGTGGGTTCAGAAGGCCAGTGTCCAATTATCCGGGAGAGGACGAGAGAGGAGAGGCAGAGGAGTGCTTTTTTATTTATTTAAAATTGTATTTAATTTTTAATTTGACTTTTTTTTTTTTTTTTTTTTTTTTAATCATATTTTATTTTATTATTTTTATTCTTGTTTTTTTTCTGGCTTTTTTGAAGCTTTTTATTTTTTAATTCTAATGGTCTGTACTGAAGTGCACCAAACATCCACAGAAGAAATCCTTTGTATATGTAAATGTACTGTAGCATCCTATTCAGGTTAAAAGCCTTGTTGATATTTAAAATTAAAGAATCGACCTGACAATGGGAGGAGATAATACAAACCGCTTCTTCTTTGGTTTAGTTTTTGTAGGGGATTTTCTATAAATAAGGGAATGTGAGGGACACCTATAAATCGACATGAATTTGCAACTTGGGTTTAGAAATATTTTGACTTTAAAAGATTATTATTCCCCTAAAAACGATTGGATACTACTGAATACTAATTAAATATCTGATGATAAAAATTTGGATTTTTAAGGTTTTAATTTATAAACCGACACCATATCATGTATACAGGAACTTTTCATATTAAGAACACTAGGGATTGTCTGAAATATCAAAGCACAAAATATTCAAGATAAACATGTGAGGTATTTTACACAGTAAACATTCAAAAAGAAATCCATTACCAAGGGAAAGAAAGACAGACCACTTATAAAATGGCCACTAGGGCCCTTGAGACAATTCAAAACCATTGCTATCTTAATGAATTATCTTTCAATATTTTCAAATTAATACAAAATATTATATAAATATCAAAAATATAGAATGGTGTGTCTTCCTTGGAAACCATTTTTCACAATTACATTTTACTTTTTGGAAAAACTGGAATCAGTAGTTTATGGATGTCATGGATCCTGTGATAGCGCTGCAGTTTAGTGACAGACAGATATAGTCGCATTTGGACTTTAACTAAAGGAATATAAGACATAAACTCTTAACCATACAATGTTACAGGTGTTATGCAATAACTATTGACCTTTATTATGTTTGAAAAAGTTACAAGTATTACCAGAAGACAATTGGATTAAACAAAGTGTACATTAAGGAAACATTATAAATTGATACGCTTCTGAGAAACACTGACACGCACCAGAGTGCGAAGTTCTACAAAATAAAAACCCAATAACATCACTGTCAATTTTTATTGACATTCCAGAGATATCAATGTAAACAAACTTTGTGAATTATAATTATTATTATTATTATTTTTTTAATATACCCTTATCGGTCCCACAACGGGAAATTTAGCAATTTTTCTGCTTGTGGACTTTGACTTCTTAACTGAATGTTTTTGTGCTGTGCTTATGGGTTCACATCTGTTCTGAGTCAGTGAGCGTAACACATGTGGCGTATCGCATTGTTCGTGTATTATCCCTAATGGATATAAATTGCCCACTCTCACACACTGTGTGAGAGAATATACCATAAGTCATTCTGTGCAACTACAAAGGTTAATTCCATTATCTCACCAGTTCGACTCTGCAGCTGGGTATTATCACCAGCACACTGGGGCTGTCTGTTCCCCAAGCACGACCTTCACTTCTGGTCCCTCGTACATCTTTCTTTGTTTTGTTTCCTGCCGCCGTCACTGAATCTCTCCCGGCTGTCTCTTTTCTATTCTCTGACAGTGAATAATTACCTCCCTTTCCCTCATTATCTTGTTAATGTAGAGTACTGTCACCTGTCCACAATCTGCTTTCCATGGCCCCTTCATCTTTCTACACTAGCCTATTTCAGAAAGTGTGTACGTGGATGTGTGTGTACGTGTGGTGACGACGTAGATCAATTTTACATGTAGTGGAGAGCGCATGTGCTCGGTGGGTCGCTGCGATGATCTAACTGCCGTCGGGGTGATAAGTGGGTCAGGTGCACACAAGCAACAAGCCGAAGCCTTTCGGAGGGCAAGACAAATCAGACAACTTCTGCTGCTGATTTGCCATTGACAAGTCAATTACTGTAATGCGAGGTTCAAGAGCGCCTATTGTGCATCACAAGCAGTATGCACAGTGAAGTGTGCTATTGTGAGTTGCGTTAGCAGTATGCAGGCCTATGCCTATGCTATGCTTCTGCGTACATTGTATATAAGGGGTTGCCTGCTTGTTCCTGTCCTACATGTGTGTATAATCATATTTGTCACAGCTATTTTTTACAGCTCACCTCATTGCCATGCACCATGAGGTGGTGTGTGGTTATCAGGGCTTTGAAGACCACCACCCAGCTGGCATTGCCCACTCTCTCCATCAGTGTGTCAGCCATCTGGGGCACGTTGACGTTGGTCTCTTGGGTGGCCTGCATCAGGTCTGAGAAAGAAATATTACAAAATATTAACATCACGTAAGTTTGGTGTGCTTGAGACCTTTCATCAGTTACATGCCAGTAGGGAAAGCTCCCGTAACATTAAGGAAGATGCCTGGTTTGGGGATGTCTGAAAGGGGAGTTTTTTTTTCTTGAGCTCACATCCTTCCTTGTCTGTTTGCATTATGTAGGTTACCATCTCATAATTTTTAACACAACTTCCACAATTTCCAGCATCTTCTGATCCTACGAGATGAATCCATTCCAGTGTAGATTGGTTACAAAATACCCTGTCACCATTGAAATGTTGCGGCAGTCTTACTAAGTGCGTCAGGTTGCAGCGACGGTGCCTGATCTGACTCACTACGGCTTTCCATTCGTAAAGATTTAACAGCCACTCCAAAAAAGCTGGTGGGATTAAAGAAAGAGTGGAATATTCCAATGCAGAAGGAGTGAGAGAGAGGGAGAAGAGGAAAGGGTGGGAAAGTCTAAAAGAGAGAGCATGGAGGACGGCTGACAGACAGTGAGAGAGAGGTGAGAGACAGCGATTTGTCAGGGTTTATAATAATAATATTGACAGCTTTTTTTATATAGCACAGAGTTTACAAGGCAACAGAGAAATAAAAAGAGTGTTCAGATCTTGAAATTAACATTAACAAACAGAAATTAAATTCATTCATTAAATTGTAAAAGTGCATAAAGAGACAAAAAAATGAAAAAGTAGATATAATATGATAATAATAAATAGAAATAAAAGGAAAAAATATAAATAAATAAAAAAGTAAAAAATAAAAATGATAAATAACGTCACATAAAAGCAGATCTATAAAAATGGGTTTTGAGACAGTGACTTCAAAGAAGTCACTGACTCTGCTAGCCCAATCTCCTCAGGCAGGTCGTTCCAAAGTCCAGGGGCCCCGACAGAGAAGGTGCGGTCACCTTTAGTTTTAAGTTGAGACTTTGGAACAGCCAGGAGGGCCCCGCCTGAGGATCTGAGGCTGCGCACTCGCTCATGCGGGGTCGACATATCTGTTACGTAGCTTGGAGTCAGACCCAGACGTGCTTTAAAAGCGACACAATTTTTAATTTGATTCTGAACCGAACAGGGAGCCATTGGAGATAAGCCAGGATTGGGGTGATGTGATGTCGTCTTTTGCAACTAGTTGGAGGCGAGAGAGTGACTTTTGGTTGATGCCAGAAAGGAGTGAGCTACAGTTGTCTAGTTATGAGAAAATTAGGGCGTGGATTACTTTTTCCACGTCACTGTGTGATAGTATTGGTTTGACTCTTAAAATGGTTCTCAGTTGAAAGAAGCAGGACAGGACTATTTTTTTAATTTGTTGTTCGGGTTTGGGTGAGAGTCACCTAAGTACTCTCAAGTTTCTGGCAACAGACTTAATATTTATGGACTCAGTGGCAAGGCCACTCTCAATATGACTGGTAGAATTTGGCTTTTGGTTTCACTGAATTTGGTTTGATTTTGAATTATTGAGTTGAAGAAAATTCTGTGCCATCTAACGCTTGATATCATTGAGACAGTCTGCCAACAGCAGCGAGGGTGTTTGGGTCACCAGGTCTCAGAAGAAGGTATATCTGTGTGTCGTCTGCGTAGCAATGAAAAGAGACATTGTGTCTCGATAATTGGGCCAAGAGGCAGCACATAGATTGGAAATAAAATTGGAACCAAAATGGAATCTTGCGGTACGCCACTGAACATTTGCGCTGTAGAGGATGAGTCGTTACCTATGGAGACTGCAAAGGTTCTTTCAAAAAGGTAGTAATAAAACCAGGCAAGTGCAGTGTCCCTGATGCCAACTCAGATGTTAAGACAGTCAATTAAACAAACGTGATCTACAGTGTCAAAGGCTGCACTTAGATCTAAAATAATTAAGATTGCACTATCCCCCCTATCGGCTGCTTGAAGGATATTGTCGGTTACTTTGAGGAGGGCAGTTTCTGTGCTATGTAAAACTCTAAAACCTGACTGGGATTTCTCAAAGATGTTATGACACATAAAGGCCAAAAGCTGGGTTGATACAACCTTCTCTAAAACCGTTGAATGAAATGGAAGCTTAAAAAATGGGCCTAAAATTGTTAAGAACAGAGGTATCAAGGTCTGGTTTCCTTAAAAGAGGATGGACCATAGCATGTTTAAAAGCAGAAGGAAAAAATGCCTTTTTCCAGCAAGCTATTTATAATAGATAATAAACTGGGTCCAATTGTGTCAGTCACCTCTTTAAGAAATGTGGTGGGGTTAATATCAAGGCTGCACGTGGTTGATTTCATGTGGGATAGAGTTTCATGTAAAAACTGGCATGTAAAGCTTGGTCAGGGGCCGTAATTTCCTGTCTTATATTCTCAGCTTCTTTTTGCAAAAAGTTTAAAAACTCCTCACACATCTCTGATGACGCCTGAGTAAGATGGCCGGGGGGGTGGTGATGACGGAGTCTATTACCTCAAATAGAATTCTGGGGTTTGAATGGTTTGCAACAATCAGGTTAGAGAGGAAAGCTGCTCTTGCTTCTTCACCTACCCTTTGATAATTGCCCATAGCGTCTTTCCAGATCTCATAAAATACATTTGAACCTCTCTTTTTCCATTTCCCTTCCTTTCTCCTACAGTCTCTCTTTAGGTCCTGGGTGGATTCATTTAGCCAGGGCTGCGATCTTTTATTTGACTTTTTGTCCTTGTATGGGGCGACAGAGTCCAGGACAATCAGACACGTGTCATTGAAATGGTAGATGAGCTCCTCTGTGTTAAAATCTGGATGAAAGGCAGTTAAAGGCGAAGCAGCAGCAATGAAAAGCTCAGAAAATGTACTCGCTGACATAGAGTTAAAAACACGGCGGCAGACAGGATTGTTGTGAGGGATAAAAAAAATTGGGATAAGACCACACTGAATAAAACCTCTTGGTGATCGGACATACAGACAGCCTTTAACTCAATGTTTTCAGCGCTGAGACCACTGTACAGTAAAGTCAAGGGTGTGGCCCTTAAAATGAGTAGGTTCTCGTACTCATTGAGTGAAGTTAAAAGCCACACTTTTATTACTGATTTTATGGATGTTATTGACTCATCCATAAAATCAGTAATGAAAGTGTGGCTGGGGAGGCAGACATGTATGTCAAAATCTCCTAAAATCTGAATTTTGTCATCATTCAACATAAAATTATATAACAACTCAGCAATTTCTTGGTTAAAAACATTATTAATCTCGGCGGTTTATAAATTATTAAAATAATCACAATCAGTTCTTGGAATGAAGCATAAAACCAAGATGTTAAAATGATGTAAAACTGCTCTGTGAAATGGGAGTGCTTTTAAAATCCCGAGAGCCTGGGTTGGTGGAGAAACGTAAAATCGGGGACTGCAGTCTCCCTGATTTAACAGGGTCTCTGTGATGATAAAAAGATCCAAATTATTAAAAGTTATAAAATCATGACATGAAAAGGATTTGTTATTTAGAGAGCTGATGTTTAAAAGACCAACGTTTACAGGTTTACAGAGAGTAGCAGCAAAGGGTAATCGTTTAGGAACTGAAATTATATTGTTATGATTAGCCTTCAGGGGGTGTGATAATGAGCGTGCTAGTTCCTTAACTTATTGTTGAAGTTATGTGGAGCCTTTGGTAATGTTTCTTCTGCCACATTACAGAAATTTATTTTGACTGATTTTGATTTTGTTAATGGCAGCACACTAATTCGAATACTGATGGTTTATTGATCTGCTCTTGTCGTGAATACACAGGCCTTCCTAAAATACTTAGAACAAGATGATCATAGTTTCTATTTTTTCTCCCCTTATAACTCCAGCCGGCACAAAAGAACGTTCATTATTTGAGTCAAGACATTTATTTATTTTTCTCCTCAGGGGTCGCACCCTGGCATGGCCTTTCTTGGCTGTTGTGGTAGTTGTTTTCGGATCGTGGAATGAGGCAATGCTTGCCCAGCCATTAGATGAGAGAACGTTTTTCATTGCCTTTCAAACAAGCTTTTGGGTTAGCTTGATTACAAGGGTTAGCTTGATTACGTTTAAATGTGGATGAGGGAGATTGGTTTATGTTAGCTGTGTCGTTGCAATCTTATGGAGATGAATTACGTCTTGTTGCATACTTTGCTCGGAAACTTGGTTCCGGGGTTATTGGGTTTATTACATTCTGTAGCCTTTATCTTGCTACGAAGCAAACTGGCTAATTTCTCTTTGGCAACACCTCTCCATCATCAACATGGGCAACTTTCACTTTGCTTCTCTTCTTCCCTCTTAAGGAGATTCACATGATTGCTTGACAGCGATAACCATTGTGGCTTTGCCCCACCCAGATCTTGCGACTGAAGTTCTTGAAAAGTTAAACTACGATGATTTAAACTCATGAGTACAACAACATGGAGGGTTTTCGTTTGGTTTGTCTGTTAGTCATCTCTTTTTTTAGTTGAAAACAGTGTTTATTGTGTCTATAACAGTGTCTATTTTTGTACAACCGGTTGTGTTTGTTTCTATCTGTTGTGAACTGTCTTTTATTTGATTTGATTGGATAAATATGTACAGGCAAGTGTGATACAGTGCAGTGTAGCTGATTGATGAGACATACAGAACATCTGTTTAATGTTTTGATGTCATGAGCCCCCCATTTTGAGCTCCTATTTGTGTTGTTTACATTAATGTACATTTACCCAGCCAATGCAGCCAACAAAGCCGCCGTACCAATATTGCTCGTCTAATAATGATGGTTGTCTCCTCCACAGATGAGGGCACAGGATTCCTCACTAACCTTGTTTTTCCTCTACTCATTTTGAGAAGGCCACTTGGTACTGTATGTACTGAGCTGTATCTCTTCCGCTAGTTGTTTCATTGTTTTACTTGTTTGACATAAAGTAAGTACATTTGTCAAAAAGGAGAGATAGTTAAGAGAATTAAGTAAACATAATGATTGTGCTTAGAACAATGCAGGAACCTCATCAGGACTTATCAAGCTGACGCTTTGTCATGGTTAAAATATTGTTTGGTGATAATTGACATGTTTTTCTTAAGGGAATCCCAGTGAAGATAAGCTCAACTGAGTTTTAGTTTTATATATTTATTTATTGTTTACAGGTTTACAGAGAGTAGCAGCAAAGGGTAATCGTTTAGGAACTGAAATTATATTGTTATGATTAGCCTTCAGGGGGTGTGATAATGAGCGTGCTACCATAGGTCTATGAAAGGAAATTATGGTGGTTATAGCGGAAGCCATAACAGTCCCATTTAGGAGAGCTGAGTGGGCTGCTGGAGTAGGGGATGGAGGAGATGACTGAATGGTGTAAGCATGTGTGGGACTCACTGATCGTCAGGAGGTGAATGCATTTCAGGAGAGCAGTGTGAGTCCAATGTTTATGGAAAGTAGACGGGAACCTTCATGGTTTGGATGGAGGCGATCGGACTTTAAAAGTTCCAGTCTATTGTAGAAGATGGTAAAGTTGTCCACGTAAGGGGTGCCTCTGTTGCAGCAGTAGCCCTTCTGCTGGATGTGCAGTTGCCACAATCGGCTAAACTTCACCTCGCTGGAACGGGGGCGGGCAGTGGGCCAGACACAATGCACTGCTTGTTTGTATTTAAAACGCTGTTCATGAGGCAGACAAAATCTTCTTTAAGTTTCTCTGGTTGCTGCGTTTTACCCCCATGCACCACAACAGCAGAGACTGACGGGTGATGGTTAAGCAGCTGTGGAATGTCGGATGTTAATGTCCTTAACACATGCAGCTGGGTGGCAGGAAGTGCGGCACCTGTTGATCTGGACGGACGATGGATGACCCAACAACCAGCACGGTGGAACAGCCAGCACAGCTGTCTTCCGCAACCGCCTTGGAAGATGTCCCAGGGTGCGCACCAACAGAGGAGCGAGGCAGAGGTCTTGCGTGGTGAAGAGAAAGCTGGCGGCGGTGGAGGGGAGCGTGGACGGACTGCTGGATAGACCGTCCAGGCAGGGAATCAGAGGAGGAGGAGGCTGGCGGCGGCGGAGATGCAGCTGGCGGCGGCGGAGACAAGGCTGGCCGCGGAAGAGAGCGTCTCGGTGCCATCGATGCTTTGGTGGACTGTGACCCCCCCCAAAAGGGGGAACTCCCGCATATCCCTGACATCGACTGTGGGCTCCAAGACCGGAAATCTGTTCTCCAGCCTGAGTCTTCGGCATCTAGTGGCGCAAGAAGGGCTTGCATCGCCGGCCAGCGCTCGCCGCCAGGGTCCAGGGTTTACAACTCAACCCGGAGAAGTTTGACACCACACTGTGTTTCCTGTTGAGCTTGGCTGCAGTGTATCTCAAATGCATCTTCCAACGGAGGTATAAGGAATGATTTGTTCTTTGGACATCATACAGGAGAGGGAGCATGCTGTGATCTCACGAGAAGACGGAAGCGGAACTGAGTAGTGAGCGGAGACCCAACATGGCGGCGCCCTGCTACACTAACTAACACGGTAGCTCCACCTCAGACAGAATAACAAAGCGAATTGCAAATAATATTTATATATACAGTATATATATAAAAAAGGGAAAACCGCACGCAACCAAAATTGAGGACCTCGAAGATTATATCGATTTTTTTTTTAAAGCATACGTGATGGAAGAGGACCAGGGCCGCAATAATCCTGCGAAAAGAAAGAAGACCAACTCAGCAACAGACACTGATGACCTCATACCGGGTGCCGTAGAGGTTAGTGTCTTGGATGAGATTAACAAGAAGCTGGACATGCTCGGTCCACTTCTCCGAGACATTAACGAGATCAAAGCCAGTCTTGATTTCCTGCACCGCACGGTCGGCGAGAAGCAAAACGACAACGCGGATCTGAAAACCTCCGCGAAGCATCTCACAGTGGAGATGGAAGTTGTAAAAAAAGAAAAGAAAATAATGAAAGAGACCATCCTGGATATTCAATCCAGAAGTATGCGGGACAACCTCATCTTTTCTGGGATCCCAGAGAACAACACCGAGTTCCCAGAAAATATGGTGTAAAGACTTTCTCTGCACCGCCCTGAAACTCCCGACGGACACCGTGAAGCAGATCACCTTTCAACGAGTTCATCGATTGGGACACCGCGTGAGGAACCGTCCCCACTCCATCATTGCTAAGTTTGAACACTTCCAGCACAAGGAGCTGGTTAAAAGTAAAGGACGGGAACTGAAAGGAACCACGCTGGGTATGAACGATCAATTCCCGCGGGAGATCAACGACTGAAGGTAGGTGCTGTATCCTGTCCTGAAGGAGAACCGGCAGAAGGGTAAACACATATCGATGATTGTTGACAAATTATATATAGACAGTCTGTTATACCGAGACTACTCCACCACACCCTGGTTATTCTGATCATAATGTATGTATTATTGTTATTCCAGTTATTATATACTGCAAGATGTAGGCATAGGCATGCTATCTATGTCAGGATTTAAAATATCGCTCACTCTCATCTCACCTTCCTAATTCCCCCTCCGTACTTCTCTCATCATCTCACCTCCCTAATCCCTCTCTCCTTACTTCTCCTATCACTCTCACTCTATAATGTCTTTCACTTTATGTATGTGTAATCCGGCAATGTTCTGTGTTTATCTTTGTCTACTCGTCATTTGTTTGTGTAGTTATGTATCCCTCCAAACTTCCTACAATACAATGGCAATGAAAAGGAATGTAAAGGAGGAAACCCCAGACTTATCTATGGAAAAGCATGGGAACCGTAGTATAGCTATTGCCTTGGATGCACTGTGCCATCACCCCCTAACTAGCTTCAATGACACCCCTTAAGTTTGTTAGTTGGAATGTGAGAGGCTTGGGCTCACCTGCTAAACGTAGCAAAATCCTAACTCACCTCACCAAGACGAACCCCAGCTTCTGTCTACTGCAAGAAACCCACCTCACTGCATCTGAGCACCTCAAACTCGAGCTTAAATGGGTTATTAATCAGATGTTTTCCGCATCATACAACTCAAAAAAAAGAGGTGTATCTATGTTGATCAATAAAGGTATCACATATCAAAATAAAACCACAATATCAGACCCAGAAGTGTGTTTCATAATGACTAATGGGATTTTAGGTAACATCAAATTAACCATAGCTAATATTTATGGCCCCAATGAGGATGACCCAAATTTCTTTCACAATATATTTTCAAAACTTTTAGAATTTTCTGAATCAATTATCATATTGGGAGGAGACTTCAACACAGTACTGGATCCAAATTTAGACCATTCTCAAACCAGAAATATTTCCAAATCCTGGCGTTCGTCGGACACTATAAAACAATATATGAGTGATCTTGCTCTTGGGGATTGTTAGCGTACAAATAACTCACATTCTAGAGAATACACCAATTACTCACCACCCCACCAAAGTTTCTCTAGAATCGACCTTTTCTTAACAAGTAACTCTGCACTGTCCAAAATCACTAATCCAGAAATCCACCGTATTGTCATTTCCAATCACGGGCCGATTAGTTTCAACCTGATAAATGAAACAAACCGGAACCCTCCCGGCAGGTGGCGGTTTAACACCTCACTTTTGACAGATAAAGAATTTAATCATTTCTTTTCAAGAGAATGGACTTCCTTCATTGAACTGAATGACTCCTCAGAAATATCACCATCCTTACTATGGGAAACAGCTAAGGCAGTTCTAAAAGGAAGTATTATTTCATTCTCCACTCACAAGAAAAAGAAAGGACAAGAATGCCAAAATAAACTCGAACAGCGACTAAAGGAGTCGCATGCCCAACAAGCCCACTTATCTTCTGAGCAAATCCGAAATGAGATCAGGACAATTACATCTACAACTTGAAACTATCATCCATCAAAAGACACAATTCCTTATGACACGAACAAGAGAAATTTATTTTGAATTTAATGACAAATCAGGAAAATTTCTTGCCAATCAATTGAAACGTGATAGAGAAAAATCACTTATTACAGCCATCAAAAATTCACAGGGTAGAATAACATACTCTCCGCAAGACATCAATAAAATATTTCGAGACTTTTATAAGAACCTATATCACTCGAATAATGAATCGAATATATCAAACATTCACTCATTCCTTGATGATATCGACCTTCCTATACTTTCGCTAACACCTTAGATCAACCACTTTCTCTTGAAGAACTCAGGAGAGCGCTCTTCTCTATGCCCAACAACACCTGGATCAGGTGGCTACCCAGTGGAATTTTTGGAACACTTCTGGCCACTTATCTCCCCATTATTCAGCAGAATGGTTACAGAGGTCAAGTCAACCTCCACCTTGCCTCCGAACATGAATACTGCTCTCATTTCGGTTTTGCTGAAACCCAAAAAGGACCCAACCCTCACCTCCAGTTACAGACCCATAAGCCTTATTAATTGTGACCTTGAGATTATAAGTAAAACACTAACCAGCAGAATTGAAAAAGTAATCCCATTTATAATTCACCCAGATCAAACAGGCTTTGTGAACAGCAGACACTCATCCAGCAATTTATTCAGTCTGATGAGCATATCTAAAAGGAACAACTTTAATGCTATTATTGCCTCTTTAGATGCCGAGAAAGCATTTGACAGAGTGAATCGGATGAATCTCTTTTCAATCCTCAACAAATTTGGCTTTGGAGAGTCCCTCATTCAATGGATCAGAATCCTCTACAACTCTCCATTTGCTTCTGTCATCACCAATGGTTACACCTCACAGCATTTCACTCTACAACGCGGCACAAGACAAGGATGCTGGGGGTGGCGGCGGGCCTGTATACCTGGCGGCCTGCCGGCATCGTCGGGGGGGGAAGTGTAACATCGAGGTTCACCCCGGGCGGGGTGTCTGGTAGGCTGCGGTGGGGCGGGCCTCCCCCCTTGTGCGGGGTGGGAGTAGGCGTGGGGTGCTTTCCTCTCCTTTCCTCCCTCATTTGCTGCCATAACTTTGACGGGAAGAGGCCACGTGACCAGTTGTAGTTACAGTTTTTCTGGACCTAATTCAGTTTTTCAATACATGTTGTCGTCAAATGTTCATGTTTTTGTGTAAATGTTGTTTGTTTCTATGTTTATTTGTCTCACCGTGGAAATTCTCCCCCTCTTGGAGTAGTGATCAGTTGTTTATAGACCCAAACATGACAAATAGTTCTCCAGAGAGGGGGGTTGGTGGTGGCTCTCCATAACCAAAACTGTGCTCTTGTCATTCTACAGGGCATCCACAGAACAGAGTTGTTGTAGCAGTTCTTGATGATTTAAGAATCAATAAAGAGTTGCATTGCAGGTTGAGAACTTGAATTCCACTTGCAGACTAACTCTGTCCTAGATGCAATGGCATACAAATACTCTGTGTTGTATGCCCAGCATGCTGACAGCACAGGTTTAAAAAAAAAAAAAAAAAAAAAGGAGGTATGAGGAATCAAAAATAAAGCACAAAGTGTGTCTGTGCATGTAATGGGGAGAAGAGAAAGGTAGAGAAAGGAACTAGATGCATACAGAGCGGTAGTGACAGAGTCTCATTAACAGTGCCACGCCCCTCTCTGCTCCATGCCAGCGAAATAAATTGTTATTGGCTTTTCCTCTTTGGCTTAAAATAAGACGATCATTACACACGCTCTGTACGTCCAGAACAATCACTCACCTGACTTGAAATGTTATGCTCCCCCTCCAGTCTATATCACTTTTGAAAGGGGACAGATCCAGATGGATAGCATTGTGAAGACTTCGGTTTCAAAATTATTTGAATGAATTTGAAAAAGGGGTTCCCATGAATGCAGCATCACTTCCTGCTTGGAGCCTTGCAGAGAGAGTCTTCTAAAGTTGACTGCGGATGGCTTTGTTATATCACAGATGTACGGCCAACAAAACTGTACGATATCAAAATGATATATAATAATAATATATATATATATATATATATATATATATATATAATATATTTTATATACCAATAATAATGATAATAATCATCAATATTATTTATTAATTTGGATTATTATTATAATTATTATAAATAATAATATAATGGATAATAATATAATTACATGATTATTGTTATTATTATTGTTATTATTATTATTATTATTATTAATAATAATTATAATAATAATAATAATAATAATAATAATAATAATAATAATAATAATAATAATAATAAAAGCTGCAGGTAGCAATAAACAGGATCCAGTTTATTCATTTTAGGTATGTATTCGTTTTTTGGTTTCTGTGAAATGCATCACAAGTTATAAAAGTTACAAACATCGTGGACTTACTTATTTGCATGTTTCTCTTCTGGCGTTCAGTTTGAAGAATGGTGGCTTCAGAATTATGATCGTTCCTGGGTGACGCAGTGTGGACCCTGCATCACTCAGTAATTTTAGTGGTGACTTCTTTCCTTGAATTACATTTTCAAAAGTAACGTTTCCATGAAATACGAAAAACGTTGTGGTATTTCTGTGATTAATTACCATATCACAGCTTCTATTTTTCCGACACCTAGCTGGTTCTTGAACGCATCACTCACTTGTACATTTGAGTGGACTCAACGTGGTCATGAGTTTTTGTGGACTACTGTTTTTCATAATTTTCATTAATTTAGCAAAGTAATGGGGACCAAATAGATAAAATATCAATGGAAGAGATCCACAGACATCTACCAGGTAAGAAGATACATAAACACGATAAGTTTACATGTTCAGGCTTGTTTGTAATCTCTAACCACTACAGAACAACGGAGTCTACAACGCACACTGGACACATGTACATTCTGAACCAGAACCTGCACATTTATAGTAAATAGTCAGTCAAACAGTCAATCTCATCTCATTTTGTTTATGAACAGTGGCATGTCGGTCAAGCACGAACACCTGAATACTTGTGGTCAGATTTGGTCGGTTTTTCACAAATTTCTGCTGTGTATGTCTATCGATTTGGATGAAACTTGAACCCTGAGATGTTTGTGACATACCCGTTCCAATGATACCTCAAACATGTTCATAGCTTATGTCATTGTTGTGTTCCAGATAGTTTTAGCACTGTTGTACATATTTTGGCGTTCGATGGATTAGACAGTGTCTGTGATTTGGGTCAAATTTGGTTGGTTTTTCACTCATTTCTGCTCCGTATGTGGATCAATTTGGATGGAACGTAAACCATGAGTTTGTGACATACCGCTTCAAACGAGACCGGTTAAACTGTGTTCGTAGCTTCTGCCGTTCTTCTGTTTCAAATAGTTTTAGCTTTAAAAAGTCAGAGAATTTTTCCCAAGCAATAACAATAGGGGATATTAATAATAATAATAATAATAATATATTATTATTATTTTGGAGGTGACGCCCTCACAGTGAGCAGGCTTGTGAAAGGATAAATAAAAATAATGAAAGGGGCAAACTCAAGGTTGACGCATTTGAAGGCAAAGTGTTCTCTCCTCCCCCATCCCTACAGTATATCCATCTATCCCTCTATCCATCCAAACAGCCATCTATCATCCATTTATCCATTGAGCTAACATGCAGTGGCCGCTGCAGAGGCCCCCTTCGCCAGAGCTCTGAACTGAAAACACAAACACACAAACACACACTCACTGAGTATAATCCCTTTGGGTCTGATGAGTCAGCAGCCTGCATCTTCCTATGCTTCCCATCAAAGCTCTTCACTTTTCTTCCTCTCTCCACCCTGACTGTTCTCTACTCATTTTCCATCTGTTCGTCTCTTCGCGTGACTCTCTTTTCCCTACGTCTGTTTGGCTGTCTTCTCTCTTCTGCCTCTCCATCGCTCCATGTGAGTCTCTATTGGTGATGCTGGACCGGGAGTACACATGCAGATCCGCACAAATCCCATTAAATCTCCATCAAACATGAGCCCACGATTTCCAAATGGTGCAATAAAATGAATGGCTAATGACTGGTTTTAATGAAAGCCTCATGTAAGGGAGATAAAATATCTCATCCAAATAGTCTAAGGGGGCAGAGGGACAGACAGACAGACAAATCACAGTTGATTGATATAGCGAGCACGGTTCAAAAGGGTCTCCCGAATCAGTTTCCTCCAAATTCTTCTTCTTCAATTATTCAAACTGCACCACAACGGATCACGACTTACCACGCCTTGGATAGATTTCCATTATGCATATTACAGAATGGACCTTAACATTGTTTATTGCTTTCATGTTGGGGAAGAACTTTCTTTCTGTAATGCTGATTGACAAAGTCATTGATTTACCAAAGGAATAAGGGATTTCTGAAGGAGCACATACACACACAAATATGTACAACACCTCAAATCAAAGATGAAAATTCAAAAACACGGTCAACGCATAAATGCATAAATCTATGCAGCCTGTAGCACCAACAGACCAATGAAGAATAACATGAAGTTTCATCAAATTGTACATGTGTCCAGACTGAGTGTCTGTCAATAGGACCATAAACAGACAGCCAGCTGTTCCACGGATCAGTAGAAGCCTCCATTTGCATTTTAAATACGTTTTCTCCTGCGTTATGAGCAACTTGTGCATTAACAAAGTTTTATTCATGATGTTGAATATGCAGTTTAGAGTCCGATCCAATTTCATTTGCCGTCATCCGCCCTTCTGCCAAATCCGTCACAGCTCCCTCAACACGTCCATCATGAAGTTTTAGTTGACGATTAATTGTCATAGACACAATTGCAATTGGCAATTTAATTGTCTTTTTTTGTGTCTTTTTATGCCGCTATCATAGTATAAGCCTATATTGGTGTAATAATAGAAATTTATTGACATTGAACATCGAGAGATTTGGGTAGACAGTTTGGAAAATGGACCTTATTTGTATTTTATTCATTGCAACGTCCTAACATTAGCTTAAATCCCCCTGTTCAATGAAATTAAATAACTGATAATTGTTGAATCGAACGCTTTGATTACGTTGGTCATCTGAAATAATTGCGATCAGGCGATTATTGCAAGTTACGTGGAGCACAATGGGATACCGCATTGAAGTGCGAGCTACCTCCTGATCTATCAAAATATGTAAATGAACTAATCCTCAATTCACACACTGCAAAGACGTAAATCGCTTTTACAAAGTAACATTTGGATTTCATAACGACATACCGAGAAAAAAAACTTTGGGCGGGTTCCACGGCTAAAACTGTTCCCATGTGCCTTATTTCAAGGCTGGACATTTCAGCCCCTGCACAAGGTTATTCCTCACAATCACTACCTCCAATTCATTCCCCTATCACTGCACACACACATGCTGTACACCCCCCCCCACACACACACACGCACTCAGACTCATACCCACAAACACACACACACACACACACACACACACACACACACACACACACACACACACACACACACACACACACACACACACACACACACACACACACACACACACACACACACACACACACTCTGATCTATTTTAGAGCCGAACTACCTGAGGCGTCATTGTGCAACAGAGCGAGTAGAGGAAGGGAGCATCATGGCTCTGACATCCTCAGTGTGTGTGTGTCACTGTAGAATAAGGGGGGGGGGGGGTGTATACGACACATAAACACACTTGCTACATGCTTGTATATCGACATCAAGAGCACAAATGGACTTAGAAACCCAAAGCGGGGTTGTTGAAAAAAAAAAAGTTTCACTCTAACCACAGATGGAGCCGGTATTAAAAAGGCAAATAAAAAAGCACAAATCACTGTGTAAGACAATGCATTTATATAGTTATTACAAGATTCTTCATCAATATATTCATTTCTTAAGGCACACTCGGTACAGGAAAACATCCTCCAATATTCCATCAACAACAACTGGTTACAGAAGCTAAATTCAGCTTTACAACACCGATTTCACGTGTGGACAGATCTTTTTAGTCTAACTGTTCACACTAATTTGCACGGATAACATATATTTGATTGCTGTATGGATGCAGAATGACTAACATGTCTCGAAAGACAAATTAACATTTTCTAATACTAAACCGACTAAGTATATGAAACCGAGCAAATCAAACTGATGGGCTTCAATTCTTGCAACAGATATTTTGCTGCAGATGACAGACTGCAATCCGTTTATGCAAATAAAAACAATAAACAGGGACATATGCAAGGTTCCAGAAGTCAGTGCAGCTATTGCCGACCAACACAGTGATTTGTGCCACTTGTGGTATGTGCAATTCTGATAGTGAAGCGGCTCAAATCCTAATGGACACCACCAGTTTGTATGTGTTTGTCTCAATCTGCACTGCAAAAAAAAAAAAAAAAAAAAAAATCTGTTCTCAATCACATGTGAGTTACCTGTAGTCTCAACGTAACCATAGATGCACATCCAACAGCTGCTGCTGTGCAGAGTCAGGGCTCAAACTATGCTCTGTTGAACCCCGTTGGTGTCAGATCTCTGTTCACCACGCCATCTTATAGTGCAGCAGACCACAGAGGTCAGAAGCCACCGGAATGCAAAAGTGACAGGTCTCATTTCAAATTACACATCAGTAGATGTAACGGATATGATATTCAAAGCCGCTGGATTTGGTGGAAGCGCAACTGAAGGCAAACTGCCAAGAGTGTGCATCACAACACCATTGACACCCTTGCCCATACACGCACGCACGCGCACATGCACGCACGCACGCACGCACCCACGCACACGCACACACACACACACACACACGCACACACACACACACACACACACACACACACACACACACACACATACACACAGAAACTGAGAGAAAATCTCTTTCAGATTTTTTTCTCTTTCACAGATGGGTTTACACTGGGTACTGTCGACTGTGCGCCGAGGCGAGGTTTCCCTGGCAACCAAGCTTTTGAATTCCGGTGTGTCTATGGCAACGGGGGTTTATGTTAAAAATCAATTTTGCAGGTGCAAACCGACGGGGGGGTCACCTGGTGTAGGGGTTGATGAGTCACAACAGCCGAAATACTGCTACTACCTAACACATTGTGATAGAACACTCACATCCGTTCAGTTCATCTGGAAATGGAAATGTGCCAGCACTGTCAACAACACTTCTGATGAAATAAATCATATGTGCATTTTTATCAAACCATCACCTGCCGCCTGAAAAAGTGTCACTTTTTAAATCCTGTGATCAAGCCGTTATATAGCAATATCTTTGACTGAATATCTCAATATCAGGTGATGTGGATATTATTAAGTAGAGGCATCGATTAAAACAGCTAGAACAGTCTATGACGTTCAGAACACCTCAAAACTTTACTGTAATGCAGCCTTAAAGACAACATTTAACTAAATCACTATACCATGACAATGTCTCACAGTGTCATAATCTCATATCACAATTATCTCATATCGATATTGCATTGATATATCCCCCAGCCCTAGACTCTGGAGATGCCACATTAGTTATGATACGTGGCCAGCGACTCATCATACAATGAAACCTTCTATATACGGAGTGATAAACTACAAGTTTCCTTCTCGCTGGGGGAGGGTTGACTGTAACACACCCCTAGTCCAGAGTGGCGTCGTTCAATGAAAAGCATCCCCAAGTGTACAGGACAAGCGGCGTGGCTTTGTTAAACTGCACATGAATGGACTGTGAAAGAAGTGTTTATTTATAGCTCCACCACCCCCCACCCCCCACCCCCACCTTCAGCCAGCACACAGAGGGGGTGGGGGGGTACCCATAATGCACTGCAGGCCAGTGTATTCAGAGAACCAGCCTAGCATCTAAACAGAGCCATCGCATTCATCCGGACACTGGAGTAGGAGGAGGCTCATTTTCTGTTTGTGTGGCAGTGATGATCGAGCCCGTGTTTATGCTGCACTGGGGCTCCTGTCCCCTCCCAGACCCTCAAAATCAGCCCAAGTAGGGCTTCCACGGTCATGAAAATGACATTTTATCGTCTTTTATGTTCATTTGATGCCACTATCATAGTATAAGACTATATAGTAGTGCAATAATACAGATCCACCTTATGAAGGAGACCTTTATCCACAATGAACACAAAGTAGGAATGTAAA
>NC_137195.1:20987304-21097304 GCF_960531495.2 Zeus faber | reverse complement strand
TACAGAGAGAGAGAGAGAGAGAGAGAAATGCGGAGGCAGCACAGAGAATGCCAAAGAACAAGAAATAACCCTGGTGTCTGTTCAACTGAAACAGCTCCCTAGAGAGCAGCAGAGGATTAAGAGGTTGATGGAACGCCCGAAGAGGTAAAGGTGAGTTTGACGAAGGCTGGTAGTAGTGGCGGGCGGGGGTCGGGTGGCGGTGATGGCCGACAGGCGAGAAGGGGTGGTGTAGCGCAGGAGCGAGGGGTGTGTTTGGATAATGGAGACATCTATATATTTGGCAGGCACCCAAAGCACACTGCTACTTCCCTGCAACGCTCTTGCTGGATGTGGTCCGGAATTTTTGGGCGGGGCTAAATCGTGACTCGATGTGGACGTAGAGTGGTCATACGTTGGCATCGCTGCGCCCCCAAGACTATATAAACACGAGGTTGGAATCTGAGCATCAGTGGTGAAAAGGCTAAGATAACAGCCCGGAGTTTGGGATGAACCGCTGTTATGGGAATAAACACCTGGAGTAAATGGCGTCTTCAGGGAGACCGTCAACTCATGCCAAGTCTTGGCGCCGATCCCATGGGTGCAAACTCAGAACACATAATTTTTTACTTTAAGTTAATTTGCCTCCGCTACCTTGCAGCGGAGCTGATGGAACGCAAGACTTTAACTTGGAGCATTAGCATTAGCCTGGATAAGAGACAGCTGACAAGTGGAAACCACCAAGCGACAGGACAGGACAGTACGCGCAAATGGACTGATTCCAAAGAACCGACTCCACCAATTTACCAGTCAAAAAAAGGATTTGTGCCTGGTAGTGCCTTTTTCCTCGTCCTCTTGTACCTCCGAACACGTGCCGGCCTCGCTTTAAAAGTCGTTCCTTCACTTTGTTGTAGGGGGCAGAACCGCCTGCTAAATCTCTGACCCCGCCACCACCAGCAGCTGTTGGTGGTGCAATGGGGTTTAGTGTTTTGGCGGGCAAATTTCGTTGCACGACTGTTGGTAAAACAAAAATACAAAACTGAGTATACCTATGATACCTTTGACCTTTATGTTAAGCTTTCATGATTTCATTTAACATCCAATTCAGGAAGCTTGTATACATTGATATCCCTGGAATGTCTATAAATTCTGTAGGCGTATAATATACATACAACACATAATAAATGTTAATAGGAATAAAGTAATACCTGTAGCTGTGTAATTTTGTATGGTTTCTGTTGCAGCTAAATACAATTCAGGAAGACTGTAAACTCCATTATCCGCTTAAACACCAACCTTGTGTTTAACGGCGGTCATCTCTGCGCTTCTGTGTTTCTGCGTATGTACAGTCTGTCTGAGTTTGTGTCTTATATTCCTTTAGTAAACATCCAATCGAATAGTCCAGTACGATTAAATATCTGGAGTATTTACAAAAGGCAGATTTCAAGTCATGGAGTCATTGCACGCCGCCATTTTGCACATGCGAGATGGGATTACACAGTGACTAGTTACGCAATGACACGTTTGTCTGTCAGCGGTCTGCAGTGCTATCACATGACCATTGCGAGGATGAGACACACACTAACAAAATTGACAGATTTGGATCAAACTCGGGAGATGGCATGTCGGAACTGCCCCGAATCCAAGTTTTATTCATCATGTCCGTGGGTACGTTGGCTCCATGACATCCATACACCACTGATGTCAATTTCTTAGCCTCATGCCTGATTTCCCGATAATAATAATAATAATAATAATAATAATAATAATAATAATAATTCTGAATAAAAACTACTTGTTTTGTGTTTGTAGCTTTTCATTGTCTCATGAATTTAGTTTCCGGGTATTAGACATGTTGGCAGGAATGCTGTCCAATCAAGTCAGTCAAATCAAACTTTAAATGATCGATTTCACCCCAGACAAATTCTAATTACCACCTAAATTCTCTTTCTGCTTGTAATATAATTTCCGCGTAACATAATATTGTATTTCTAGGCTTTGGAATAGTTAGTCAACACCTTATACTAGGCTGCAAATAGAAAAATAAGCTTCACACATAGTTTAGACTTGACAACAAGTTTTTATTTTTAAGTTTTTATTGCTCATTTTTTTAATTTTTAGGTGAACTTTCTGGTTTACTGTTAGGTTTATTTTCGTTTCTTGTTCATTTTTAGGTTTATTGTACATTTCCAACTTTTCTATGTTCTAGGTTTTTTTGACAGGGGGGGGGCGGCGACGGTGGCGCAGGAGGTAGAGCGGGTCGTCCAGTAATCAGAGGGTTCCTGGTTTGATCCCCTGTTCCTCCGCAGCACGTCGACGTGTCCTTGAGCAAGACACTGAACCCTGAAGTGCTCTCGATGAGCTGGTGTGCACCTTGCATGGTTGTCACTGCCATCGATGTATGGGTGAATGTGAGGCGTGTATTGTAAAGCACTTTGAGTGGTCCCAAGACTGGAAAAGCACTATATAAGATGCAGTCCATTTACCATTATGATCTATCAATCTATCCATCCATCTATATAAAAGAAAATGTACCCTGGACTCCTAAAATCAACCTGGTCTTGTCAGTGGCTTTATATTCCCTTCTTAATATTTGTAGAAAACATTATAATTTAAAACCATCTCCACTTTCTCCAAATTATTTGTAGAAGATAAACACGTAGTCCCTTCGTGTAAGCCTCTGTTTGTTTCCGGTGTTTTTGATTCTCAGGAGAAGCCCCGTGACCCCATTCAACCCCCAAACTAAAACCCCAAACAAACAGATTTTCGCGTGTCTTGAATCCTCCCTCGGACCGCCCGTCCTCAGCAGCCCCCCTCGCCCTGCTTGTGTTTTTTTCTTTGTTACTCCCTCTCCATTTCCCCTAACCTCTCTCCCTGTCTCTGTTTATCCCCTGCTCTCCGAGAATGTGGAGCCGTGGCAGGCACAGATTTTTGCCCCGCTGCTCTCTGGACACCGCTTGAACCAGATCGCCATAGCAACAGACAAGGAAAAACTGTTGGCCGTCAAAGGCGCACTCCAAAGCAGAGACTGCCCACAAATGTGTATCAACACAAGTACCGGCGTACTGCAGGCTCGGCTGGATGTAAACTTTCATCTTAATGGCCATCGCTGGCAACATAGAGGACTAAAATATACAGATATATACGGATAAATACACAGTAAGGACGTAAGTATTACCAACCCTTTAGAGGACTCAACCATGTAAGTATCTAGTGAATTGAGGATGGCCCTTGCACAAGTGGAAATAATGATTTGATTAGGTTGGCACACACTGACCTATCAAAAGAGTAGGCACAAGCGGACGACTGAAAGCCTCTTACACCTGTTTAAGCCAGTTCCTAGATTCTGGGATGCGTTTACAGCCAGATTTCTGCAGCGTTTAAGACAATCACATTCCATTTTGCTTCAGAGAAGCTGAATCTGCTGATGTAAATTTGAAGTCATGGCGTGTGATTGGCAAAATGTTGGGTCTGGAAGAGCATCTTAAGTTCATTTCGATATATATTCTACATTGTTTAAAGCCATAATTGTGGTTATTATGGTCTAATCCATGACTTTATTGATTTGTGATTGAGTGTCGATATGCAAAAGGGGCCAAAAGGGCAACATATTATATCTTGGACAATGTATAAGGTATTGCTAGTGTATGGTTATATGATGCATGTAAAGCTCCAACAATACAAGCACTTTACATAGTTCTTGTACAGATGGTATGAGGCTCAAAGCAAATTCCATCAAATGAGAACATTGCCCTACATTGGGAACCAGAGGAGACTCAATGCCACACAATAAAACATCACATTGCCACCTCAACTTTTGACAAACCAATGTCTCTTGCTGAATTTCAATCTGTTGTTAAATCGAATGTCGGGAAGCACAGCGGCAGCAGCTGTAAAAATAACAGTATTTTCAGCTGCCTGGTATTATTATGACCTTGTACAATGATAAAAGAGATGTCATTGCATTTTAAATTGAAGCGGGCCGTGTCGTCGATCTTTCGATGCATTTAGGTCCGAAGAATCTTTATTGTCAAACACCGGTGGGTTTGAAAATAGAGTTAAGCCTTGGGCATACAACTGCCAAAATTACCATATTAATTAAACAGGATGACTGATCGCTATCAACTGATTCGCCTGATTTCCCGTGCCACGACCGGTGGGTGCTACTCACATCTGGCGGGGGGAGCTTGTTGACAATGAGCTGGAGTGACCAACTGCGGCCCGGTATGCAAGGTGGGGGACGCAGGCTGCTTGATGGGCACTTTGAGGCGTTGAGGGAACACTGACACATCTTTAGCCCGCGGGGGAGCTGTCCAATTCCAATGAGACAGTTTAGAAAATAATACTCTGATCTGGGTGCAAAGCGGCGAACTGGGAGAAGTGAGTTGAGAAGGGAGTTGTTTTTTTCCCCCAGAGTTGTAGACAATGTCTGACAATGTAATTTTCTTTCTATTTATGTTGACAAGCTTAAACATTACAGCCCATTTCTACTCACATGGTGCTGTACCTTAGCTACCCATAGATAGCGCTACTATGATTAAGCTTCCTTTTGCCTGGATTGTGCTGATTAGGACCACCTGCGAAAAGCGATGTCACAGGTCAACAGATTACAGGGATAAGGTTGAGGGGATAAGGACGACAAACCATCTCATTAGAGATTTTTAGGGCAGTGACAAGGACTATCTGATGCCATTGCAGTCCATGGGGAACTCATTAAAACCTTTTTCTTTTGTTAAAGGAACCTGCCATACGTTCATCCCCTGGCTCACCATACAGCCATGTAGTTTTGAATAATGCCATTTTTTTTTTTCATCATCCCTGTGTCTTGTTCAGAGATAAAAATGGACAGAGTGGACAATGAAGTGGAAAACCGTCAATTTTTTTGGAAAAGGCCAAAGAATCAATTCGCCATCACCGGGTGCTTTTTGGTGCTGACATTACCTTTGACCTTTTGAGAGCTGTGTTTTGCACCAGCACTTTATTCATTAGTAGGCCATGCCTCAGCCCGGGAAAGAAAAGGGGGATGCCGTCAGCAGTGTGTGACTTAATATTCACTTTGTTCCCTTGCTAATGGTTATATTGTCGGACGGGAATTTTGGGGTATTTCTTTAATGCGTGCGGTAAAACTGTTACCCTAAGTGTAAATGAAATCTAAATAGAAGGCGTTGTTGCGCGCGCACACACACACACCCACACCCACACACACACACACACACACACACACTCACAATTAAAGGTGCTGGTGCTGGCTGTCCCCAATACACAAACACACAAGTACAAGCACACACACACACACACACGGTGCTGGCTGTCACAAATACACACACACACACACTCACACACACACACACACACACACGGTGCTGGCTGTCCCCAATACACACACACACACACACACACACACACACACCATGGTTGGCTAGTTGTAAAAGGGGAGCGGGGGGTTAAATGCGTGTCCATCCATACTTACACTCCAGGTGCTTCTTTTTTGGTGGGGTCTGTTCGTGCGTGGTGGCCTTGCACACCGCCCGGGACACCTCAGAGCCGGTCAGGCTGTACTGAGCCGCGGCGATGCGGTCCGTTAGCGTCTGGCCGGACATCTTCTCGGCTTTTTAAAAAAAATTTTTTACAAACCTTGAGGAAGGAATGTCAGATCGGATTCCCCCCCCCTCCCCCTCCACCCCTCCCACCCCCACCCCAACCCCTCAAAAAAAAAAAAAACCAACGCCGAGAATCCCACTCCCCGCTCCGGGTCCCAAAGTCACGTATGCGCCGCGCAGCCGTCTACCTGCCGCCGGGGGTGGGTGGGTGGGTGGAGGATCCAGAGATGGTGTTATTCCCTTTCATTCTCAGCCTCCGCCGCCGCGGTCCCCGCTTGCTCAGCGCGATGGAGAAGCCAGCACCGCGGTCTGCAGCATCCCTCCCTCTGCGGCGGCTCTCCTCCCCCGGCCCGCTCCGCTCCTCTCCGCTACAACCACGGGTGGTGCCGCTTCCAGCAGGGGGGTGGGTGGGTGGGGGTGGGTGGCGTTTCCCTTTCTTCTTCGCTGGATTCGTGTCCTCTTCGCTTATTTATTTATATTTATTTATTTCTTCCTTTTTTTTTTTTTTTTTTTCCCCTCGCCCCGCCCCCACCCTCGGTTTATGCTGCGTTCCATCGCAAATCGGAACTCGGCAATTCCGTCCCCGTAGTCTCCACTTCCGAGTTGAAATCTGTTCCACTGTCTCTATTCGGGGGGGGGGGTGTATGGGCACTCGCTGTAAACGTGTGGGGGTTTTGGGTTTTTTTTTTTGCAAACGTATGAATTATACAAGCTACAAAAATATAACAAAAACACGGAAAGGGAATTTAGTTCACCCCCAGTCAGGTCAATCAATCTCGGCGAACTCGGGACCGAACGACCTGCCCCTAATATTCCGCGCTAGTAATTCCGGTTAAAACGTCGTTTTATTTGCGAGTAGGCGGTTCGAATTTTTATTTTATTTTTATTTTTTTCCCCCGAGTTCCAACCTCAGGGAAACGCAGCACTGGTCACGTGACGCACGAGTAACGCGCAACCACCCGGGGCCGCCGCTCTCGCGAGATGTTCGGGGCCCGAGACGACCAATCAGGAAGCAGACGGGCAAGACGCGCAAGATGTGGCTCATGCTGCTGCCATGTGATGAAGGTCATGTTGCTGCATTTGCAAAGCAGAGACCAAACCAGACCCAGTAAAACACCAGATATGATCATATACAGATCAAATAAAAAATGAATAAAAACAAACAAGGTTCTCCAAAAGCACAAGATACAACTTGGCGATCGAAACCTTAGTGATGGTCGCTGTCCATAGTGCTGATTTTGAATGAGGCTGAAGAGGGATAACCCCTTGTACATCAATGTATCACTAAGTATTACACACGGTCACCACTCAAGCATTTGCAATAAGCCCCTAATTTTAAAGTCTTTATTTTAATAAGTCACATCGATATGGAATGGCACAGCATCTTTACAATGAACCCACATTAAAATGTTAAAGTCAGTCATCAAAGCTTCTCCATATAAACAAATAATTAAAATGAAATAGAATCGCTTTCAAAAAGTAAAATCATTTTTAGAAATACAAAAAACAAAAAACGTACAAACTCGACTTTGTTATTATAATTTTTTTTTCTCCTTAATTTCCCTGTTGGTAAAGCCTTATCCTCGCGCGCACACACACACACACACACACACACACACACACACACACACACACACACACACACACACACACACACACACACACACACACACACACACACACACACACACACACACACAGGCTGAGGTGTTTCACTAGTGCTGAACTATTTACCCCCCCCCAACACACACGGATAAACTGCAGAGTCCCTCCTTCCTCACGCGCTCACGTCTTGATGAGACCCTCCAGGAAGTCCTTCTCCACCATCTCCTCAATGTTCTGCCGCGCCCGGCTCCAGAACACCTTCTGGCTCTCCAGCTTGTGGCCGTCCTTGGGTCCCGGGAAGGGCCCGTTCCTGGCGCCGTGGCTGTAGGCGCTGCCAGAGCGGCTGCTTGCCTTGCTGTTGAACACCTGGCTGAGCAGGTTGAAGAAGGGCAGGAGCTGCTCCATGCTGCGGATCATATTGAGGGTGAGCAGCAGGTGCCCGGGCTCCCAGGACAGCGTGCGGCTGGAGATGTCCTCCTCTGGGTTTTTCTGCGGCACGGAAGAAAACACAGGGTTCGTTGTGGCATTACAAAATTATATTGAAGACTTTCAAGTACTTTTTCCCCCATTTATAATACATTTTCAATGTGATCTTTATTAATAAAAATATAATATCTTAATGACATTGTCTATACATATATATATATATTTATTTTGAATAACACAACTATGATTGTGTTCTTTTTCAAGCACTTTTCACTTGAGCAATTTTCAAGGTGTTCCAATACTTAAATTTCTGAGGATTGAATTCAAGCAATTCAAGGACCCCGAGAAGCTAGTGGGAACCGTGAAAGGAGATCTACTCAACGACCAGAATGAAAAATCAGCAAAAAAACATCTAAATGTAAGTCTTCATTCCACTCCATTAACCCTTCTTAATCTCTCATTACAAATGCTGGACAAAGTCAAATTCTAGTTGCATTTATTTTCATTTTAAACACTCAATACTGCCTTTTTGACATATATCTTGTCGAAGACGTGCTACGGGATCCGGTACCTTGGCCCGTTTCCTCAGGAGTTTGACCAGCCGGACGACGTAGGGCTTGAACTCCCTCTGGTGGGTCCCCTGGCGTCGGACCTCTAAGCCGGAATCATCTGACGCCTCTGGAATGAAAGCCCAGCGGTACCTTCGATGGAAAGCAAGCACATTTCAAAAAAAAAAGTAAGCGTGATTTTTGCTGAAAGGCATTGTTTTTGTTCTTGATATACATTTGTAAATGAAAATATATTTATTGAATGAAAATCCAAATTCACTCCTAGAGGCTCATCTGCATGACTCTAGAACCATTTGGTCATTATCATAGAATAGTTTGGCATTTTGGTTGTTTGGGTACTGACATCTGGAACTGCGGCAGGCTCTCGGAGGGCAGGGCCAGCGCCAGGTCCAGCAGCTTACAGGCCGACAGGTAGAGGTTGAGCCAGCGCTGGCTGTTGTAGGAGGTGGAGAAGCCGTTGCCTCCAGAGTAGGTGGTCTCTAGCCCCGCAACGGACGGCCCCGACGTTCTACCATGAAAAAAAACACAGACGTTTTTTCCACAGAGAGCACAAATCGGGGCTTTTCGTTGGGCAGACCAAGCCGTCCTGGCTCAATGGACAGAATGAGGTCATCGCTAGATTTCTGCCTAGGTCGGCTGTTACCTCGATATGTCCTCATCCGCTGTTAGTTCCTGCTCCATCAGGAGGAAAACCTGCACCTGCGGGCCATGAAGAGAACAGGAAACCGTTTGTTATTATCACTATGATGAATAAATCGATTATCTATTATGAGGTCTGGAAGATAAGCAAGCCTGCCTCCTCATGTGTGAAACAGAGAAAAAGGGACATAGGGAGCCGGAGAGATGAGAACAGATAAGAGAGAGAGGGACAGGGGGACACAGGCTCACCAGCTCGGTGATCATGGTGGGCCACAGGGAGGTGAGGTGCTGGGGAGACATGCGCAGCAGAAGTACCCTGAAGAACAGGAACACCTGAGCGTGAAGGATGGGCACTTGAGGCAGACGGAGGCTCTCCACCAGACGCTCTAAACACAGAGAGAAAGAGAGAGAGATTAATGGCAAGTGTGACCTTACATGCATACAGTAGGGCTGAAGTTGAGTGTGTGTGTACCCTGTATGTCTGGCAGGTATTTCTGATACTGGTCCACCTCGCTGCTGTAGATGGTGAAGGCCAGTCGTTTGAGCAGCATGGCCCTCTGCTCGAGCTCCGCGTCCCTATTGGTGAACAGGCTCAGGGAGCTGCTCTGGGCGACGGCCACACGGGCTGGAGGGACAAAACCAGACACATAACTACTTTGGGTGTAGACCTGCATGACAATTCTATCATTGTCATTCATTATAAGTTTGGTGATTTGTAATTTTGAGATAAATAAACCGTGTGGACTCCACTGACCCGCCACTGTAGTTATTAAACAAGTGAATTATTTACACCGCTGCAAATTGATTGATGTATTGCCCCGTAACATGTGACAAATGTAATAGTTCTGAGTTGAATGCATCCTAAAAATCGGGCATGTGACGTAATGACGCCGCCGCCCTCCTCCTATGGTATGGAACCGTTCAGTAGGCCCCCTACGGTTTAAGCTCTATTTTGCCGCGAGAAGTCTGTTTTTTTCAACCGTGCGCGGCAATGCAGCTTTTTCCATAGAAACACGAGATAAAACCACAGAGAAATTATTTTTGCAACCCCCTGGGATGGCTGTGTCCATCTTTATTATGAAATTCTCTTGAGCGATTCTTTTGAACGGCTCTTTTGTTTGAATGAAGGGGACCGAGTCTCGCAGGGTGATGAGCTGTTCTATTTTTTGTGAAGTTTTACAGTATTATGTTGTATTGTGTTGTTCGTTTAAGTTGCCGTCTCCTACAACCGGCAAATGGTTCCCCCTCCATGTAAGAGATAGCCTATGCCCCTCCCTCGCCGGGAGGCACCCTGGCTGGAAAGAAACGCACCCGCTGTCACATCAAGTTCACAAAGCGAAGGCTCACGCGCACTGGTCTGACTGTGAGGTTTGATTTTACTATGCGCTACACAGAGCATCACACTAGTTATTTGCGGCAGACTTCTACAAAAACATTGTTTACACCTTTTAACTTTTTTTTATTTCCTTAAATATAAAGATACTGAAACCGTAACGTTACCGTGGCCCAAAACTGTGACACATATCGAACCGTGAGCCCACTGTACCGTCGCATCCCTAGTAGAGGTGTCCGCTAAATGGTCTCTGACGGCGCACAGCGGTGTTATTAACGATCTAACTCTGAGAGGAGTTTTTAACAGCTTACTCATGAGGTCCCGGAATGTGGTCTTATCGTGGGTCATCAAGTGGTCGATGATGGCTCTCCAACTGAAAAACAGCATGGGAATGAAGGCAAAGTGGGACTCACAGAGGAAACAGAGACTCTGACACACTCTGACACACTCACACACTCACACACTCCGACTCACTGGCTGACGCAGGAAGAGTCCATCTGGAAGAAGGTGTGGTCCATGAAGAGATCAAAGGCCTCTTTCTTCCAGGCACGCCGGGTGTACTGGTACCCGCTCAGGCTGCTCAGCAGCTGGATACAAGCGCGGTAACTGGGGGCGTTGTGGGCACTGCCGGGGGTGGGGGGGAGGTACATACAAATAGATACACATAAAACCACTGACAGGTGAAGTGAATAACATTGCTCATCTCGTTCCAATGGCCCCTTTCAAGGGGTGGGATATATTGGGCAGCAAGTGAACAGTCAGTTGTTGAAGCTGATGTGTTGGAAGCAGGAAAATGGGCAAGCGTAAGGATCTGAGCAACTTTGACAAGGGACAAATGGTAATGGCTAGACAGCTGGGCTCTCTTGAACAGGCGACAGGGTCATGGGCGCCCAAGGGCTCATTGATGCACGTGGGAAGCCAAGTCTAGCCCGTCTGGTTCGATCCCACAGAAGAGCTACTGTAGCACAAATTGCTGAAAAGTTTATGCTGCTATGATAGAAAGGTGTCAGAACACACAGTGCATCACAGCTTGCTGAGTATGGGGCTATGTAGCCGCAGACCGGTCAGAGTGGCCATGCTGACCCTGGTTCACCGTCGATGGCACAACGGGCACGTGAGCGTCCGAACTGGACATGCAATGGAAGAAGGTGGCCTGGTCTGAGGAATCACGTTTTCTTCTCCATCGCCTTTTCACTGTCTAAAACAAAACTCACTCTCAAAATTGAAAGCGGTTTCACATTGAGCGTACTTTATAAAGATTATTTTTCTATTTTAGATGCTTTTTCACAAGTATTTTATTTAAATTATAATTGATTTGAAAAAAAATAAATAAAAAATAGCGGCATTGACCCATATAATACACAATACATATCATAAAAGGGTGTTGTTCCGTACCTGTGGTTGCGGAGGTAGGGCACGACGTAGTGCATGATATTGACAAGCAGTGGGATCACCCGCTCCTTCTCATCGCTGTAGAACACCATGTCCAGGAGGTGAGCCAGAACCTGACACAAACAACACCCATAACTCACCTTGGTTTATCCATCAAGGCATTGACTGGAGAATAATAAACCGGATGGAAAAGCACTGCGAAAACAACGCAGTGCTGCAAAAGCTCCGATACGCTGCCTTGAATGTGTCCATTCATTTAAATGCCGCAAACAACCTTAAGCTTAAGCAGCCAATGTTGAATCGATGCAGCGGAAGCAAATTCAATTTTACAGCTGTTTACGGCACGGCGCTAAAAGCGACGGATTGATAGATTGGTATTTTAATAATGATGGAACCGGCATCGACGCTCCAGTCGTAAATCAGCCGCGGGAAGCCGAGTGGGAGAATCAGAGCGGAGGATTATACAAGACGCTGTACACGTACAGACGCACGGGTGTTACCTCGGCCAGCAGTGTGAGAGCATGGACGCTGTACACTGATGGAGTAGAGCTGGAGGCCTCCACCACTGTGAGCATGAGATCTAAAAGGACACACACACACACACACACACACACACACACACACACACACACACACACACACACACACACACACACACACACACACACACACACACACACACACACACACACACACACACACACACACACACACACCGTTAGTGCAGGGCAATGCTGGAGACTGAGGGGCAAATTCACAACAGGATTGTGCAGCTTTTGCGGCTGCTAAACCGGCGCAAACAAAACAAAAACCAAGCGTCTCATTCACAAAGCACCTGCCAACGGTGAAACACGCTGCCAAGCACGTTAGTGTCTCAGTGCGCCGGTGCTATTTACACATATTTAAATTTGGTATTATTCATGCATTTGGTGCAAAATCGACCCCTTTCTATGCAAATGAGCCTCGTTGCAAATAACATCCAATTCACAAACACTAATTTCACTAACCACGTGTGGTTAGTGAAATTATTAGCGTCTGCAGAGAGCTGGCGGTAACCGTGCGAGACAAAAGGGTCTCCCCGTTATGCATCTGATTGCGTCGGACAATTGCCCTCATTTACTTTTCCACATGGATAATAACTATCACACGCCGCAAAACAAGGACAGCACAACTTTACGGGCGTGACGGCACAGATAGCAGGCACAAACTGATGCGCAATTCCTGGTGCTATTAGTGGCCGCAATCCATTCTTTGTAAATTTGCTCCTGAGGCTGCTTTTTTTTTTTGTTATTTTGAAAAAAAGTTTACTCGAACCAAATGCTATGGGAATGCTTTCCAAAGAAATCAGCTGAATGATGAATTTGATAAAGTTGAATTGAATATATATATTTTTTTGAATGACTGCATTTTGATATTTTTATCTCTGTATTTGGATGTATTTTTGAACACTAAACTTTGAACTTCAACTTTGATTTGTTGATTTGATTAATGACTAATATGAATCTAATAACGACGGCCATTATCATGACACGTTATCAGGCCTTATCATTAATTAGAGTGGTGTTAATTAAGTGGCGCTGGCGATAGTTTTGTAATTGCATGTCAGGGCTACATTCTTCTCAAAATTCAAAATTTAGCGCTACAGCTCGGTTCAGTTTGGGTTCAGACAAAATGTTGTCAGGTGGAGGGTGTGGTCGGCTTCCCATGTCAACCCAATCCAAGCTCTGGAGGAGGGTAGTAGCAGCACAACATGCTGTCATGCTGAGACATGCAACATGTTCAGCATATCCCCATAGTGCAGGCACATTCTCATACTTTGGACCAAAAAGACCTTGATCTCAAACCCCTTTGGTGCATTCATTAGATGTCAATGTCTGCGCCACACAAATGAACAGCCCAAATAGCGAAGAAAAGTTCATCATCTGCATCAACATCATGGTCCCCTATCAACCAATCCATAGAGAAACGTAAAAGGTCAAAAGGAACTTAAATGTATGGACACGGACCTTCGACATCGGCCTCCAGGTTGGTTCCATCCACAACTATCTGAGGGGAGGCCTTGACCTCCAGGTTCCTCCTCAGCCAGGTGGTCTGCTCCAGAGAGGAGCCGGCAATGGTCCCGATGGCCTCCACCACTTTGTGGGTCACATCCTGTATAAGAAGAACAACAACAGGGAAAACATTGAGGTGGTTTGTTTCCTACAGTTTGCACTTTGGTTCAATCCTGGAGAGAAATTCATTGGTAACATATCATTGTAATGAGAAGGGTTGAGAAGATATTTTCATGTGTTGTGTTTAAATAATAAAATACAAAATGAGCCATGAGATAATTTCACCATTTCAATGGGTGAAGAGTTGCCTGGATTATTTTCAATTTTTTTGGCATAATTTGGAAAGGCCCAAAACAATTTGACACTTTTTACTGGGTTGGGGCAGCGAAGCCGGCTACTTGCCTGCAGCTCCCGCTGGTCCTTCTTGCTGTCCAGGTTGGGGTTCTTCAAGATGAACTCATTCAGAACCCTGGAGGAAGAGAACGACCGAGGAGACAGCAGCATCGCCGGATTAGAAATTGTAGCCTCAGGTCTCCTGAGACTTGACTAATCATATCTACTCGTTAATTAAATGCAACCCTCGATGTTGAGGTCACGGGCGTCAAACAGTGGAGATGAGGCAAATCCCGGGAGGTGGTATGATACCCACCCTAGTATAAGGAACTGTCCGGGGGCGGGGAGTCCTAACTGTACAGAGTCCTTGAGCAGCGCCAGCAGCGACGGCCAGCTGTCGACTAAACCGGAAACAGGGATCCTGGGACGAAACGAGAGGACCGTTAAATATGTTCGGATTCGAGCTCAGGGGCTTCTCTAAAGGCTGGACGGTTTAAAAAGCGGCATGAACTCACCTCTGGACATAGGCGTAGAAGAACTGCAGCATGCAGACTTCCAGAGACAGGTGCTTCTGGGGGCAAAACCGCACAGCGGGGGACGGTGAGAACAGAAACAATGACCGTGGCCAGGAAGCCGTCGCGGTCTCACTTCTAATTTGGTAACACCACATGACTGAGAAAGGATTGAGGGACACTAACCTTTTCCTTTGCGATGGCAGGCGGCTGCTTCAGGACTTCCTTGACCGTCTGCATGACCGTCTCGGTCCTCATGGCGCTTACCGACCGCACCAGCTCCACCAGGAGCAGCTGCTCCTCGCTGGCCGCGGGAATCACCTGCTCGAAACACAAAGACGGTGGAACTCAGAGCAAGGAAGCCAACGGATCGCAATCATTTTTCAAGCCGTAATCAGCTGCAGGATACAGGTGACACCGGTACATCGGCCGATATAGAAATGATCACACTCACCTTGTTCCTCACGGGAGCCTTCACCTGTTTCCTCTCGTTCCAGACGTAGGCGATGGCGGCCATGAAGTGAGCACCGTGGTTCAAGGAGATTGGGCCCAGCAGGTCCAGGATCTGCTGTCGGAGGTTCTGGGAGGGTTCAGGGTTCATTTCATAACGGTCACAATAACGTATTCGGGAAGGGTAAAAAAAACAAAAAAAAACTGTAACTGGCTCCAAAACGCGTGATCAATACCTTGGTAGGGCCGAGGTTGATGTTGGAGGTGGAGCAGGCGGAGGCGGCAGCGGGCTTGTCGGAGCTGTCGGCCTGGTGGAGCACGCTCCACAGCAGTGTGACGGAGGACATAATGGTGTGTAGGATGGACAGGATGCCAGAACGCGCCTCGGCCAAGTGCTTCTGGTCCACGCTCGCTTGCAGCTGAGGGAAGAGAAACAAGCTCAGCATAGTTTTGGGATAGAAATACAGTGCCATGCAGAAAAATGTTGTACAAAAATGGATACAAATATTGCAAATATTACTTCTTAAGTCTAAAAACAAAGATAAGCAACGTTATAAGTTATCAGAAATAGTAATCACAAATAAATTGTAGCAGTAACAGTCTGACACAAACGGAAAGAGTATGTTAGAACACGCTTCTGACGTTATCAACATGCAACTTTGATTGACACAAACAAGAACATATTTGATGCAGATGTCAGAATTTTATTTTATTTTATTTATTTATTTATTAATTTATTTTTAATTTGTGGTGTGAAGCGCCCCCACCTGGTGGTACTGGGAAGTTGGATCTAACAGGCAGTAGTGGATGATGGCCGTCACCCCCTCCAGCACAGTCAGAATCAGGTCAGGAGGGATGCAGAGCGCCATCCCCAGGGGTCTGCAGCCACAACAGAGGAAACGCCGCTCAATCATCACTAAAAACACATCTACTTCAACACTGGGTTTAAAAACAGAAAAGCAATTCGTAGTAGATTTGTGAGAAATTCACACTTAATTTATACACACAATTCCACTTAATATTTTCATAATAGGAAACAAAATATAATAGTTGATACCAATTATCTTTTCATAATTTAGTGTGTATTTTTAAAAGATGTATAACTAGGTTATTCACTAATACACTAATAGGGTAAAAAAAAATAATTCAATAAATAAAAGACAAAAAACGCCTTGATGTTTTCACTTGATGTTCAATGCGCCCCCTTCCAAAGACAACTTGGCTACCAGGTCATTACAGTTTTACAGCCCTGATCTAGATAGACAATTTTATTATTGTTTCTCTGTGATGGGTTGAATACATTGAAAATACGATGTAAGAGAGATGTATGAGCAGTACAGTCAAATGTCTACTCCCCAGAGGCCCGCTCCAGACAGCGGACATTTTGATCTGATTTCATTGACGGTACCTGGTGTCTGTGACGCCCGTCTCGTAGCGATACTGTTGGAGGAGGTTGTCCAGGTTTCTGCAGAGCTGCAGGGTGACGGAGGCCACCACCCTTCTCAGCACCTTCCCCATGTAGGGCAGTGTGGCCGTGATCAGCCCAATCCACTGCGGGTGCATCTTGCAGGCGTGGTGCTGATGCAGCGCCCTGATCACTGCGCAGACGAACATGCCCTGCGCCGTGAGGGGCTGCCCGTGGAGGTACTGCAGCGACGTCATCGGCTGCTGAGGGTTCACGTGCTCCACCTCTCCGTCCATGATCTCGAACCCGCCTCCGGCCGCGTTCACCAGCCCCCCCGCCCCTGCCCCACCTCCCGCGGGCCCCCCCTCCCCTCCCTCCTCCACTGGCACCAGAACCCGGTGCTCCAGCACCACAAGGCTCTGCAGTAGCCGGAGCAACTGGGACTGGACGGCGCTGCAGCCATCGATCTGGTCCTCCGACAGGTTGATGATGCTGTCCTCCGACAGGCCCTCCTCGACAGCAGAGACGTTAGCCCCTGCCACCCGCTGCTCGTGGCACTTCTGGGCGCTGAAGATAGAGGAGAGCAGGCAGTGGAGCACCACCTTCTGGACTTTGCACTTGGACAGCACGTCACTGATGAAGCTGGCGAAGCCCTTGGCCGAGCCGCCCGTGACTTTGGCCAACTCGCAGAAGAGGAGGGTGAGGACCTCCACGCTGGTCAGCTGCATGGCTCGGTTGCCTGCCAGGTCCTGGGCCCCGGTGCTCACGTGGGCGGAGTAATAGCTTCGCAGGAAGTAGAGGCAGAGGGAGATGATGATCTCGAGGTACATGGCGCTCCGGAACGAGTGCGAGTGCGAGTCCTGGGGGATGGGGCAGTAGAAGTCCTTACCCATAACGGAGACCCGGTGGCGCGCCAGGAGGTTCTGGAGCAGGGACAACTGCGGTGTGTAGGTGTTGTTGATGCTGGTGGTGGATATGGCGCTGACGAACCCCGAGGGAGCGGCTCTTAGCATGGCCGCTACGGCCGACAAGGCGTGGAGGGCCCGCGATGAGTCGTACAGCTGGAGGTAGAGCAGGACATGCTGGTACAGAGGGTGGATGTTGAACTGCGGTGGGGTGGAGGAGGATCTGTGCCCCGAGGAGACACTGACGCCCCCGACGGTCATGACAGCGCCCCCGCAAGGCGAGTCGGTGTCGCTCTCGATCTCGGACACCTCCCCCTCGCCACAGCTGTACCAGTTCTCCAGATCCAGGCTATCGCCAAAGAAAATGCTGGGCGGCCGGGCCTTGTCCGCCTGGATGGTGGCCTTCCGCAGCCTCTCTTCCTCCTTTCTCTTGGACTTCTTGGTCTTGGGCTTGGCCCCCAGGGATTTGTCGGCTAGCCTCTCCATTATTTTGCCCTTCAGACTGAGCTGGGTGCTGCTGTGGCTGCGTTTTCGCGCCTGGAGGTCCTCCACCTGCAGGGTGTGGTCGGGGGTGGCCGGGCAAGAGCCGTCCGGTAACGTGACGATGGACGGGGATGAGCTGTGTCGTGTGATACCCTCCCTGTGCTGCTCCTCTGCAAACATATCGGCCGTCGTGACCGACAGGAACTCCAGCGTCCCTCCTGCCAGCATCTCTGGGAGTGTTTGGTGGTGCAAGCCGCAGTGAGGCCCCAGGTCAAGGCGAGGGCCCGTGGAGGTGTCGGAGGACGTGCTGTCTGAGTCGGTCTGTGGCCAGGCTTCGGGCAGGGAGGAGCTTTCAGGAGCCACCTCCTCTGCTAAAGTCACAACCCTCTCTATCAGCTCCAGCAGAACAAGGGACACAGCCTCCTCTATAGACTCCTCATCCGCCACTGACCCGGGCTGCTGGCCGGAGCCAGTAACCGTGCTGTTTGTGCCGTCTGGCTCCTCAAAGCTGCCGTTGTCAACGGTGGAGGTTTGGGAGTCGCTGGAGTCGGAGCTCTGGGGCTCCCCCTGCTGGTCAGCTGACGGATATTCACCAGCCAGCTGCAGGTTCTCACTGCTCATGCTGAGGACAGACAGGCTGTCGCTCAGGGGGTTGACGGTCAGACAGAAGGGCTCCATGTCACCCAGCGGCAGCCCTCGAAGCTGCTCATGGCCCGGCCTGAGACCCTCCCCTTGCATTTGGTTGAAATCTGAGATGAGGAAAAAGACAATACTCATTTTTTGTTTAAACTGTCCAAGCTGGTTTTCACAGCAAGATTTCTTTATTGCAATCATCATAGGGAGATTTACACTATATATATATATATATATATACACACACACATATATACAGACACACACACACACACACATATATATACACACACATACATACATACATATACATTACAAAATCTAATTCCAAATGCCATGTAAAACGATTCTGCTGCAGTTTAGTTCAACTATAATTAAAAAATCGACTCAATATTCATTCGCCATACCATGAGAAAATCACCATATGATGATCTTAATTTCATTATATAATATAAATATATTTATATTTTTTGTGTTTTCTCTTTCCTCCCAATAGCATTCCACTGATTTTCATAATAGTCATAATAATAATCATAATATAATAATTATAAATATAGCTTCAGACACAAATACACGGGGGCCAAAGATATAAAATATCAATGAAACAGATCCACAGACATCTACCAGGTAAGAAAGTACATAAATATGCATGTAAACACAAATTGTAATCTCGAACCACTACAGAGCGATGGAGTCTACACCACACACTGAACACGGTCCGAATGTACATTCTGAACCAGAACCTGTGCATTTATAGTATATAGTATGATGACGTCATAAAGCCACTTACTGTAAATCTCATCTTGTTCATTTTGTTTACAAACAGTGGAGATACTTTTCGCCCGGTTGGACATATTTTGGCGAATTAATTCATTGGGCAGAGTCTGTGATTTAGTTGGTTTTTCAATAATTTCTGCTCCATATGTCGACTGATATTGATGAAACTTTAACCACGAGAGCTTTGTGATGTACCGGTTCAAACAAGACGTCACCGTGTTCGCAGCTTCTGCCGTTCTTCTGTTTCAAATAGTTTCGATTTTAGAATTCAGAGAGTTTTCCCTGTGGGCTGGACCCCTAATAATAACAACAAAGCTCAGTACCTGAGAATCCGGAATCCCTGTTGTAGATGGTATCGGGGGGCTCCTGTTCGGGCGGGGGGTTGGGGAAGGCCTGGGCCCAGTGGCGCTGGGCTTGGACTCTCTGGATAGAGACCCGGTGGGTCTTGGGGTGGAGGAGTAGGAGGAGGAGCGGCTCCAAGACCCGGGCGATGTCGTGCCTCTGCAGGACCTGGTTCAGCCAAGCCCGGCCCACGGCGTTGGCCGACGGGTCCCAATAACTCAGGCTGTCCAGCATGATGAAAAGAGACCTGCGAGTGCAGAGGAAGGGGACGGAAAGGGAGTGTGGGAGGAGGAGAGGGAATGAGAAAAAAAGGAATGAGGACAGGGAATGAAGTCAGGAAATTATAGAAAATTTATAGCACCATCGGGGGAAAAAAAAAATAATAATAAAAAAAAAAATATATATATATATATATATATATATATATATATATATATATATATATATATGAGATTTTTATTTCTATTTTTTTAATCATATGCCAGAACTCCATAAATAGACATTAAGACACTAAGAAAAACACATTTTTCCATTCAGGAGCATCAGAGTGAAAGCAGAACAACCTGTCAAAAGTGCGGCTGAAAGGGGAAGACTTGGTGATGTTCAGATCTCTTGTTAGATGCCACAGCACAGAGAACTTCACATGGGCCTCCAATCGAATTCTCTGAAGATGAAATACAGCGGGTGATGAAAAAACTGCACACACGCATATATTTTAAAACGTGTGTTTTATGCAATGCAAGATCCATAGAGACAACAAGAATGTCTATGGTTGGTTATTCGTGTGCCTGTGTATTTCTTAAGCGGCTGAATGCCTTCTGCCAACCTTGTCCCTGTGCATGAGCTGCTGGCTGATGACGTCCTCACAGATGCTGGAGGAGGGCACCAGGTTGTGGAGCTGGTAGAAGAGCTCCACGCTACGTTGGTGATGCTGCGGCGTCCCTTCGCCCAACTGGCCCCAAAGGATCAGAGCCACATTCTGACAGAGGCGGGAGGGAGCGAGGTTAGAATAGAGATCCATCACCAGAGATCTACCACTGATCCAGGGTGAAAGATGATGATTGGCCCCATTTTATTGAAGAATTAACCCTGCTCTCGTGGGTTTTGAAGAGCGGGCAAAACCCTGAACCCAAACACTACACCATACTTGGCTCTTTACCTTAAAGAAGTCTGTCTTGTCGGCCATGTACTTGAGTATTCCCTGAGTGAGGGGCGGGCGGATCACGACGGCCACGCGGCCCTGGCTGGGGCTCATGGGCTGAGCGGCATCGGAGCCCCCGCCACCGGAGGAGACGTTCTCGGGGGCGACCACAGACTTGGTGAGGCCCACCAGATCCATGAGGAGTGAGATGGCCACACCCTGTAGGCTGAAGTCGCTGGCCAGACGGCAGGCGTCCATCAGCGTCTGCAGCCACACCGCCGGACACACCTGCTCATTGTCTGGAGTGGATGGGAGAGACGGAGGGGGAGGAGTGTATACACAAAAAATGACATTTCTAGCTCTTCATACCAAATCGCTCTACCTTGCGCTAATGTCATTTCTCCTTCTTTCCACACTCACCATTTTGCTCTTCGTGGGATGGAGAGGACTTGAGGTTTCCCTCGGCGATGTACACGGGGAAGCTGGAGCATTCCAGGAAGAGCTGGCAGGCTGCGGTAAAGGCCGGAACCAATTCTTTCTGCAATAACTCAGACATGGAACCCTCCTGAACTGGGACCCCCGCCCGCACCACCACCTCACCCCTCTCGCACCGCTCCCCGGACTCTCCTCCCACCCGCCCGGGAACGATATACAGGGTGATCAGGCGTGAGAGAAAGTACTGGAAGTGCTCCAGGCAGCACTGCATGACGGGCTTGGTCTGGGGCGGGCCGGAGGAGCGGCGGCAGGTCTTGAGGGCGGGTTGCGTGTGGGGCGAGGCGCGCTCAGACTCCTCGGAGCCGTCCGCCTGGTACTGGACAAAGTCCGTGAAGCCGCTCTCCGAGGATCGGCTGCTGGCCGGCTTCTCCCCGTCCTCAAAGACCTCTCCGGCACCAGGGAGCCCCAGAGTGGAGGGCTGAGCCTGTGAGAGGAAAGATGTCGCGGAAAAAAAAGAAACTGAAAAATTACAAGGAAGATTACAAAGAGATTTAAAGTCAATATACAGTACATTCCCAAGGGATATATATCCATCACAAGTAGTTATAATAAACAGAGAAAAGAGGTCCTTACCACACACACACACACACACACACACACACACACACACACACACACACACACACACACACACACACACACACACACACACACACACACACACACACACACACACACACACACACACACACACACACACACCGAGGGTGGAGCACAGCTGTGGGCTGGAACCTGAGGTACATCCAGCTGTACACCAGGCCAGCTGCCTGTTAGAGACAGACTGCTCGACTCCCCACAATGCTTTGTCGCAGACAGCACTTGGGCGCCTGAGGGCCATCCCAGAATGCACTTCAGCTGAGGTGCTGTACACGTATTTGAGCTTGGACTCAGATGGTGAAGCGCAGTCTTTAAATGGACCTTAGGGGTAATGGGGGGGAGACGGTGTGGGATATTGCGTTCAATGGATGTCAGAGGGTGGGGGTCTCTCACTCCAATGGATAAAGCCCACCCTTGGGGCACCATGGGTTACTCCGTTCCTTTTCTCCTCAGAGAGAGAGGGGGGGGGCTCAGGTGTTGCTTAACCATCTTGCATATCACCCCTTGTTCTCTTTCTGGACTCTCAGGGGCCTCCTCCACTCCATCCCTCCATCCCTCTGTCTCCAGTCATCCGCTGACTGAACTTTTGACTACGCCTCACTGCGCTCTGAAAACACTTAAAACGGCCAGGTAGTGGGACAGGGACCGGGTGGAGCGCGGGGCCTAGACATACATACTCTGAACAAATCTTCAAATGCCTTGTGTCCAGGGAGATGGGCGTGGGGCCATCCAGCCAAATGCAACACAGAGCGCAGGTTGGTCCAGGGACCCAGGGACACCATCCAAGCCGAAAATGGTGCACTTTTTGAGCAGTAATTTGTTGGGGGAAGTGGGCCAAGCTGGGTCTTGACACTGCTGGGCCTACAACAGAGGGTGTGTGCACTCCTAAAAAAATGATCCCTGATGATCACAGTCATAGGCTGAATTATCAGCTGGCATAGTTTGGTGTATAAAGTCGGAGGTTGGTGCATTATGTTCATGCTTGTGAACGTTTCATACATGAGCCTGGCTCGAGACAAGATGAAAACCACATAACCGATGCTGCCCAGAAAGGTGAGCCAAAGTGTTTGATGGCCTCGTTTATTTTATGTTGTTGAAGCTCCCCTTGGATACACGAGCCAGCTGCGTAGGAAGCTCCGGCTGCTCATTGGCCGCACATTGGGGCTCACGCACTCAAGAGGAAATATCTCAAAGTGACGTCTGGTTATCAAACACAACGACAACATTAAAAAAAAAAAAAAAAAAGTTCTCCAAGTCTTACAAGCACATACAAACCCTTCTCTTTTTGGCTTAAAACTCTTCTCCGCCCTTTGTCCCTTACCATAACTGAGGAGCCGCTGGCAGAGCTGGGGAGGCCCTGGGTCTGGGGGCCCGAGGTCAGGGACAGGGGGGACACAAGCGGCGGCTGCACCTTGCTGAGGATCTTAGAGCAGAGGCGCAGGCAGTGGGTGAGCTCCCCGAGGCCCAGGGACGGCAGGTGGGTGGTGAGCGCAGCCACCATGCGCAGGAGCAGCTGGGGAAGATGCTCCGTCTGGATCTCTATGTAGGTTTCCTGGATGGACAGTGGGAAGCAGAGGTGAAGCCTCGAGGTATGTCAACAGCAATGGCCACAAAGCCTGACAACTTGTATAAGAGATAAGAAGGGTGCATAATATTTGCACAATCCTCCACTTGGGAGCGCTCCCCATACTATAACCACACTAGCAACCACACTGCATTAAGCCACAGTGATTGCCTTTTAACTTACATTTATGCTGTGTATAGAATCACACTTTTTAATATTCTGTTTATTTTCATATATTTGTGTTTCTTTTTTGTTATGCAGACTGTTTTATGCTAATAGTCCAGGCAGCAATGCACCAATCCTTACCACGACAAATTCCTTGTATGTGGAAATGTACTTGGCCAAATAAACAGATTCCAATTCAGAGGAAATAAGTTGTTGCCTTTACCTTATAGACGTCACCGGTACTCCAAAAAAACAACTTAATGTCGTTTCTATCTAACATCACTTGACAACACTTCTAGGCACTTTCTTTTGAATTTTAAGACGGACAAACGTGTTTTGAGAACATAAAATGACATGAAAAAAAAAAAGAGGGGAGATAAGATGGGCAAATGAAGAAAATAAGTATCAAACGAGGACATTTTAAGACATCCATATTTCTTTAAAATATGCGAGCAATGCGAGGAAAGGAAAATACTGCATGCACGCTGAATGAACAGAGCAGAGATTTCATTTCCTCCAGAGTCACACCAAACAGCCCCGCTAGAGTTAAAGAACAACAGCCGAAGAGAAACGATGCCTCAAATTGAGTGTGTGGAACGGAGAAATGGTTCTGGGGGATGTTGGCGTCGACTTTGTGGGAAAATGCGATCCGAGCCCGAGTGAAGCAGGATGAGGTGAAGAGGCAGGAAAGAGCAGTACTTTACCTGGCAGATTACCCTCATGCTTCTAGTGGGCTTCAAGGAGAGAGAGCAGAGAGAGTGAGCACACAGCAGCGAGCGGAGCAAAGGACACACACACACACACACACACACACACACACACACACACACACACACACACACACACACACACACACACACACACACACACACACACACACACACAGTGTGTGTGTGTGTGTGAGGGAGGGGGGGTGTGAGGGATTTTCAAACGGTTCGGATTCAAAATACTTCCAAGACTTTGGCAAAAACCGGAGGCATTTCTGAACCTGTTGAGGCATTGCAGGCACAAACACAGGTAGAGAAGAGAGTGGAAAACACACACACGCAAGCACGCACGCACGCAGAGGGGTCACAGTATCCCAAGATTGTATCCAGAAACAGTGTTCTGGGACAATTCTGGAAACTCATCCAAACATGGTTCGAGTCTCTGTGATTGTGCTACGTTGGCGAACAGGGGGCGTGTGAGCAAGGTAGAAGGTCAAGAGAGAGACAGACGGATCGAAAGTAAGACCGGGTAATATACTAAAGCCTGATAGAAAGAGGTACAGAACGAGGTGTGTGTGTGTCTCACCAGGGAAACTATGTCCAGCAGGAAGTCAACCAGCTGACAGAACTCCACCAGCGACAGCGCCGGAGAGTCGATGCTGCCAGCGTGGCGCGGGGGGCGCTCACCATCGCTCACCGTCCTCCTGCGAGGGCAAGAACCACTTTTCATCACAGTTTTTCGCCGATGACGACAACACACACACACACACACACACACACACACACACACACACACACACACACACACACACACACACACACACACACACACACACACACACACACACACACACACACACTTTACAAACCTGCAGCACTCCTCAAACCAGCGAGCGATGTAGTCCCACATGTAGTACGGCTCGAAGGAGTTGAACAGCAGGTTGGCCGTTTTAATCAACTCCGCCGTCTTTTTGTTTTCTCTGAGTTTACTGTGAAGTCATCAGCATGTGTTAGCACGACAACTCAGCAGGCGGTATCAAAATACAGTCTGAGGTAGGGCTGGGTGATATAGGATGGAAAGATAGATGGAAGGATAGTGTGATCGAAAAATAGCCAATATTCATTTTTTCTTTTTTTTTTTGAAGCTCACACGACCACATTCTCGTCCTGTCGGGCTTCATTATGTCGTTTCAGCTCGCAAAAGCTTCCTTTGTTTCCACAGAAACATTTCCACTGCCAAGTGCATACGTTTTGAAACATCCACAGGAACCCTCCTTTTCCTTCTCAGTTGCTGCTTATCTACTGCAGACACTATTCCCCTGTCCCTCTGAAACTAAGGCTACGTTCACACCGCAGGCCAGTGTCGCAAATCCCATTTTTTGCTCATATGTGACTCAGATCTGGGTTTTTTTCATGACAGTGTGTACAGCACAAATCATGACAATAATAATCAACATCTTTGTCAATATGGAACATCCCTGGTCTGAGGAAGCTAAAAGGCAGATGCTAGACCTACAGTACCTGCTGAGATGTGTATGGTCCTTGCTGAAAGGATTCTGGTTTTGGAGGTCCAACTCTGTCCGGCACTGGGTGTATAGGGTGCGGAACACCTCAATCAGGACGTCCTCTAGGATGGCTGGACCTGGACGGACCACACACACACACACACACACACACACACACACACACACACACACACACACACACACACACACACACACACACACACACACACACACACACACACACACACACACACACACACACACACACACAGATTTAAATAACTTTCAGTGCGTGGTCAAAGCATCAATTCTCAAAATGCTGAAAAGATTTGTTCCATTTGTCCTGTACACAAGATAAGTCAAGAATCTGTCACATGGATATAATTGCAATGCATGGATTTTTTTTGTTTTGTTTTGTGCATCACCTATTCAAACTGTGAGAGCACCCCCCCCCCTCCTTTCATTATTTGTTTTCATTATTATTATTGTTATTATTTCATTATTTGTTTATACCTTTCTGTACCCGTTAGTCTGGGCGAACGGGGAATAAAAGCCACAAATTAATGTGACCGCTCGACCTGGACCATAAACCACGTTAGTTTGTATATGACACATTTTTAATTTGTGTTTTTTGGGAGTCGAATCCTTGAAATCCTAGGTAGGGTGGCTGAGCAAAAAAACAAAAAACAAAAAAAACAAAAACAAATGTTGGAATACCACTACTCTATTGCACACAGGGTCAGTGGGGGTCACCTAATTCGGGCTTGTCCAGCAGACTGATGAGGATGCGGAACGGCTTGATGTCGTGCATCAGGACGCTCTCCTCTTCGCCGCCGCGGGCCTTCCCTTGCAGGATGCCTACCATCGCCTGGAAAACAAATAAGATTCACACAAAGAAAGATACCGATCGGTTATTTTACCGATTAAAATAACATTTAGAAAATGTTTTGAGTGGCAGCATATGGATTCCATCCACACCCCCACCACCCTGTTCCTCCCGCTGTGTGTGTGTGTGTGTGTGTGTGTGTGTGTGTGTGTTCTGTGTTTCACGCTTCGTCTGCCAGATGATGAGCTGCTACCCAGAAACAGACGCTCCCTGTAACACCCACACACTCCCCCATTGTTGGAGACGCAACAAGTGGCTCACCAGATGGCAGACACATACTGTATATACATATATATACACATATACACACACACACACACACAAACACACAATATACATAGTCAAAAACAAAATCCCTCGCAGTTGGTCTCTCCACCCCCCTCATGTCAATCCCTGGAGCACCAGAGCACATCACACGCCAGAGTCCTCGAGGTGCAGCTGGGGACTTGCACAGAGGGGTACCCCTAGGTGTGTGTGTGTGTGTGTGTGTGTGTGTGTGTGTGTGTGTGTGTGTGTGTGTGTGTGTGTGTGTGTGTGTGTGTGTGTGTGTGTGTGTGTGTGTGTACCCAGCCGAGCCGCAGATATGGTGCACAGCTTCAAAGGATGGACCACTGGGACAGGCAGGACATTTCTGACAAATTTAGGACCACCCCAATCACCTTTCCTCTTGAGCCCTCCGATTTGGACTTTTTACAGTAACCATTCTCCTGCTTTTTAGGGCCAATTTCCTACATGAGAGCAGTGATCTGGATGGAAGCGGTTGTATGACGCTCTCTACCTGGACCAGCATGTCCTTAGAGTAGGTGTTGAAGTAGTGGCTGGCGTGCTCCTCTGGGTTGCTCTGCCGCGTGCTGCGCGGTCCTGTACGCACGCCATTGTTGTCAAAGCCTGGGAAGGTGACAGACACACACACACACACACACACACAGACTTATTATTATGACTGATGTGGCCGACTAATGGTGTGCTGTGGTAGGTCTCGCCGGGGAGTGAAGCCGGTTCTGCGATCTGACGGGTTCTTGCAAGAATGAGAGGTGGGAGCTAGAGGTCTTGAGAGGTCAGGAAATGGGTACCAAACCTTATTGGACCCTATAGGCTCATCGTCATGCACAAAGCCGAATAATTTTACACTTGATCAGCTAATTATGCCTCATGACACACAGACCTGGGACCCGAGGCAATAGAATGGCACTCCACCCGAACCCAATTGGTCTTGGGTAGTCGGGTTCCAACAGACCAGTGAAGACCTCTAGTAGGAGCCCAGCGCAGTGCAATAGTGTGTGTGTGTGTGTGTGTGTGTATACAGTATGTGTGTATGTAGAAAGAGAAACGTTTTAATTATAATTCTAAACATCCTCAGCCACACCAAAAACTTACCAGTTTTTTTGTGTGTGTGTGGGAGGGGGGAGAGGGGGTTAATCCAGAGCGAGTTGCAAATGAGAGAAGACAAAGTAAGACCATGACACACACACACACACAGCTGTAGAACATGAAAAATTAACAAAAAAAAAACACTAAAAAAAACAACTATAAAGGAAGTCACTTGTCACACACGTTATCTCAATAAGACAGTATAATGCCAAGGCAAACAAAGCAAAAGTCCAATTCGTTTATGAATGCAAATCAAGTACTGGATAGGACATGTGTTTGTGTGTGCACGTGCACATGTGTGCGTCGCACCCAGCAGCCAGGCGTAGAGCCTACGATTCAGAGACATGTCTCTCCTCAGGACTACATGCAGCGCTGCCGACAGGATGCGGATCATGTCCGGCCTCGTCGCCTGGAAAGCAGAAACCAGAGCACACGCATGACCATTCTACTTCACACACACACACTCACACACTCACACACTCACACACTCACACACTCACACACTCACACACTCCTGACCTGGCTCATGTGGAAGGGGAAGCAGAAGAGGATCAGGTCCAGGGTGCACCGCTGCACCAGCACGCTGGAGTCCTGGACGGAGGTACTGACCGCCTCCACCTGCGGCGGATTGAACGTGAACAATTTTCTCAAGTCACAGGAAAGATGAAAAACTTTCCGCCCCCCCTCTTCCCACAGCACAGAGGTAAAGCTGATACATGATAGAATGACAAAGACAGTGATGGTATTCAAAGGGCTTAGAGATACACAACATGGCCAAAAGTATGTGGACACACACATTTCATTTCAGAATCACCGGCATTAATATGGAGACAGTCTCCTCCACCACCAAACTTTACAGTTGGCACTAGGCATTCAGGAAGGTAGCGTTCTCCTGGCATCCGCCAAACCCAGATCGGTCCAGCAGACTGCCAGATGGCAAAGCGTGATTCATTACTCCAGAGAATGCGTTTCCAACTGCTCCAGAGTCCGGTCGCGGCGTGCTTCACACTACTCTAGCTGACGCTTGGTGTTGTGCATAGTGACCTCACGCTTGTGTGCAGCTGGTCGGCCATAGAAACACGGTTTATGAAGCACACAACGAACAGTCCTTCTGCTGACGTTGCTCCCAGAGGCAGTATGGCACTCGGCGGTGAGCGTTGCAACAGAGGACGGGCGATTTTTACTCTGCTGAGCTGGCCAAACCCAGCAATTAGAAGGGGTGTCCACATTCTTTTGGCTGTGTAAGACTGCTGGATGTATTTTGTTCAGGATATATCAGCTTTGGCCTCGTCTCATCGCTCCACTGCTCAAACACCTCGCAGGCGAATGCAAAAAAACGGCCAAGCAGTCAGGAACACGTTATGCCCCCCCCGGGGTGGATTTCGGAGGCATGTGATGCATCTTTCAACTTAAAAACATGCAAACGTGTCCTTCATACTGTTTGTGGGCCGCGTACCATGAGCTCGATGTCGCTGCCCATGACGTAGAGCTGGTCCTCCATGGAGAGCTTGCGGTTGAGGTGCAGGAGGACAAAGGAGATGCCGGGGAGACGCACGGCGGGGCTGGTCAGGATGCTGCCCCACAGCGAGCTGTAGAAGGCCGACTGCTCCACCGCCGCGGCCACCTTCTCCAGCAGGGTGTTGGTTCTGGGGAAGGGGGGACGGACGGGACAGAGTTTCTACAACTACCCCTGCTGCTGTACCTCTTTTGTTAATCATCGCTTTTCTGTAATCAAAATAAAATATTCTGGGAAGAAAACATTGAGTTCCAGAGAAACATCTATAAGGGAGGATTGGAAGCTGTAAACCACAAATAAGGGTGGAGTCAGGTTTGACTCATTGTTTGTCATACTTCAGGAGGGCTGGGTTGCAATACCGAACAAATACAGGACGTTGTATAAAAGGAATTAATCACACATGCTGATAGCATTTTCTATTATATTCTGTAAACTTTTTTTTGAACTTTCATCCCCGCTCGTAATACCTGTCGTAGTACTCAGAGCCCTCTTCCAGACCAGGCAGCACGCCGGTCAGTAAGCCCTGCAGACCGGGCTTCAGGGTCTTCCCCAGAGGCAGGTAGTAGGTCTCGTACAGACCAAGCAGGACAGGCTTCACTGACATGGCCGCGTTGGAGAGCAAAGGGAAAAGGCCGGCGCTACAGAGACAGAAGGGGGGGAAATTAAATGACTTAAGAAGCTGATAGGACTTATAATTAAAAGCAGTAGTAGCATGATAATACCTATAGAGAAAGAGGTCCTTAGCCAGCCTCTTGGGGCCGATGATCTTGAAGATGATCTCGTAGGTCTCCAACGCCTTGCGGTGGACCCCGCTGGGCAGGGCCGGGTGCAGGCATTGGGCAAGACGCTTCCCTATGGTCAGCTTCTTGGGAACAACCTGGTACTTTGCATTGTTCTGCAATACCTGACGCACAATGCACAAAACATGTATATTAGGCATAGACCATGTGCCTTTTATGCATTTGCAGACCTGCCAACCTTCAGAAAATATTTTGAGTACCACAATAGTGTGAAAGGGAGTCTCTTTGGGGCGTTTGAGTTACTGCAGCTAAATAACTCCATCGGTTATTCATACCGTAGCCGCCTGATAACAACGCTCATCACATTATATGTCAGCTACTACAGCTAACTATATACAGTATAATATATAATCTAATAAGGATATACCCCTTGAAATGCATCATCTCATTAAGTAAAAAAACATGTTAACATGCTAACCCTAACTCTAACCAATTCGAAGTCTGACCTGCAGATTACGATTCCCGATCTGCGGTACGTTGATGACAAATACATCTCGTGATCTGAACACACTGACGTGATAAGACAGCTGCACATATTCTACTGTACTGTCTGTACTATCGCTGCAATTTTCAGTTACCACAATAGTGAGATTGCAGATTTTGACACAGTTTATTATTGTTCACTATTTACTATGGAACAATAATAGAACATGACAGTATCCCTGAGTTCAAAAAAAAAAAAAAAAAAAAAAGAGTAACTTTTCATCACAAGCTGAACTCTGCTGTGACAGCGGTAGATACGCAGTCTGCACAATGTTAGAATATTGTCGGGCGATAAATAAATAATTGATCTAATCTTTTTCGTTTACCTTGGAGTACCTCCAAACAGCCGACATTTTCTTTATTTTGCTCTCTAATTAAATCATCAGCTACACAACTATGTCACATTACATTGGTATCCTATTTGAGATTCGGAGCATTTTTACGAGTACAGTTCATGAGAACAGTATCGGTGTGTAAACCTGACCGGCACATAATATGAAAGCATAGCTGACACTGATCAGCGGGTGAAAACCGACTAAATTCCAGTCGACGGCCGATCGGTGCATCTCACGTTTTATATGTTAGCATTACAGTCGCATTTTTGTGCTTTATTATAACTCTCCCACTTCCCATTTTACCTCAGCAATGCAGCGTTACACCTCGTGGATAATAAATTACTGCTGCGCTCAGTGGATATTGAGTGAGAGGAGAGGGAGGGCTTACAGAACCACAGGTCGTAGCATCTGGTCCAATACGAGGAATGTAGTTTAAATAGACAATAAATGTACGGTATTGTTTGGTACTGATTGCCGTCATTAAATTCCAATTACACACACACTTTTTTTTTTTGCGTAGTTTCAGCTGGCATTTCATACTTGCGTATTTTCACTATAAATTGTGTAGTTGGTACACAAACTGTGTGCAGGTTGGCAGGTCTGCATGTTTTTTGAATGACATCCAAAATAAAAGTCTACCATCTTTTTTGTTTTAGTCCATTGGTTCTCAACTGGTAGGTCCCGACCCAAAACTGGCCCACAGGTCCATTTCGAGTGGACAATAGGCTTTAGGTTTCATTTTCCTGTTATCATTTGTCTTCTTTGCATTTTATTGCCATCTAGATAAAACAGCATTTTGGCAACACAGGAAATTTGTTGGCCCTCACTGCATGTTTTGTGTTGATATAATTTTGTGAAATGCATTATAATGGCTCAAATGTGTGCCAACAATGTTGGCACAAATATGGATGCTAGAGCAAGTCCAGTGGAGAACCACTAACCCAAAACCCAAATTCCAGTCCCTCGGTGCATGAAAACGTGTTGGTCCTGATCGAAGCATTAAAACAAAACTCTAAGTGCTCAAAAGTTGATGCTGCAACACTCTCCGTTGTGTGCAACTGAAGGGGTGTGCTTACCTTGTTGAGTTTGCCCAAGGCAGAGATGAGGTCTGCCCACTCACTGGAGTACTCAAAGTTCTTAAGGGCCTTGTCCACGGCTGCCACATAGTTCCTGTACTTGGAGTCACTGAGAAGCTCCACTTCCTCCGCATTCATTCTCCTGGATGTCGATTCTGCTACTGTGCCACGCCAGGCTCACATACACACATCACACCTACATTTAAAGGGAACACAAGGCCATAGGAAGGGACGTAGTGAGAGACGGAAGAACGGTTGGATGAAAACAGGTTGTGGCTGATAAACATATGCAGATGTAATGCAGATGAGAAATCAGTCAAAATAGTGCAAGTGCACAGCCTGCCAGCCAGCAAGAGTTCCTTACTCGATCCATATAAATAAGGGGGCCGGACGCTGGCTGGAGCAAGTCCATGCGCAATTGGATGATGTCAGCCGTGGTGAATCATTGAATTACTTCCCCAGCAATAAGGAATTTACCGACAGAGAGCAGCCTTGTGCAACATGCAGTCATGTGTTGATAATGATTACAGTGCATGACTGTAATGACAGCCACACATTTGGCTTTTATTTCAAAGTTCATTACTTTGCCGATTCTGTGGCATTTAATGGATCATGGATCCATTTTATCGTTCAAAAACGCATGTCTGAGAATCTTGGGTTAATGATTGTATTTGTATTGTATTGTATTGTATTGTATTGTAGTTCCCCTGGTGGCACCTCAAAATGCAATACACACCGTTGAGAGGTTCATAATCGTGCTCTATGACAGAACGCCTGCAATGCACCAATGTAAACACTGTACGACATAGACATTTTGAGAGAAAAACAACAACAATGTGTGCTGTGAGCTTATAGTATCCAAGGGGAGAATTCTGACTTTGAAGTGCCCGTGCATCTTCTGATTTGTTGTCGTTTTTTTGCTTTTCTCAGATTCAAAGCCTCATTTTCCTGAGAGAGAAAAAAGGGAGGGGGGGGGGGGGTAAGTTAGTGTCTGAGATGTTCTTACATGTGATCTAACCAGCCCGCCCGGAACACTTACTTAAACATGCACAAAGTTACGCCTAAAGCCATGACGGGCTTCACGGGACAGTCGCGGTTCTATTGACAAAGTTGTCTTTGTTTAGAAAGTTAACTGCGGTTTGTTGTTCATTGTTGACATTTGGCTTATTATTATTTTTATTTTTTTGCTTTTGTCGTGTCAACTCTTGGTACCAAGGCCAGTAACACAAGTATTTTTTTTTTTTTTTTTTTAAGGCAGGAAAAAAATAAAATAAAAAATGAAAGTCATAATCAAGATTAGAGATGAAGACGTCATGAAACATGGCCGATCATAGGACTTCGCATGTGCCTTCTTATTATGTTGTATTATATGAAAGGCTGTAATATGATAACGCAACGTAATGTATGGCATTGTATTGCCACACCTGACACCGCCGCGGGGCGGGGATGGTGTTGTTGATGTTGTTATTATTATGGGATAGCAGAACAGCCAACTTTCAGCTGGGTTAGCTGGTGGTGGGGGGGGGGGGGGGTTGTCTCCAGATAGCAAACAACACCTGACATCACCGCTGCGGGCGGGCGGGCGGACGTCGGGACCTCACCGTTTTGGGGTACCGCTCCAACACAGTCACGTATCCATGTGCGCGGTGCGACCAACCGATCGATTCGATCCGATGCGATGCGTTGCGTTGCGTGACGCCGAGCGGCACTGTCTCCAGGTGGGTGCAGGTGGTGGCTGTGATGCTTGGGGGGGGGGGGGGGGGCCGGCTCGGCTCGGACGTCCTCAAAGCCCTGTGGCGCCTGTGTTTGTCGTCGGGGCGGAAGATACGGTCACGGTCACGGTCACGCTCGGTACATCCTACATATCCTCGGCGGCGCGGGTGTTCCCTCCTCCCTCCTCGCTCGTCGAGACGCCGACCGCGGCCCCCGGCAGCGCGTACGGCCCCGCACGGCACAGGCAGCAGGGATAGAGCGCACAGCTGACGGCGCCCCACAATGCACCGCGGTTTTTTTTTGTCGCACTCGAATACGTTTCCTGCTGCGTTCACGTCACATGGGAATTACGTGCATTCAAAACGCTTTGGAACCGTTCGCGAAAGTGTGCGTTCACGGGTCGACCTCGGTTGAATGCGCCGTACGCTTTAACTTGCTTTAGCTATTAATGAGAACTTTTATTGTTATTATTTTTTTTTATAGTTAACGTTGAGGTTGAATGTATACCCATTTTGTAGTTTTCAGTTAATTTGTATTATTTACTTTTTTAAATCTCTGTTTTTACTATTTCCTTATTATTAGTTTTATTTTTAGTGCATATTTTATGCCTTTTTCATCAAAGGGGTTTCTTGAGAAAAGGGTCCTAAACCTAACGACTGTGTGGGAGAATGATTTGAGAATTACTTTCAGAATCCGAGGAGTAATTCGCTCGAGTAAAGTCAAAGTGAATGGGGAATGGGAGCGAATCCACCGAAAGGGCCCCTCAAAGCATCGAGAGGGTTATTGTGAGAGTAGGTGGCGAATTGCCTGAAGTGGTTGAAGTCCAAAAACATTTGAGAGACGCAACCCCCTCACCCTTCAAGGTCTCCGTCGATTAACCGAAACTGAAATGGGGTACAACGTTGATTGAATAAAATCCATTTTGATTTCATTATTGCTACTTGACTGCATTATATGAATGTAAAGCACTTTGGTTTGCATGCTGTGTCTCATAGGTGCTATGCAAGTAATAATAGTCATTCATAATAATAACTATAATAATCATAGTATTCATTATTATATTATAATGTTAAACATAATAATTATATTATAATGTTATACATGAGTTGAACATATTATTATTGCCCTTCTGTGCTATCCTTGACGTTTCAAATCGTAACCGCAAAACTCCCGAGTGCACTGGATCTACTTATTGACGACCTGCTGCCCACGGCCGCTATTTCCACGTTGGAGTTGTCCCAGCTCCCACATTCCCCCGAACGCAGCATCGATAGCCGCCGCTGTGCTGGTGGCGACGGGAGGCGCGGTCTCAAGTCGTCCCCGGATCAGTCCATGTAACCGTATCCGGGGGAGTCGATTAACGACGCGTTGTTAGCGCAGAGCGGTCGGACGCGCTTCGAGCCGTATCCGCTCGGACCTACGTGCTCGCAGCTCCCGGCGTCCCGGGCCGCTTCGCGTGGGTGCCGGCGGCGGACTGATGTCGTCCACGGCCGGAGGGGGCGGGTTGTTCCTGGAGCTGAGAGCGGGGCGCCGCGGTGGCCTGCTCGTCATCCGGTGAGTAGCTCGTCGACCGGCGTCCGCGCGTCGCGGCCGAGCCCTCGTCGCGAACGCACCGCCGAGCACACGCCGCGCTCACGCCGCGTTGTCGCTGCGGTCGCGTCGACGGGAACACGGCCGCCAGGCGGGGCCAGAGCCGTGTCCTTGGCGGCGCCAACTTAAGAGGGCCGCCAGGTGGGGCCAGAGAGTGGTAAAACCCGGTGGGGTCGGCCGCGCTTTCCTCCACCTTCCAACCCCCCCCCCCCCCACCACCAGCTAACCCTCGCCATCCCCGGGGAAACGGAACCGAAAGCGGCGCTTGTACGGTTACGTGACTCGACACCGCCGCGGCCCAACGCACGGCGGCGCCGACGGCCCTCCGGTGCCGATCTGCTGCGCCCGTCGCCATCCAAGTCTCAAGCGTGTGATTGAGGAGGGGAAAAAAAGGCAACGATATGTGGCGGTGAACCAGCAGGGAACCTCGTGGTTATCCACATGGACAGTGCTTTAAGTGCTTTAACTTCACGCTTATTGCCAAACCCTAATATTTCAAACTTTAGAAAATGTTGGGGTTTTTTTTTGAAAATGTTGATATGACTTCATTGTGGTGGCCTGTTCATTCTGATATCTACCTGTCGATCTGATGCGATCTGATCTTTGTTTTGTTTTTTGCTTTTTAAGTTTGTTGTTTTTTTTTTTAAATTGTAAGTCCTTTTGGTTGTTTCTTCCGCGTGTGCGTCCAGGAGGGACGTGGCTGGGAGCCCCGCTGCGGTGAGCGTGACGGGCGGAGCGTCCTCCCTCCACATCCGCACGGCCCGGGGCCTGCTGCGCCTCGGGCTGCCAGCGGGGGTCAGCCACGAGCAGGGCTCCTGCCTGCAGACGGAGGCCCCCGAGGAGGAGGAGCTGCATTTCAGACTGCGCATCCGTGTGGACCCCGGCACGGACAACGGTAACGTTCCGGCAGCGTGAGGCGCGCACTTACACGTTTACACAATTTGTGCACCCATAGATGTGCAGTAACACTGGCGTTACACCATACACACTGCAATTATCTAGTAAGGACATAGAAATAATTCATATTTAGAATTCATACCCTACATCCCCATAACAACAATGTATAATTATTGTTAATTCATTAGTAATTTATAGTTTTGATAATTTACTTCTGTTTTGTATCACATTTTTGCATTTTGGGGATATTTGTATATATTTGACAATTTATTTTTGTATTTAAAATTGTATTTTTACTTTTTATTCTATTTTATTTCCTTATTATTTTTATTCTCCATTTTCTCGGCCTGTCAAGGTTTTTTTATTTTTATTTATTTTTTAATTAATTTATTTATGTATTTATTTATTTATTTATTTATTTATTGCCCTAACCGTCTGGAGTGTAACGCCCCGAACCTGGCCAGAACAAATTCTCGGTGTATGTACTGTAAATGTACCAGGCGGAATAAACGGATTCTGTTTATGGAAATTTGGTGCCTTTGGAGTCTGAACACGACCGATCTGAATCGGGGCTGTTTTCTTTCCAAGTTACTTTTATTGTCATTAAAGGCCGCTTGTCGGAGGCGAACCACAAAGTCACCGCGTTATTAAAACAAATCGTCACCTTTCAGGGTTGAGAAGTAATAAAAGATAAAAAAAAAAAAAAAAAAGATGATGTTACAGGGAGGATAATTTAGCATCGCTCGAAGTCACGGCCAAGGACGGCGTGGGGAGTGTTCATTGACAAATTCGATCAACGGTAGATTGATCACTCCCTACCCAGACTGCCACCACCGCCCAGTGTTGTAATGACTTTGTGCTCTGTAGTACATTCACCCCACTCCCTTTCAGTGTTTATTTGTGCTCCTTCGCCCCCCCAGAGGCCTTTGGTGGGGTGATGGAGAGACTTCGGGCGAAAGAGAGTTATTGCTTCTACTGCCAGGGCTGCAGGACCCGGCTGCTGGAGGACAGGTAAGGAGGGAGTGGTGGAGGGCTGGGGTGTCGGGGAAACTGATTTATTTATGCCCTGGTTGTCTACGGGAAGACAAGAGGAGCGCGTCGCGACAGTGTGACCCGGGTTCCGGGAGGTGTGGCCAGGTAAGACGAGCCCAGAGGCAAGCTCCGTCCGACCGGCTCCGGGTTAGGGGCAGGGTGTGAATAGCGAGTCTGTCCTTAAAAGGATTAGATGCCCATAAATCATGTCTGCCGGACAGGCTGGTGTTTGTCTGATCCGTCCAAAGTTGTAATATAGTCATAAAACAGTTGGATTGTGGTGTGGTGTCAAAGTGAAATATCACATTATTTTGTTACCTCTACCTCGATATTGACACTTTGATGACTATTGGTGCTGTTGTAAAATATATAAACACAAGAAATATGTGGAAAGACGAACATTAGTAATGTGACTATTCTGACCCAGCAGATAAAAGCATCCATTTTATAGTCTATAAAGTTCAGAAAACCGCATTCCTTGTCTGTAATTTAACCTTAAAGACCACATTTAACTACAGTATATTACGATAACCAAAATGCCAGACAATATCTTGTCTCAAATTAAATTATCTATGTGATGGATGGATGGATGGATGGATGGATGGATGGATAGCTACTTTATTCAACCCCAGAGGGAAATTGCAGTGTCAGGAACAGCTCACATCAAAAAATAGGCAACAATAATAAAGCAATGCAATAAAATAAGAAATGGCAATAAATGGAAAATGTGGTTCACAATAAAATATGACAATACATTAACATAGAACCAAACATTTAACAGAAAAAAAATACAAATGAGAAAGGGAAGTGATGAAAAAATGTGGTCATATATAATAACTAATGAAATTAATTGAACCGGAAAGCTAAACCTAACATTAGAGAACAAAAAAATGGCAATATACAATAAACCTGATGACCAAACATGAAATAGATGTCTGAAGAAAAAAGGGACAAAAACCAATAGAAAAATACATGTTCGGAGCACCCAGTTCAAATGATATGTCGCCCAGGCCTCTATATATATAGAATTTTTTTATTTTTATTATTTTTATTCTATAGAGCCTTGGTACGGGGATGGGGTGGAAGGATGGTTGGTCTAGTTCGTTGTTAATTTTTTTGTCGTTTTGTACTGTGTTTTAAAATTGAAAAATCATAAATGAAAAAGTGGAAGGGACAGGAGGTGTTTCTGCTTGTTTAAGGCCATTGTAATATAACCCCACCCCCTAATAAATCCCCCACATAGTGTGTGTGGGGAGGGGGGCATTTTAGCCACTAGTGCATGTTTTGACTGTGTATTCAGCTTCTATGGACACATAGATAGATAGATAGATAGATAGATAAGTGTGAAATTTTTGCAGAAGTCCCAATGTTTCCGATTTTTATCAAAACAATCCCGATCCCGCTCACACAGGACGTTCCAGCGAGTGCTCCCGCTCCCCAACGGCAACTGGAACACGCTGGTGGACGACTGGTGCTGCCACGCCGACCCCTTCGCCAACAAGAAGCTGCTGCCGCGCCCCGAGGACTGTTTGTTGGGCGACACCTTCCTGCTGCTGGCCCGGGACGACGGCTGCGAACAGACGCTGGTGTGGGAGGCAGGCCATGCTGGAGCCAGAGACGGCCAGGACCCCAAGGTGCAAACAAACAAGCACACACACACACACACACACACACACACACACACACACACACACACACACACACATTGACAAATGGTGTCTTCAAAGTCAAATTCTGAGAGGGAAATGGAAAGGAAAACATTCCTCCTCCTCTGTTTTCTCCTTTATTGATTTGTGGCTTATGTCTTCCAGGCTGAAATCGATTTGTTTTGTGAGTGGTGTTTTGCGTTGCGTTCCTTTTATTTTTTATATATATATATTTTTTTGTGCCCATTTTACAGAAACCCTGCCGCAGACTGGTGCTCATCTCCTGCCAGAGTTGCTCCTCTGTGCTGGGAGAGGCCATTGCCCCAGGTAGATCTCTCTCTCTCTCTCTCTCTCTCGCTCTCTCTCGCTCTCTCTCTCGCTCTCTCGCTCTCTCTCTCTGACCCTACCGATCCAGATTTCTCTTCCCTCCCCAGAGACTCTGAAGCTGTACATCACGCAGATCGTGGTGGAGGCCACGGTGGGCGACAGCAAGGTTGAGGTCTCTCCAAAAAGGTGATTATCGCCAAACAATTGAGTAATATTGTAGCCAAGCAGTGGGTGAGGGATGGGCGCTACTTCAAAAGTAACATCCCGATGTACAGTTTTGTCCTCTAACTTGAGGATGTTTTGAGTTGCAACGTACATATTTATTTCAAAATCCCATGTGTACCATACGTAATCAACTGAAGTCAACACGTAAACATACGATACGATACTGAAGTTAAATTTGCTGTGTTGACTTCATAAACACTTAGAGTAAGTAACATTCGTCTGTGGAGACGTCGTGAACATAGTGTGCAAAACAGCAGCGTTTATCGTCACACTCTAGAGAGAACAGTTTCATTTTTCATTTTCAGAAAAGGGGATAGTGTCTTATATTCCTTTATCGCTTATATTGGTTATGGCTTTATTTGTTACTCCATCACTCCATCATGCGTGGTTGTGAATACACAGCATTTTCAGCAATATGGGCATCCATTATTTTTTTTTATTGTTGTGATAGTTCATTTTCTTGTTCGAGAGAGAGAAGGAGAGCAATCTTTGCCGGCTCAGTGGTGGAAATCCCGTATTTTGTGTGTGCACATTCCCACCCTGGCCCCTCCGCCACAGGTCCCAGTTCCTGGAGCAGACGATAGCGGCCAGGTTGCTGGAACTTTCCAGCACACAAAGCACCTTCCACTTCACCGTTCAGACTCCTGACGAAAAGGCCTTCTTACTGGTAAGAAGAAACAAACCCCCGCCCCCTGGATCAGAGGTGGAACCTACACAGAAACAGGAAGTGTTGTCATAACTCACCTTGCCATTTCATAGCTTCGCGTGTGTGTTGTGTATGCGTGCAACGCGTGGTGCACGCAACGTGCGATGGCACCGCGCGGTCGGCTTTTTCCAAGCTGATAAATGATTCATCTGTCGTCACTCCCAGCTCTGGCTCCTGAACAGCGACTCCATCATGGCGTCCGTCTCGGAGGAAGCTCTCTGCGGCGACGGGGATGGCTCCATCTCCCACGACACCCGGGTTCTGTCCGTCCGGGCCCTGAAGCTCCTATGGGTCGCCTGCTCCGCCGTCGGCGTCGGCCAGAAGGAGTGAGTTGGAATACACCCACCCACCCGCCTCACCCCCCGTCCCTCTCTCTCTCTCTCTCTTTCTCCCTCCCCCGCTATCGGTCTCCTTTGTCCTCCCCCTTATCCTTTCATCTCCCCGACGCAAAACGCTCAATCACCGGCTGTCTCGTTTCCCCGGCAGAGCGGATGAAAGAAGACTCTGTTGCAAACACTTTTCGGGGTGTAATAGAATGTTGACGGTGTCCGCCGTCCTCCCTCCTCAGACCCTAATTGACTATTATTTTTGCCGTAGTCAGTTTGGCATCAAATGGCGTTTACCAGCCCTGTGAGCCGGGTGTTTCGCAACAGAGGCAATGCTGGAGCGTGTGGGCGGACAGGGAGAGAGAGAGAGAGGTGTGTGTGTGTGTGTGTGTGTGTGTGTGTGTGTGTGTGTGTGTGTGTGTGTGTGTGTGTGTGTGTGTGTGTGTGTGTGTGTGTGAGAACATGTTCAATACTACCCCAGCGCACGATTAGAGGAGCATTCCATCCTCATTACTTTCAACCCAGTCGGCGCTCACTCGTCTCCCCCTCCTACCACCGCGGCAGCAGACGTCGCATACCGACGGCAGAACAGAAGTTTTATTGTTTTTCCTCTTCTCTGACACGTTCTCTGGTTGACTGCCAGAAAACGGCTAATTAGACAAATCTTACCTTTTAAAGAAAATGGCCCATCCCCCCGATTACAGCAAACCGGACCGGCACGATAAACAGCATCTGGGGCTTGGAACGTCTCACAGCGCCACGTCCGACTTGAATTACAATCACTCAGTTTTTACACTTTATACAGTTTGGAAAAAGAGAATGGATTATACTGGGGAAAGGTGTGCAAATGGACGGTCAGGTAGCCCCACTGGACCAGTATCTTAATGATAGCTCAGTATTTTTAGAGCCCATTAAAATGCTGTCTTCCATAAGTGTCAGACAGACTATGATTTAATTAATGATATACTGTAAGTGCTATATGAACCGTGCTATAAGTTAGATATTATATTATTTATATAGAACTGGTGGGGAGGGGGGCTAAGTTGCAGCTCTATTCTGCAAATGCAATATTCGATCTACATCTGCATGAGACCCAATTTTCCCTGCATTGAATGTAAACAAGAGTATTTATCAACTGATGGTGATTCCAGACAACAGATTATGATTATTGTGTTGTTTATGCAGCGCCGCCAACAAAAATGTTTCCCTCAAGAATTCCTCTGAACAAAAAGTGTTTCTAAACAAATGCCAGCGGTTTACTCCAAGCCCAGCGAGCCTATTGCAAAAAGTCCAGGCGCCCTTTAAACCGTATCTGGAGAAAAAATTTCCTCAGAGACTCTTTCCGCAGCTTAGGTGCGCTACTACGTATTGCAACATGTACGATTAAGAGGATTTTTGCGACTGCTAGTCACGGAGGGAAAGCTGCGAAATCGGCACCGGCCAGAACTTTGAGGGAACAGAGGGTTAAATGTCACCCCAATAAAACTGGATCTGCACCACAAGCTGACAGGACATCAATCCCTCCCTGTCTCCATCACTTTTCCCCTTTCAATAGGCGCGCACACACACACACATCAATCCAGCTCTCACATGACCCGTGTTAACCTGCTCTGTTGATAGATTAAAAAACGCTTTAATTAAACCGACATTGTAACACCGCCGCTACACGGGATTTGTAGCCACTTTTGTGCAATACGGAGGGGGAGTTCTCCCCCGGCGCCCCACGCGATGCCAGCCACGCCGTGTGTTTGTGTCATCAGCCTCGTGGCCAGCTGGGAGGCCAACGCCATCGGCCACCCCCTGACTCTGCCCCCGGAGGTGTGCGAGGAGCTGCTGCGGGTGATGGAGGATAGCAACGCGCTGCTCCCGCAGTCCCTACGCTCGATGAGGTCCTACCAGGTGAGGGGGTTTCATCTGCTGATACTGTATAGAAAGCACTTCATCGAGAACCACTCAAATGTCTATTTTGGTTTTGTTAATGACAAGATTGCTGCAGGTTTTTTCCATTGAAAATGCCTGGTAGAGCTCAGCAGTGGCGTAGTTGTGAGGAAAGTCCCCATTTATTTATCCAAAGAATCTACACTCAGCGGCCACTTTATTAGGTACACCTTGCTTTTACCGGGTTGGACCCCCTTTTGCCTTCAGAACTGCCTTAATTCTCCGTGGCATACATTCAACAAGGTGTTGGAAACATTCCTCAGAGATTTTGGTCCATATTGACACGAAAGCATCACGCAGTTCCTGCAGATTTGTCAGCTACACATCCACGATGCCAATCTCCCGTTCCACCACATCCCAAAGGTGCTCTATTGGATTGAGATCTGGTGACTGTGGAGGCCATTGGAGTACAGTGAACTCATTGTCATGTTCAAGAAACCAGTTTGAGATGTAGCCATCAGAAGATGGGTACACTGTGGTCATCAAGGGATGGACATGGTCAGCAACAATACCCCCCACACCATTACACCACCACCACCAGCCTGAACCGTTGATACAAGGCAGGATGGATCCATGCTTTCATGTAGTTTACGCCAAATTCTGACCCTACCATCTGAATGTCGCAGCTGCAATCCAGACTCATCAGACCAGGCAACATTTTTCCAATCTTCTATTGTCCATTTTTGGTGAGCCTGTGTGAATTGTAGCCTCGGTTTCCTGTTCTTAGGGGCCAGGAGTGGCACCGGTTTGGTCTTCTGCTGCTGTAGCCCATCTCTTTCACGGTTCCACGTGTTGTGCGTTCAGAGATGGTATTCTGCATACCTTGGTTGAAACGAGTGGTTATTTGAGTGACTGTTGCCTTTCTATCGTCTCAAACCAGTCTGCCCATTCTCCTCTGACATCAACAAGGCATTTTCGTCCATACAACTGCCGCTCACTGGATATTTTCTCTTGTTCGGACCATTCTCTGTAAACCCTAGAGATGGTTGTGCGTGAAAATCCCAGTAGGTCAGCAGTTTCTGAAATACTCAGACCAGCCCGTCTGGCACCAACAAGCGTGCCCGGTTCAAAGTCACTTAAATCCCCTTTCTTCCCCATTCTGATGCTCGGTTTGAACTTCAGCAAGTCATCCTCACCATGTCTACATGCCTACTAAATGCAATGAGTTGCTGCCTTGTGATTGACTGATTAGCTGTTTGTGTTCACAAGCAATTGAACAGGTGTACCTAATAAAGTGGCCGGTGAGTGTATATGGCATCATATGGTGATGAAGCTGAAGTGATTTACACTCCTCCCTATTAGTGGCCTGGCTGGTATTTTTAGAGATCCCTTATTGAAAGTCATTGCATTTGGCCGTAATTCAGCAGTGCTCACTTCTCACTGTCCCAGCTTGACTAATTTCATGATTCAGAGCCTTGAATAAAAAAATAAATAAAAAGCTTTGCTCATGGGATTATTTGCTTTGTTGGTTTTTGGCAGGGTCAGTGAGCAGTAAGCATTTCTTGGGCAGCTTTTTTTTTGTATTGTAGAGAGCAGTGGATGGAGACAGTAAATGGAGGGTAGATAGAGGAAGAGAGATGCCGCAAATGACCACAGGCTGGATTCGAACCCGCATCGCTGCAGGCATTTGGTCTATATGGTACGCATGCTTCTCCGGTTGAGCCACCAGGATGCCCCAGATGTGTTTTATTATCATTATTATAATTTTTATTATTATTCTATTTTTGGCAGCCATTCAACACCGTACCTGTAAAGAAAGAAAGAAAGTGTATAAATACAGAAAGTGTATAATCATCCAGAGCCGGCCAGGGAAACCATCTTTGTTGAAAGTAAGGGCTGATAACGGCTGACAACTCTACCCACCCCCCACCCCCCGACAGTTACAGAGTAATTACTGGCATTATTGTCTGATTCTAGAGAATAATTCGATTCTCATTATTCTCCTTCACTTTAGCACAGGTTTTAAAAGAGGCGACTTCAATGCTTGTAGCTTGCTTGACATGCTTGTAGTCGCACATCAAAATCTGAAGTTTATCACCGTAATAAGCTAGGAATTTAAATATAACTCTGATCACAGAGCCAGTCCATATTTGTTTAACTTGAACAGCTTGTTATTCCCAGAAGCCTGAAATCCAAGAAGCGGGACTCTAATCTTTCACACCAGGCTGAAGTAAACCCTGGATTACGGCCTAGTGAATAGAGGAGGAGACTGCGAGAACCGCCAAATGTTCATACTTTAGCTTTTAGAAAGTTTTGTCAAGTTCCGAAACAATGCCGGGGTCAGCTTGTTTATTGTGGCAGCCCCAGCTGGGCTCTCGAATAACATTTCTTACTACAGTTTCCTTCCTCTGCCACAAAACCCCCAGGACGACACACTAATTAAATTCCAGGGCTTCTTTCTGTCTTGCTGTGGTACGATGCGTACTCTCATATAGCAAACCCTCTCGGCTAGCACCTGCAAACCCAAACTCATATCCTGGATATTTCTGGGGGAAACAGGACAACAGTGGGGGAAAAGAGGGGGGGGGGGTTAACGCCATTACGTTACCGCCCGTCGAAATGGCGAGAGGAGCTGCTCAGACAAAGGAAGCCGGTCCGCGTCTGGCCGCGGCGCTGGGACAGACAGCAGTTCAAAAAAGTGTGATAAATAGACACTCAACCAGTCGCTGCTTCCTGAGAGGAGCGGTACGCGGTGCCGCAGTCTGAAAGATAGGGAGTAATGTGATCACAGAGCCATCTAGAGTTACCGGAGATGGTCTGAGTGTGTGAGTGTCTTCACCGAGGATAGGGGGGCAGGGGGGACGGACGGACGGGTCATTTAGAGCGGTTGCTGTCTACAGGGATGTGATATTGATCTGAAGAGCCGGCTGTATTGGAGAGGATGTGATGAGGGTGCTCGTGAAGATGGGAAAGCTGAGGCGAGGGAAGCGGCGAGCCAGGCCGGGGTTTCAGGCCACACAATAGTCAACAGAGCCTGTCTGTTGTTATGCTGGATGTGGAATGTCGTGCTGCTGCCTGGGCTGGTGTGCTCTGCCCTCCTTCCCTGGCCTCGCCGGTGTAATGGGGTGTAAAGTACTTCCAGGCTCCCAGTGTCACTTTCAAACCACTCAACACACACAAGCCCTGATGGTAAACCCCCCTCCCCCACCCTCAGACGCACAAACAGAAGCCATGGAAGCGGGACAAAAGGGTACAGAAATAATTCCAGAGAAGACACTTTACCCTCAACACATTCTGTACTGCTTCTAATCTGCAGAGGTTCAGAAAAATAGGCAGGATTCAAAATATTAAAACCAAGAAGAGATTCCAGCGCACTGTCTAAACTTGCAACTCACACACACATTGGATAAAGTGAAGGTCATTTGACCTGATGAAGCCCGATGAAGATCATTTGACATGATGAAGATTCTTTGACCTGATGAAGGTTCTTTCACCTCAGAAAGGTCTTTTCACCTGATGAAGGTCCTTTTACCTGATGAAGCCCGATGAAGATCCTTTGACTTGATGAAGGTCATTTTACCTGATGACACCCGATGAAGGTCCTTTCACCTGATGAAGCCAGGTGAAGATCCTTTGACTTGATGAAGATCCTTTGACCTGATGAAGGTCCTTTCACCTGATGAAGGTCCTTTCACCTGATGAAGCCAGGTGAAGATCCTTTGACTTGATGAAGATCCTTTCACCTGATGAAAGTCCTTTCACCTGGTGATGCCCGATAAAGATCCTTTGACCCGTTATAGGTCGTTTGACCGGCTGAAACCCTATATAGGTCCTTTGACCCCGAATGTCACTTTTTTTTTTTTTCAATAAATGTATTTTGACTTGCAAGTTTAGACAGCCTGCAGGACTCTTTGTTTGAACGCACAGAGGTTAAAACGGTGGAACCGTGCGATCACTACGTCGGTGCGGTCCGTCCACATGTCTGACTTGTCAGTCTTCCTGAGCCAGGGGTTGCGCAAGGATTAGGAATTCCTCAGAAGCAGTGGTGGCAGAAGCCATCACGCGTCGCACGTTGACATCGAGGAGGCTTGGGGGGGTGGGGGCGCAGTCAAGGAGCAGTTTTAATAATCGCACCGGTTTATTGCGACAGTGGTTATGTAGCTCCTGCGCTCAGTCTTGCTGACCCCCATTTGATTGGTCACCAGGAAATGCGAGGCAGCGCCGCTCAAGGGTCGTTGGCCGTACGTGAGCGAGATATTAAACAGGTAAAGGTAATAACTCTCTGTGGCAGTTGGACACAGTGAAAACAGGCTCGATTATGTTCCATCACAATACAAACTAGACCCTTCAAGTTCTGACCGCTCTGTCGTAGCTGTTATACTATTCAATATCTCAAATGTAAAGTACGCGCACCTTCTGTGTTTCATGTAATGTTTGTTTTTTGTCTGAAATTCCAAAAGTGTTTACCCCTGCTCCCTGAGAACAGGGTTTTTGTCAGGTCCTTGTGCCGGGGCCAGACTCGAGGCTGTTTTTCTTCCGAATTGCTCCATTACCCGGGCCAGTGACTACTTTCCCTCGGACAGGAGTTTATCTACGCCCATCTGAGATCCCCACTGCATTGGTTTAGCACTTCTATCAGGCTTTTGTTTCTCTCGTTTGAGCTCGTATTCCCTGCAACTTTCCTTCTAGTCCTTCACGTTTCCCCTCCCCCTCGTATTACGTCTCCACTTCCTTCTGCGCTTAATCACGCTTTGCCTCTCATCAAAGTTGAGGAATATTCTCCCTGCCAAGTCATGATTGGTATGATAACAGAATGCCTGGCAGCAAACATCAAACAGCGGGGTAGTTATGGAAATAGTTTGCTCGGCCTGCGTTTCCCTGCGTCTCTCCCATCTCATTGTATCGGGTGCCTTTTTTAATATAGATAAGGATATTTATTTTCCTATATCTTCTCGTTCAAAGAGTAATAATGTACATGGATGTGCTGGGGGAGGGGCTGTACAAATAGAGGTAATGTGCTGGTAGAAGTTTCAGCTTTGAATCAAAACTAACTTTTAATGATTAAAATGTGTAATTCACAGTATTCTGCTCTACATCACTCCATTACAACAGTGAGTTTTAATGACTTTACACCCCCCTAATCCTGTTATCACGATGTAACAATTTGGATTCCTCTTCCTCTCCCGCCGCACACCTCCAGTTTTGGTTTGTGATCATTTGTATGAATTACCGCCGTTGCGCTTGGGTGCCAAGGAGACGGGGCACAGGGACAAGAGGAGACGAGGCCTTGAATGTGGCAAATGCCCTCATCCATCATCCGTATTATAGAGCTCTCACCGGAGAGCCGCCGTCTACGCCCAGCAAACGCCTCGGAATAGCAGAGCATCGAAAAAGGAGGGAACAGGGGTGTTTTTTATTTGCATCCGTTAGGATTCGGGGGGGGGTGCGTTAATGCGAGTTTAATTGGATTCTCACCACCCGTGAGATGTGTCCCACTTTACTTACAGAATAATTGTGGTTAATGCCCTGGTGTCAGAGCATGTAAGAGGAATCAGTACTTCTAGGTGGACCAAACCCCGGGTACAGTACAAGTTCAATTTGACTTTATTTACTCTTCTCTCCAGGTGGCGTACCTGAAGCTGTGAGGTGACTGCTCGGATCCCACCGGACAGTTCGGGAGAGGAGCAGTGACCTCCCCCCGACCAAGTCATATACCGTAAACGCGTGTGGGCAATGGACCAATGAGGAGTCACCGAAGACGGTCAGGAAAAAAAGCCAGGCATGATTGAACCTGCTAGAACACAAAGGGTCATATTCATGGTTTTGTTTTTAGTTTTGTTTTTTTTGCGGGAAGCCACGTATTTGGTGAAGGGGGAGTTTGCCTTAACTTTTGCATTCCAACCAAAACGCAGGAAGTGTCTGTCAGTTTGTTTAGCCCTTCGAGTGCGCTTTTCTGTTTGGTTTTCGTAGCCTCGTTGGTAGCGTGCCCAACTCGGAAAAGGCAGACTCGAGCACGACAAACACAGGTTGCTGCCAAGCCGAACAACGTTTTTAGCTCTTTTATTTCATATTGTTGTTTTTCTTTCTCATTAAATGATATTTTAGGGTTTCTTGAAGTCCTATTGAACTCTTTGGGAGCTGTTGACAGTGTGATGTTTCCCAATGTGTGTTTCGTTTTCTTGCAATCGTTTACAAAAAAGGAATAAAACATTATTTGTTAAAAATTGTTCGATTTTGTTTTGTTCCTCGCCTTTTATTTCACTGTTAGAGTGCTGCCAGTTGATACTGTACTGTGTGCGGGAAAGGCTTGAGAAGTTTATCCCTAATGAGATTTTATTATAGAAGCACTTCATGTTTAAAAGGCGAGCCCTGTGCTCTCCACTTGACTATAATTACAGCACATGGAGATGGGGGATGCTGCATGAGTGGGTTTAGTGGGAGCTGGTAAGTTCATGGGCAATGGAGCTTTTAATTTTAAATGTATATTTTCATCTTTATACAGGTACATATATATTTTGACACATTTTAATGGAAAACTGGTATTTCTTTCAAATTAAGTCTTATTTTTCGATCATTGGGAGTCAACCCTAGCGATTGGCATCAGGATCTTTTAAATTGGTCTAGTTTTGAGAGAATACCTTCAGCCAACTACCATGCACCACAATGTATAGAAAAATGTACTATTGTACTATGTGGGTTTAGGTTGAAAAAATACAAGGGTTTTCCTTTAAATTGGGTGCAGCGCAAAGGGAACTGAATAGTTTTGGGATCCTTAAATCTTAAAATTGGGTCTCCAGATAACACTGTTTTCAGATCCACAGCTATTTGTTTCGGTGTGTTTATTACTGCTGGAGCCATGCACTTATATGAAATCTGGAACGGAATCTGCTTAAATATCAACATCGCAACATCTTTTTTTATTGATAATCAGTTAATGCAGATCTCAGTCGGTTGTGGAAATCTTTTACTGCATAGTGTAACCAGGCTGAGGCCTCTTACTTTACGCCTCGTCAACACGACGTACAATCTGCATAGGTTATCTCTGACCAGCCAAGCAGCATAATGGTACAGTGTTCCTCCCAACATATCTATTTTTACATGCTCTTAGCGAAAAGGGAGTGGGATCTGCCTCCGTCTGCATGCCTGGATAGGCAGCAATGCTGAGGCAGCAAGTGACAATTACTTTAAAAAATACAAAGAAGCATTGTGCCTGCTGAGGCGGTAAAGCAGCGAGTGAATTGGCTAATTAAATACATCCAGTGTTGAACTGTCAAGATGTGGGGGGGGTGTGCGGGAGGGGGGCTTCATTTCTTCTATGGCCTTTTCCCCACAAGTACAAATGAAGTAGGGCTCTAAATAACCCATTTGTCTGTTGCCCGCTGAGCAGAAGGTGCTGTGCAACACCCAACGCTGCTGCCGCCGCTTTTAAGGCGCTGACAGACACTTGTCAGTGGAGGAGCCTTGAAGAGCATGCGAGCCCTGTTTGTGTTTTGCCTTTGATGATGGAAAATGGAAATGTCAATTTAAAAGTTTTTCGGCCAGCACGCTACCATCTGTTGATAGTGTGCTGCTGATTAGCCCCCCACCCCATTTTTTTTTTTCTTTTTAGTTATCTTGTGGAGAAATGTCTGAACAAAGGCCTACTCCATATTCAGCTGTGGTAATTAACGGTGCATGGCTGGAGGATGGGTTGCAGCTTGACAGGTTCTGTTCTTGCTTCTCTTTTATATATGCTTCTTGGGTACAATAGCTATAAGTAATAAGGGAGGTGGGGCAAAGATCCCATGGCAATACCCTCATAATGGTTGCTGCGATTCAGATTTGCCTGTGAAAGCTGAATTGCCTGCGGTTTTGGTCCCACCAATGCCTTCTAATATTGAGTTCCATATTAGGGGAGGAAAACACAGGGAATTCCACATATAAATGTTCACAAAAAGGTAATTGGAGACACTAATCTTGTGCCAAAACTGAAGTTAAAGGTGCATACTGCTATATTTAATGTTGGTTGAATCTTGCTGTTTGTGCTGCTCTTTTTATTAAATGTTCCACCCTCCCTATTTCTGATGACCAGAAGTAATTGGACAAATGGCGAATATAATATAGTAGTCTATTTAGTCTTGGTTGCAAATTCTTTGAATTCCATGACGGCCTGGAGGCTGTGACCAAGCTGCATCACCAGGTGCAGGGTGTCTTTCCCCGCGATGCCCTACTCTGCAGCCGTTCAATTGTGTGTTCCCACTTGGTCTATTCAGCCTGTCAAGTGCTCGGACCGACTACTCTGCATTTTTGAGGCTGTGTGAACAAACCAACCACCATGTCTCAGTCGGCAGTGCAGAAGTACAGTTTGTGGTTCAACTTGAGATCCAATAGATTTGTTCATTCGACCTAGTCTGCATCGACGCGCGCCACATAGTGATCTTAGACAGCCGGCAACTGTAAAACGTACATGCCGAAAAGCCAATAGCAGAATGGCAGCTGCAGGTGGTCAATGGACGGTGTTGTCTGAAGAAACCTCCGTTCTAGAATGAGGACCATGAGGCTGTCTCAAAGAAAATGATCCTTTATCTGATCCCACACACGCGGGAGTGATGTATTTATTTTAGAACAGGAGTGATGTGGACAACAAGTGGTCTGAGAGCTCAAGTCCATTTGAGTCCATTTAGCAGCTGGTTCTCTCTCTCTTGACTTTGGCTTGTGCAATGCATGTTCAGTTGCATTGAGATTGGGTGATTGATGGTGTAATGACACAAAACTGACCAATAATCATCTCAGCGGCTAATTGTCAAACAACTTTTTGTACAATAAAATTAGGGGCAATGTGCCCCATGACTAGGACGTTACTGTAAGTATTAATGTATGGAATTCGGTAAGATGCTTAGGATTTACATCATCAGCAGAGGACAGCACAGTAATGGCTGTGGTAAATATTCCTTGTAAAAAGTCTCTTTTGAGAAACCTGTTTAAAACCTATTGAATTTTACTTGGCGATGAATTAAAAAAAAAATAGAGGTTTAAAAGGCGTTATGTAAATGGCTGCATGATGGATACGCTTTTTCCACGATCAAAACGAGGAAGAAAATATTGAAGATGGTCATTTGAGGAGGTCCAAATTGAAGTAGATGTTCCTCCTGCACCTTCCTCAACCTCCCTGACCTCCCCGCCAGTTGGAGACAAGTTCAAATTCCGCCAAAGGCAACATATGGAAGTCAAAAGAGAGAGAGAACACCATATTATAAATTTCAAATTGGATTTCTCAGGCCTTTGCCTACGCTAATGTGTTTCATATTATTTTTGGATTAAGTGAGACAGCGATGTGTGAGATTACCCGCAGAAGAAAGTAAGAGATCTCCTTGAGAGAGTTCAGGCAATAAAGTTGGGCTCATCTCTGAAGGTAAATGAGGCATCAGATTGAGTTCCCGCTTTGGTCACCCATCCCTAATGGGTCATCTATCTAGGAGAATCATCAGGTCATTCTGTGAATGATTGCAAGGTCTTTTTCTATTTCTGAGTCGCTCCTTCATCCTGGTGCATAACAAAACAAACAGGGACAAAAATTGGGACAAATACATGCCTGGATTGTCTTAACTACCCAATTGTACATGCGTGTTATAACGTAAAAAGGGACAAATTCATCAAACGTAAAATTTAAAACAATATCTTTTATAAGCACAAACATTATTTTCCCAAGAAATGATACGTATGACCCTGAGGATCTTATGAGCAATATATTGTAAGACTATAAAGGGTGCAGCCAAGCTGGGAAGATCCAATCCAATTAAACTACTGCAGTTCCATCAACCATCTATGGAAAGAAGGTGTCACTAAAATACTCAAGTGTGTATTCTGTAATTAATATAAGCTGTGTAAGCAACATATGTATACCGAACAAAACTAGTTAATGTCATTTTGCATGAGTCACTTATAAATAAATAAAAATACAAAAAGGGGATAATTAAACTCACACTGTGCCAAAATGAACCTGGGAAAACACACCAGGCATCATCTGCTATCTAATAACTTTAACGCGTCCCTCGGTCCTTGCCTGGAATTATCACGGTCTCCATTCCAGACCCTCCACCCATTTCCCCCCACTTTTTACGCCAAAGTCTTTCTGCCCACCCATTATGCCCTCCTGCCTTTGAGTGCTTTCTAACGAGACCACGGGGGCGTGTCAGCGGAGCCTCCTGGGGCTCATTAGCTTCCCCTATTGGTGGCATTGAACCCCGGTGGTGACCTGGGGGAGAGCATCGTAAAGCCATCCAGCAGCAACCAGAAGCACACGGCGAGCACCAGTGTGCATGAAAAGCCCACCACCAGGGAGGGAGGACCGGAGAGAGAGAGAGAGAGAGACTTGACTTTGGGAGAGAGAGATATATGAGGCTCTATTTCTCCTCCAGCCTCGGGGAAGACATGAGGCAGCTGCTACAGTTTGAGTGTGAAGACAGAGGAGCTTTTTTAGGGCGGGTCAGAGATGTTCGGCAGCCATGGAGTTTTAGCAGATAAAATAAGCAGTTCCAGCCGTGGTGTCCAGTCCAGTTTACCTCTTATTAGTAATTCTTGGACCTGGGATCCTCAACAATCCTTTAACGGTTAGATCCTCCCCTTCCCGTAGATGAGCGAGTTCATCTGGCGTAGTAATTTCGTAACTGCATTTTCCTGGCCTTCCATGCCACATGATTTCCTCGACTAGACTTGTCCAAGGAAGATGCAGCCTGTGGGCTTGTTTTTTCCAGTGCACATAACAGGAAACAGACCCCGATTATTATAATTTTTTTACTCATTATTATGGACAATAGGACAGAATACAGCAGCAGATGGATCTTTGGTCAGAAGCTATGCCACACTATGTTCTAAGGCCCTGGTTGCCGAAATGGTGGCGCTGATATTTGATCAAATTAATTTCTAGTTGCGCGATACGATAAGCTCTGTTCGAGAAGTGAGTTTGTGAATTAGTTAGCTTCGGCTAGCGGCATTAAAGCCTCACAGTGTAACTTTTGGTCTTTGCGCCCCTACAGTTTCTGAGCGCAATTGCACTTTCACGCCATTGTTGTTAAACTCGGTCCGGTGTCGGAAAATCATTTTTTTAACCGGACAAATTTGAACTTTATCGGTCAGGTTTCAATAACAGTCAGCCACAAACGCAAATATAATGTTCATCTAGGTTACAGCGCCCCTTGCACGGACATCGCCGCTTCAGCGAGCACTCAAGTCCACTGTTCCGGGAGGGCCCCCAGCTACCGGTGTAGGTACCAGATGTGCTCGGCCTGGCAGATCGGCACACGAGCGCGAGTCAGGTGGTGAAGGAAACCCGGTGGCACAAAGTGAGGGCCGGCGCGCGCCAACTGAGGTGCGGGTGCTGGCTGCACCGCTGGCCCGTGTCATCCGCGCCGTTGGGGAGGTGAAGCGGCCACATTTTGTTTATAATTTATGGGTTGGTTTTTTTTAATACATTTTACCAGGCAAACAAACAGTAATTACCGGAGCCAAACATCAAGGAAAGTGACGTAGTGCCGTAAAGCGGGGTGAAAGAGGTGCCAGTCTACATATTACAGGTCAGTGTACCATCAAATTGATTCTGAAGCTGTTATTTTAGGGTAAAAAAGTTACATTGCGTTGCTTTAACTCAAGAGCTCGCTGTTATGGCGTCTTAAGTGTCAAGTGCGTCGGCTGCCTTGCAAATCCAAATCAAATACCTTTGCGGATGCCTCAGAGGAAATCGGCTGTTCCCGAAAGAGAGCGACTACTCAGCAGAAAGCCGCTGCCTTCCAAACGGAAACACCCCCCTGACAAGCGAAATGCCTTTTGTTGTGCGAGGGAACCAAAAATAGGGCTCCCTCCAGATCCACCTCCAACAGATTGATCATTCAGCAGACTACCGTCACTGAGATGATGGGCCAAATGGATTGCTATGCTGCTCCTTCAGCTTGGGGAGGGTTGCAAGTGAAGGATGGCCAATATCTGGGAATTGGAAGAGGCAGAGAGGGGCATGTTAAAGACAGGGCAATCTGTTAGCACTCACAGCTAAGACAAATTGGCCAATCTATGCAGACCCATGGGTGTATTCACAATGGCTCTGGTGTGGCTATGGCTGTTTTTGGATCTGTTGTGTAGGGAAATGAGTTTTAAGTTGTTTTTTTAAGATAAATGTATATAGACTGTCATCAGGCTGGATAGATTGGTCGTCAATATTTGTTACAGCATTGCAATATAATCAGTTAGAACATACCCCATTGCATTTGTTATGAAAGTGTGGCTATAGGGAGAGAAAATAGAATATAGCCCAAAACTGCATTTTCCCCATTTCTTCCCACCCTATTCCTCCTTGCATTTTTACCTGATTGTTGCCCAAGGTGAGTGGCTCTGTTACCTGTGTGGGAGTTCTCCCTATAGGGCACTAAAGCAATGTATCCTCATATGATTTCACTCTGGGGAAGCGGAAATGAGCAGCCACACTGTCTTACAACCACTGTGGGTCTGCGTTTGCATGTATGTGTATGTGTGTGCGTACACACATCACTTTCGTGCCCAAAGGTAGAATCTCAATCAGAATCAGCTTCATTGGTCAAGTGTGTGTACACATACAAGGAATTTGAATTTGACGTTTTTCTTCCTTTCTCTGTGTACTTACACAGAATAGACATACAGCTAAAACAAGGACACAAAGCTGAACAAAGGTAAATATAAACATTTAACTACTGTGTGCAGATATAAATATATATAAAAGGTGTGTATATAAAAGACAGCAATGACATTTGTAACACAAAGACAATAGTGCATTAATATGAATGGTGCAATAAATATGAATGATTAACAGGTTACAGCTTTATATACATGAGGTAAGTGGATATGACAGTATATGCATGTGTAAAATGTATAGTATAGGCAGCGTGCTTTTATTAATAGTGACAATGATACAGTATGTACATGTTAAACTGCTTAAACAACATAATATATCATTTAGAATTTGTAGGTACAACAGATGTTTAGTGCAGGTTATTGCACAGGGATTGTTTCTCACATTGCATGACTGTAGGCCAATTGTTTTGTCCGGTTACATTTCTGTGAGTATATTGCTGGATGGAATTCATCCTGATGAGACTTGCCCGCTGAATGAATCCAGCAGCTCTGCACTTTACGAGTCTCCGAGGTGCAGCTGTAGCAAGGTGGTCCCAAATTACATTTTCCAGTCAAACAAATCCCTCAAATGCAGCTTGTTTCATTAGATGCCTTTATTATCCAGGGGTGGAATTAAAACACTGCGTCATGAGTGGTGGGGTGGGTCAGCTTGGGGGGGGGGGGGGGGGGGGTTAACAAGTGGAGAATATTGGCTCATTTTGTTTTTTAAATCCCAAGAGCCTGGACACTGTCACAACTGCTCTGCCAGCGGAAGGAAACAAAGAAGAAAAAAGAAAATCTCCACTTGTGTTCCCCCCCCCCCAATACATTCCCTTCTCCTTTGGATCATGTAATTACCGGGCGGTATTAGTACACCTTTTTTTTTTTAATACTGCCAATCATTCTACACATGCTGAAGATCTGGAACACGGCGTTCCCCCTCCATTCCATTAAAAATCTCCTTTACAAGTTGGACAGCACAGGGCTGTAGAGCCAGATGGAGCGGTGGAGAAAGCATTAAGGGGGGTGGGCTTATTAAAGAGGTGGGTATACTGTTCCATATGGATATTAGACTGGTAGGTGGGCATACAGCACATTACCATAAAAGAGGTTTGGTACTTAAGCCTGCGTGTACCTAATGGGGACGCAAAACACATACTGTGTTGCTCTTCAGTCTTCATTATGTAAAAACAAAAATACAATTTAAAAAGGTGTTCTGTTTTTAATATCTCTGGTCTCTTTTATATGAATGAAAAGTCTTTATTATACTTTTTTTTTTTTTTTTTTTTAAACAAAAAATAAAGTTATATAGAGAAACTAGGGAGAGAAATATTTACAGGCTGTCCTTATGTGACTTATTGAAATATTTATGTACTATGCAATGACTGTTTTCAAGCCTTCTACATTCGCTGCCACACACACACACACACACACACACACACACACACACACACACACACACACACACACACACACACACACACACACACACACACACACACACACACACACACACACAAATAGAATGGAGATTCTATATATTCAGACCCCGTCGCACCGCAGTCTTTGCCTGTAGCTCTGGCCCCGCCTGCGACTCTCCCAACCATGATGCTGGATCCCCGTTGATGAGATGTCTGGATATTAGGTTAATGGGCACCACATGTAGGGAGGAAAAAAAATTGTTTTCCACGGCAGATGCCAGATTGTCTTTATCACGGCGGAAAATGCACTTTTTTTTCCCCCACCACACACCCACACACACACACACACACACACACACACACACACACAAAAACAATCAGGTGAGAAGTCAAATTCAACAAGGTTTATTCCAGAAACAAGCAGGGGTCAAAACCAGGAGCTCAGTCAGAGAAGGCAAACTTATCCGGCAGAGAACAGGTTTAAAAATCAGGGTCCAGGGAATCAGGCAGAAGCTCGGACAGGGAATCAGGAAGTAGTGGGGGCGGGAAAGCACAGCCTAACGCAAGAGGGAGTGGGCTGATCTGAAATGACCCGGAGGTTAGTGACATGGCACGAGGGAATGACCAGATGAAAGTAAAACATGAAAACAGATATAGATCCTCCCCTGAGCTGGTGGATCAGGGAGGATTCATGACACACATGGAGAACATAGACAAATGAATAATATACCGCATGTTTTGTCCTTCAATCTATCACTAACGCGGGATCTTCACTGTTTACTGTCAAACTTTACAGATCCCGTTAAAATGGAAATGAAGCGGCGATAAAGCCACAGATAAAGCCACTCAACAGAAATGTTTATGGACGGTTAAATAAGACTCGCTTCCTATCCTTTAATCTTTATTTTCCCCCATGAATGAAAGGGACATGAACGCGTACTTTTTTTTTGTGCCTGCCCTGCTATGCACTTGGAAATAACAATGTCCTGCAGGCATCGTTTCATTTTTTCTTCTCTCCTCCCTCTGGATTCGCTGGCCTGGGTTCTCATAATTAACGCGTGTTTACTTGAAATCGGAACAAACCGTGTCACCGCGGAGTCAGAAATAAAGGCAAGTTTTGGCGAGCGAGATACAGTACAGCGTAAGCAGAAGTGTAGAGCGGTCTAGCAGCGTCTTATATGAACAAAAGCCCAAGGCAGGCACATGTCCACCGAAGTCGCCATGAACCTCGGGTTAGCTGTCGAGACCAATCCTGCGTATTAGGGTGACTCCAAGTTTAGGGTTTGGCCCTCGTGAACAAGGCCTCTGGGCAGAAGCGCACACGGCCAAAGACCCCCCCCCCCAAATGACGTAGGCCCGTTGTCAAACCGCGTCTTTGTCCATGTTCGTTCTCACATTGTTCAAGGGATTTGGGAGAGGGCGTGATGGATTAATCCTCCCTGGCCTTTGCGTCTACTCCAGCGCGTCGCAGGAATTTGCTTTTATCAGGACAAATTCTGTTTTATTTTTTTTTTTTATTTTTTTTTTTCGACCTCCGATCCAAACTGTCGAGCGGTGACGCCGATCGGACGCGAGGGGCCTTGGAGTGTGCGAACCGGTTCGCGAGGATGGACCGTGACCGGCAAAAGCTAAATGAGCCTTTATCCTTCTCATCTGCTCTGGCTGATGTAGAGAGGGGTAACTGGAGAGAGCCTAATTGGCTGAAGCGTTGGCTTGTGTTTGGTAATAAAAGGTATCGCCAAGTACTATCTGATATCTACATATGGAGCTCACATTACGCAGGGCACTAAGAATATTACATTTCATCTGTTTAGGTAATGTGGTGTGGGGAGGCACTGGCGGTGGTCAGCCATTGGAGGGTGTGAGGGGAGGGTTGACTGTGTCCCTGTGTCTAAAAGACTTTCATTACTGTCTCAGCGCTGCTGCCAGACCTGCCTCGCCGGCTGTAGGGCCGCGTATCATTTTATAGAGAATAGAAAATGTGGAGATGGGGCGGAACACTGTGCTCGACAAGTGGGGACTGAGATTGTAACAAGAGAAATGTGAATGCAAGTATTTCCACAACCACTCAGGTTCCACAAAGGATGGACTCTTTGGATAATACTACCAATGCCCCTCCCCCCCAGACAGACAGACAGACAGACAGACAGACAGACACACACACAAATGGCTTGTCTTGGTGCATTGGACCCTCACACTGACATGGTGAACATTCATTTTGAGATGAATACAGAGTTCAAAATGGAAAATAGCGAGCACCATGTGCTAGTACAGTGAGGCACTGTTGTAAAACCACAGTACGGCCATGCACTGGGTCGGCATTTGGAAGGACTGTCTCTACTCAGAATTTTATTGACTTAGACTCAGGCTGGTCAAGTTGCTTGTCGATTCTCAGTCTTGAAATATTTTGTTTATAATGAGACAAAAAACTGGGGGGAAAATATAAGCTCCACGGCAGAGCCAATATAAAAAGGCTATCATAACATTTAAAGCGCAGTAATATTCTGACCCTTGCTATGATGGCAGACTACCAGACTTTATTTGATTTGGAATCATGGTATTCAATTTAACTTCCACCGTTCTGCTATCCGACTATACGCAAATTCCATGGCCCTTGGGTTGGACTCAACACCGTCAAGTCTCACCCCCACCCCCCTCCTAGTACTTGGCTTTGTTCTCTGCTTGGGTGGTCTCGACTCCAACACTAGAGATGTACTCTTGAAGTACTGCTTGGATCAAAGCCCGTCACGAACAAGTCAAGGCATTCCCAAGCGTTTGCACTACTTGTGCAAAACCAATTGCTTTTCGGGCTCCCAAATTCTCCACTCCCCGCGGGGACTTTCATGCATTGTACTGTACATTCGAGACCGTTTGAAATCAGGAAAGAAAATTCTTGTTTTTTTCTTTGAAAAGGGATTCGTTCCACCAAACCAACCTGGTTTGGTGGAACGTCAGTTTTCTCTCCCTCTCTGGTGTGCTGCAGGAGTGTTGAGGTCATTACACAATTTTGACACCCTCCACTGATCTACATGATATTGGCAGGAATTATTTCATGTTATTTCCTGCTGACCAACGGGGATCTGGGTGTGCTGATATACTATAAATATTGCCATGACTACGAGCGCCTGCTCACTAAGGTCTAGCTCTTCCTTGACACTCTTTTTCCATTCTTGCTACTTTGATGTTCAGGCTTACACGAAACGCTGCACGCGTCTTCTCTGATAACCAGCTTGTACCTGCTGTTCGCCACGCTGCGGCCTGCAGCACCCACAGTATCGCACGATGATTGATAACATCAAATGCCAAGTGAAGTTCTGTCTCCAACTTCTGGCTTCCTTCATCTTCCCCTTTAAATAACGCTGGTGTTGAAGGCCTCGGGCTGTTTCTCATTGTGGTAGGCAGACACTTCTTTTAAACCCCCCCCTTCCTCCTCCTATACACCTCAGGTTTTATGAGTTTGACAACCCAGAGCAGCTTTGGACTTGAAGAAAGAAAGAATGGATAGTCAGAGAGGAAAACACCCCCACCCTTTACTTACTTACTTACTTACTTACTCACACACACACACACACACACACACACACACACACACACACACAGTTTGGGTTGGATTGTCTCCACACACACATCTTGTGTTAACATTCCAGGCTTGCAGTGCCTACCACAGCAGCAAGCTGGCAACACAAAAAGAAACCACTTTTACACCACTTGACTTGTCAAAGTTTTTTGAGGAAAATTTATTAATTTAAATAATTGTATATATAAACACACACACACACACACACACACACACACACACACACACACACACACACACACACACACACACACACACACACACACACACACACACACACACACTAAGTGATTTCAAACACACTTGTTTTTCTACTTTCAGTTATAGCAGTGGTAACATGAGAAATCTGATAAGAAAACATGAATATCCATGTTGTAGAATTTCAAATACACTACCGTTGGTTTTTTTATTATGGCAATAGGAACAAGCTAATACAGAAAACTTCATAAGCATATGCAGACAGATGCAGCTACGGAAGTATTGATCCATATAAGGCACAACAAATTGTGGATATGCAGCTGTCAAAAGGGTTGCGCAGACCGGGAAGTAAAATATGTTGTGTTTTTGAATTTATAACTCGAACAAAAATTGCGACTGAGCAATCCTGCTCCACCGGAGCTGTGGCATCTATAGAATATAAGGAGGACATAGGGAGACAGGCTGAGGCCCAAGCTCAAGATTCAAGAGGTTTATTCGTCACATACATATACATACTTTCATACATATATGCAGTGAAATGTAATATTTATTTGAAATGTAATATAGCCTTCCCTCAGATCACTTTTTTAGTGTTCTATTTTTAGTCGCAGCCATAGTTGAATGTAATCACACCAAGTAATAGTAATAGAGGCAAAGTATGGGAAATTATAGTTTGGTTCGAGGGTTCAACTAGTAATCTCATATTAAGACAAACCAACATATTTACGACATACTGTTTTTTCCATTTCCTGTCCTCAAACACATCCCATGACATGAGGTTTTTTTTTTTTTTATAAACTTTTTTGAAGTAAAACGTAGTTGCTCTCTAAAATCTCCCAAGACTAAAGGTCACAAAGTAAAGGTCAGCATGTTATTAACATTCTACATCTCCAGCTATCATGCATTCCTTCCAACATTTTGCAATAACCGCCAGCTACCTCACCTGACCCTTGGCCTGGCAACACTGTCGCGGCCTCACAAAAGGTCATTCTCAGTATGTTTTTATTTTGTGACATTTTACACGCTCTACTCTCGGCTGTGAGGTGCGCGCACGCGCGCACGCACGCACGCACGCACGCACGCACACACGCACACACGCACACACACACACGCCACTGCACCGCCTCTGCCTCCTGACCACCTCCATCATTCCCCTCCTTTCCCTGGATCCGTCCCTCTAGTGCGCATGTGGCAGATGGCGCTTGGCAGACCTCGCTCAGAGGCCGCGGCACTGTCAGTGCAGATTTGTCTTCGTTTAAGAGGAAGCTTGTTCATTAGACCTGGCATGGCTCAACAGGAGGCAGGTTGCTGCAGAACATTCATGTGTTGCATCATAAATCCACATTAAAAAGGAGGCGGCGACTCAAATGGGGGTTTGGGGTGGGTCAAAGATGCAGAACGGCCATTACTGCAACATCCTAGAACACTGGGAGAAATGGGAGCATTCGATACATTTGTATTTATTACATTACTTTTATTGTTATATTACTCTTGAAAGATATTTTTTTTCTTATTCTTTATCCCCGTGAGCATGACTAGCAAATCCTATTGTTTTGTCATCGTCCCCCCGACCTCAGAATGGTCAGGGGCCGGTGCGGCTTGCCAAGTGTTTTGTGGAGCAGCAGACCAGTGCAGTGAATGTAATTATGGTACTCTGGCAATCTGATAACCTGCCAGTCTGTCTCTCAACACCAGGAGAGTACACAAGCATATTAAATGCAGCTCAAACATGGCCCTGAGCTGGCTATAGTGGGTTTTTGCGCGGATAACAGAGCGGGGTAAGCAGGGAGAGGAACTGTTCGGAGGTGGGCAAAGACGACGAAAAGAATGTAGTCATCGCTTCATAGAAATGTAATGAAGCTGTTTTCTGGAGCACGGTATATAATACTCAGGACAGAGAAGGTTAGACAGTAATTACAGTGAAAGGAGAAAGGCTTCCAGGGTTGCTAAGAAGGCAGAGCACTGTAATTCTCTGATCTCCCACTATCAAGGCCTCTCTTTGGCACCCTTAACAAATATCAACGCGGCTTTGCTCTAAAAGTGTTTTTTTGTTTCCCCCCAAACAGCTTGAAAGAGACAGAACATCCCAGGGATAAGTCTGCCAGGGAACCGCCTCGCTGGATGCTAGTAAAATCCAGAAGTCTACTGAAAGCTATTTAGAAGTCAAGACTGCAGGAGACGTTTTAACAAGCACAGAAGAAGCACTCTTCAGTCCAAAAAGTACACTGCGAGCATTTCCTTCACCATGTCAGTTCCCTCCTGCGGGTTTACTACACCCGCACCGCTCTGTGTGTCACTTCTATCACGGAACATGTGGAGCTCACGTTAATATAAAGATAGCAGGCCGTTTTTGTGACACGATAGTGTGAGGATAAGTCCACATATACGCCATGGAAACATCGGGTTGTAAGCAGACTGCACCTGTGCCACACTCCTGGGACGGAGCTGAGAAGAGACCGAGGTGCATCTGCACGAGCCCTGAGATTCTCCTGTTGACAATGTTACAGTCTGTACAGTAACGAACGCCTGTGGTGGATGTGACGCCAGCTGGAGTCAACTGTAAACCACTTGTGAAAATCACAATCGTAGCGCGGGGCGAGAAATAAAAGTCTGCTTCAGCACACATTAAGGTCAATTTGAACACATGCAGCTAAAACAAACTCCGACTGGTAATGTTCAATCTTTGGCTATATTGGCGATATCTTGCAGCGTGGCTGAGAGCTCCACCGAGTGACTCCACAGCTGAGACGCCGTCTCTTCAGCTCTTGTTGCTGTTTGGCAGGAGACATGCAGGGCATTACCACCACCCAGAGCACCAGAGCAGAATGATAGCGTTACATGTCACTTCCCTTCCCAACCGTTTAAAGGAGTCCAGAGTTGATAAATAAAATATACCTATCAAAAAGTAAAAGAAAGAAAAAATATAGATAGATAGATAGATGTTACTATAACACTGACAGTGGTTTGATGAGGTCATTTGTGACAAGGAATATACTTTTCTTGCTTCTATGACTTTTTTTTGTGTTATAGCCTGGTGGCTTGAACTTGAGGATAGTAACCTGTAATTCAAAATAATAGTACACCATGGTGTTAATACTTACATATATGACTCACAAACAGATTAGGAGAACCACACGTTGTCCAAGCTTTGTTGTCATGGTACAAACTACATACGGCTCCAGGCTATGTAAATTAGGTTGTTCAAACGGTGTGTGTGTGTGTGTTTAAGAAAAAAAAAAAGTGCTGAGAGAAACAGATTGCCATCTCCAGGTGGACTTCAAAAGACAGAGGAAGTTCAGTAATTTATGTCCCTGGAAGACACGCATGCATTCAAATGTGTGAAGGATGCTACACATGCAGGGAATGCTCTTCAAAGGGAAAGCACAATTACTATTCTCAATGCATATTTATCCATTTAGCACTTGACATCAACACAAAAAACCTGCCGGACAAGAACTATTACGGAGGGAAAACACTTGATTAATGGCAGTCACCTGAAACAGGGTCAGATGAGCGCCTTCTGAGCTTATTTCCATAATACCCCAGTCTGCCCCATGACAATCTTGGTTTCAATTTTTCCTTCATTTGCATTTATCCCAAAAACACAGTTGAGCCTTTCCCCTTCTGCATTCATCTGTGCTGTTCCGTTAGGACGCCCAGGATAGGTTGAATTTTCATTTGGATGCGGTGAACGCAATATTTGGGGCATTTCACAGCGGAGGACTTCATTTTATTTCTACATCAGATTCACAGCAGGGAGTCGATTGGGCAGGAAATAACAGAAAACTGGTCTAAGCACCTCTGGCTCCATATTGAAGCTAATTTTAAATTTGACTCATCTTAGCTTTGTCTGCCGCACAGCACACAAATCCCATGTGAAGTTAAAACCTGTTCTTCAAACAGTTATGCAGGGTGTTGGGATGATGATATCGGGGAGGGGGCTATGCAAAAGGCGCCAACATTTGCTGTATTTTGACATCTGTGACGTGTGAGAAAAGTGCTGCCTATTGCACTACAGCTCATGCAAGTAACATTCCCTCCGGCATTCTGGATGTGTTTGAACTTTAGTAGTAGTGAGAGTGATCATATTGTGTGTGTGTGTGTGTGTGTGTGTGTGTGTGTGTGTGTGTGGCTCCAAATTGCACTGATAAACCCTTCGGTATACACCATTTACAGATTTGAGATTAAAAATGGCCCTGAGCTTGGGTAACATTTATATGCATGTAAAAAAAAAAAATGACAATGCAGTGTATTTTATTGAGCTGAATATTTTCACAGAAAAAAAAAAAAAAAAAAACACATCTTCTAAATTTAAAAACTATGTAATGAGCACAATAATTTCAAGCAGGCCTACATATATCACAAACGCACATATTAAAACACCAGATTAGTTGACAGGCAGCATAGCAGTCCTCTTCAGTCAAGGCATAATGAGGAGGATGCAAGAGCCGGCAGAATGTCTGTCCGTCTTACCTAATAGTCAAACACATTTTGCCTATTTGTGCTTTGAGGAAAGTAAATGTAAAAAAAAGAAAAGATTAAACTTTCCAAGTGTCCAAAAAAGTTATATGCACTGATTCATTGACCATGCAAAGTTTAAATATATGAAAATGTAAAAATTGACATCACGGGCTACCTGATGCGGAAGCATGCGCAATTCAACAAGCAATGGTCACGACTTTTTATTGGGCCCAGGGGGGTTTTCAAAAAGTCCCATTTTTTTTCCATCGGGGAAGAGAACCCTCATGCAGCTCATGAAGGCATACAGTCACGTCATGTCTCACTGTGGGGGATTCTGGACAGTGTCCCCTCCACTCTCAAACATCTGAATTAATGCTCAGGTTGGCCAGTCGCGGGTCAGAGTTGATCTCATACCTATAGTGGTAGCCCTCCATGTGGTCCCTGCACGCATCACGGATGTTATACATCCACCGCTTGATCCCCTTGCGGTTCAGGTAGAGGACCAGCAGGAATATGACGCCGATCAGGGCCAACACCAGGCCCAAGAAGACATACGAGGTCTCCAGCACGCCTTTCATGTCACCTGAATACTTGCACTCCAGCTGGGAAGGCTCTAGGTTCAGCAGGGCCAGGTTTCTCAGGGCCTCCGGGTCGGCGCAGGTCAGGTTCTGCACGTCCGCGACCTGATCCGAGAGCTGCAGCCACACCACCAGGTCCTCGATGAAGCAGTCGCAGCGCCAGGGATTCCCCGCCAGGCGCACTCGGAGACCCGGCTTGAGGCCGAACTCGGCCAGGGTGGCGTTGGGGATGTCCCTCAGACTGTTGTCCCTCAGGTCCAGGTCGCGCAGCGGCGGCACCCTGAGCGTCCCGTTCTGGAGGGCGATGATGGAGCTGTTTCGCAGGCTCAAAACACTGAGCTCGGCGAGCCCCGCGAATATTCCGTCCGGAAGCACCAGCAAGTCGTTGTTGGACAGGTCCAGGCTCGTCAGGTGGAGAAGGATCCCGCTCTGTAGGACGCTCAGAGCCACGTCCAGCGTGGAGTGGTTGTGAAAAGCAGCGCTGAGGTTCAACGCCTGCAACGTGTTGTCAACGGGAAAGGCTCTGGCGCTGAAGTGCCGGATTTTGTTGTTGGTCAAATCCAGCCGCGAGAGGCTCGGCAAGTTGTCAAACACCATGGAATCCACGGATCGGATCTCATTCCCGCTGAGATACAGATCTGTGAGCAGCTCCAGGCGGGCGGGAAACGAGTCCAGGCCGATGGTGGAGATGTTGTTCCCCGTGACGAACAGGAACTTGGTGTTGGCCGGTAACGAACGCGGAATGGAGTCCAAGTTCTGGTTTTGGCATTTCACCGTTTGCGACGAGCACAGGCATTTGTCCGGGCAGCCGTCACGGGACGACACGGCAGCGAGGAAGAACAACACGCCGGGCAGAGCCAAGTTCTTTCGCGTTCTCCCGCCGTGAAACACCGACCGCGAGGCCAAATCACGCATCTTCGCTCTCGGTTCGGTGGGGGGGAGGGTGGTGGTGGTGGTGGTGGTGGTGGGGGGGAGGCAACACGACTCAAGTCACGACCGTTTGTTAGTCCCTCGCGAAGGTGGGGAAAGTTTTTGGGGTTTTTTTTGTGTTAAGCCTCCTGAGCTGGACCCTCGCTCCCCGCTCCCGACTCAATCCGGCTGGAGAACGACCCGAACACTCAGCCACAAACCATGCTTTGGTGGGTCTACATCTCCATGGGGGAGAACGGTCGCTTAACTCTCGCTGTCTTCGGGTGAAACGAAACGCCACTTATTCCACGTGTTGGTGTCAGATTTGCAGTTTTTTGGTTTTTTTTTTTTTTTTTTTGGTTTTTTTTTTTTCGACCCCCGCCCGTCCCAGAAGTGAATTACTTGGTGGCGACAAAAGACACGGGGAGACTGCGAGTCCTACCTCCCAATGACGCCATCTGACACGGGTAGTCGCTCCCGAAAGCCGCTGCCCTCCGTCTCCAGGCGGCGGGACGGAGCGTCCACACACAGCCACGCAGCGGAGCGTACCATTACCGGCCGAGGAGAGGGGGGGGGGATCGGGAAACAAACTTTTGTAAACCGGCTCGGGGTAAACATCGGGGGAGTCTCTTTCCGTCGTCGTGTTATACCGCGCGGCTGTGATTGTTCCAACATTTTTTAGTCGTTATTTCGACGGCGAAAGGGCCGACGGCGGTGGAGCGCTGTGCGTCTGAAGCGTCCGCCCTGGGAGAAAAGTGGTCTGACCCGATCGCGTCTCAAGTAGCGACGGGAGATCGTGGCGCCCGAGGTCGGTCACGGTGCGTTTAAACAAAAGAAAAGCGGCGGAAAGAGCGTGAAAGTGAATGGCAATGTGTTTGAAAAAAGGTTTGACATCATTGGCAGATGACAACATTGACAACGCTGTTGTGTAGTTCTGCATCTCAATGACCTAATCCGAAAAAATATATTATTTAATAAGTTTTACTTTCCATGGGGCAAAAAAGACCAAAAAACCCGCATGGTTTAGGAGCTGAATCGCTAACCCCCCCCCCCCCCAAAAAAATTAAAGAAATATATAAAATATAAAATAAATAAATAAATTATATATGCACACACACACACACACACACACACACACACACACACACACACACACGCACGCACGCACGCACGCACTTCACTAATGGGAATTAGCGAAGGGAATCCCGCCTCTTTTTAGTCAGCCAGATTATTTGGCTTCTTTCGGCTACCAAACGGCTCTTCATTCAGTACCACTTCTGGTTTTTATAACTCTGCCAAATTTCGATTATTTAAATTATTTGACCTATGATTGGTGTGTGCACACAAATCATTGAAATAATTACACGTTATTATACTAAACCTTATCATTTCTAGAATGCCATGATGTTGCATTATGTTTGGCAAAAAAAACTTGAAGAACTATCTTTACATTTGTCGTCACATTGATGGTTAAAAAAAATCACTATCCTAGTTGTACAACAAAAATAACACACTACTAATGAAATTGTATGGTTGATAAATAATTACACAACTCTATACAGACACATATCTTTACATGTAATTTGTATGATGTAAGTTGAAACAAAATACATTTCTGATCTGGTCAAAAATGTTTTTTGTTATTTTTCCGCAATTTCAATGTGTGCTCCGAGGGGGCGGTGGGGGGGTCTCACCCTGCTTGGCTTACAATGTTATTACCAAAGTGAGACGTTTCTGCGTCGCATTTAACAAATACGTCATAGGATCATCCTGTTATTATGTATTGAATTTATTAACAAAAAGAAAAAAAGAAAAAAGAAAAAGTGATCGCCTCCCCGACGTAAGCGGCTCCTATCGTTCACCCAAAGGAGCCATCCGCGACCGACACATCACTACTGGGAACCGCGACCCCCCGAGGGTCCTCGAAGGAATTGCAGGGGATCTGCAGCGAACTTATTATTTTAGCCAATTATGTCATGTGACGTTCAACTTCAAGTTCAAGTTCAAGAGAGTATTTGTCACATACATACACATACGGTCGTACATGTATGCAGTGCAATGTCATGACACCCGGTGATCACGCACAAGCTCTATAAGCTCGAAAAATACTCAAATGTGCGTAATCGACACGCGGACTTTCCCATTAACTATATCTTCACAGGAGGAGGATATAATTGCTGCACCCTAGATTTTCTTCAATGAAATACCAGGTCATCTATACATCGCATTGTAACGGGGAGAACAATTTGAGCAAATAGAGTAACTCTTTATTTTATTCTATTTACTAATTGAATTGCGTTTTAGGAATCAGTTAGTCCGTTTAGTTAGTTGGTCAATTAATTCGTTATTGACCAGTTAGTTATTGACCAGTAAGTACTTGTTGTGCATAATCTGCGCTGCAATGTCATTTCACTACCTATATGTAAGCTCGTATGTATATTTATGTGACAACATAACGACATCTTGAATCTTGAAAATAATCAAATGAACTGAGGTACACCGTTCAGTTAAACACCGTAATAGATATAGAGCCTGTCATCCCGAGGCTCATATCCAAGGCATGAAGTGGTGATCAGGAGACATTCATCAGTGTGTACTATGGAAGCAGGCCATGGCCAAGACCATGTCATCACACCTTTAACCTCTGATGACCCGTTCCGAAAATAACCTTTCCTCAAGTATTTGATGGCATGTTTTCTGCATTCAGCACATGTTATTCAAATAACACGTTTTCACCATGTCTGGTTTTCAACGAATCAACCTCGGCGCCCAACTCCTGAACATCTCAAAATGATAACGCATGGAAAGTGGAAATACTCAGATCTAAAAATAGCTATCAACACCCCCCCCCCCCCCCCCAAAAATCACATTAGATATCGTTCAGCGATTCCAACGACGCTGCATTGCAGTGACCTCGGAACTCGGACAATTTCCACCTCCCGCTTGGAAGAGCGTAAAGGAACAGACATTAAAGTCGGAAGTTCGGTTCAGATCGATCGCTCCGCATCCAACTTCGATCCAAGTAACTCGGTAGATTTTAATTTGCGATTTGTACTTTGTAAGATCCGCAAAAAAAAAAATACAAAATAAATACCGACTCACAACAGGCCTCCATGTCTTCGCGGTCAGGGGCACGAAAACACCTTCAGCTCGGAAGAGGGACCGACTTGGAATGACTGATTTTCAAGCACCGTTGGAACGCCGCACGGCAGCTTTCCCCGGAGCAGCGCGACGTGAAACCACCAACCAATGGACGTTTTGAATGCATCCGTCCCCAGCCATTCAGAAGTCCCGTTGCTGAGCCCAGCGTACACCGAGCGCCTCCCTGACGTAGCGTTGCAGTAACCGCTGCCTGTGCTGTCAAAAGCAACATTTTTTCTTTTCTTTCGTCATTCCCGGTTATGATACATCGTCGGTTCTCCGCTGACTCGAGCCTCATGAGTTGTTATTTCTTCTAGCGTAAGGTGAGAACAACGGCGCCTCGTATTGAGGTTATAGAGCCTCTCTGGGTAGCCTGCTCGCGCTAGTTTAGGTGATTAGCATTGCACGCGTATACGCCTGGGCTCCATCCCGCTTGTGCGTGCGTGCGTACGTGCATGTGTGTGTGTGTGTGTGTGTGCGTGTGCGCATTTCCTGACAAAAATAAGTATGATATGCTGTCTACAGAAGGGCCAGCCCATTGGTTGGAGCCATGCTTATTATTAGTTGGCTATCCGACCGGCGTGTTGCATAAGCTGCTGCTGCTGCTGCTGCTGACACGGCACACTGAGGTCCTGCAACCCAGACTAAAGCATGTCACACCTGCGTTAACATGCCCGCTACAATACAATACAATACAACGTAACACGCGGGGGTTGTACGGGGTGTTAGAAAGCCTTGAACAATGTCCAGCCGAGTTGCACTAAGCAGATTAACCCATGTGACCGTTTTGTATCGAAACCAAACTCCTGTGCCGCCCTGACCTTTGCCCTCCGAGTTGCAGGCCCCATTGCATGTTTTGTGGCCCAGACTCTCAGGTTTCCTGTGTTCGCTACCCTTGTTTTTTGTAATTATTAGGCCTTAATTCTAGTCCTTTTATTTTTCTCCCGCAGGTGCTCAATACAATTATGGAGTTTTAAAAAAGCGCGGGAGTGTTTTGGGGGGAAAGGGGGCCTTTCCCCTCATGTTGGATGGTTGGACTGCTGGACGGGACTCTCAGAGGGTTAATTGATGCCTTTTTGTAAATTATTTAATAAGTAAAAAGAGGAGAAACTATTTTTGAAAGACCTGAAGCATATTTGCACAACTTTGTACAAAAAGTGTAGAATTTACTATTTATTAAACGCTAGATGTTATTGAATGCTGCAAGCACCTTAGGTTGGGTTGATTTGTTGGTCGAAATGGTGGACTGAACTTAGTCGCGACCGGGCTCGGAGTTGCTAGGGTGCGGTGGAATACCAACACAAGCACGATTCTAGCACTTCAAATCAGCCTTTCTATATTATCTTCAAGAGCAGCTCTGTTACAAAACCAATATAATTTGAAGTCTACATTTTCGCTGGCGAGACAGTGTAAATGTCTGTTACGTTGCAGTTTTGAGTTAATTAGTATCCGAGGGTCGTGGGCTAGCTGAGTAGACCGTTAGGAACTCTTAACAGAAGAGATTTGGGCCTTGCGCAAGCAAAGGTCACGATGAGTCTGGCAACACCAGACTGCACGCCAAAGTGTCGCTCGCGGCAACATGCAGATGAGGTGGTGGCGGCACTGACGCATGGCTCCGAGAAACAACTGCGGGCGTTCCTGTCCGCTCACTGCCACAATGTCGCTATGCTGAGGGACGCCTTTGGCCGCACAGCTCTGCACCTTGCAGCCTCCGTGGGCAAAAAGGCTCTCCTGGAGTGGCTGCTAGAGAGCAAAAGTGCCGACCTGACGGTGAAGGATAAGGAATCCGGCTGGACTGCTCTGCATCGCAGCGCCTTCTATGGACAAATCCACTGCCTCATGGCCCTGTTAAAGGTATGTGGGTTTTAGGCAATGGAAGAGGGTTATAGCTGACTGGAAATCCTTTAAAACTGGAGACTGCAGATAAAAATAGAGATCTAGGGTCATACTCTTTCTCTGTCAAGATGATGCTTGTCATAATGTAGATAATTATGTCAGTATGATGTGGCCACAGCAGCTACCCCAAGGCACTTAAGTAGGCTATGCTGGCAGGGAAATTTAATTCTAAAACGGAATCCAATGTGAAAACCACAACATTGTTAATCCTTGACCTTTCACGAGAGAGTCTGTTTGTTTTACTTGTTTTCTCTGTTTGTTTTTCAGCACGGGGGATTTCTCTCTACTCAGGACAAGGAGGGGCTCTCTGTCTTGGATATAACAATGAAGGACCGACCATCACATGTTGTCTTTAAAAACACTGGTAATTAAAGCCAAGCAAGCTAACCTGCCACTCTGGTTGTTAGATACAACTGCTCTTTGTTTTTAACTAAAATCTCCATTCACATCTCCAAATGAGTTTCAGAATTTCAGCTCTTTCACTGATTAAATACAGCACCATTATCTATAACATATCTATGACATCCTTTAAAAAGCCCCTTTCACACATAGTTTGCGGTGAATCACAGGTATAACCTTTCCGGCACCACTAGTGAGTTTCACTTTTCACACATGCAGCTACATTCCAGAACATATCTGTCTTGCCCCATGCCATGATAATGCCGGAATAGATTGGCAAAGTAACAGTTCGGCAGAAGTCACCTGGTGTGGTCCACACCAGCCGCGGCAGAGAGCTACAGACAGAACAGCAGAGCGCACAGAGCGGCGCAAGGACAAAACTCATTCACATGTGCGCTCTAAGAGAATGTGTGAAATGCATTTTTATAAAAATGTATGCATGTAACATTTTTATAAAAAATAATACATTTCTGCTGAAACACTGCATAAATATTTTATTGACATTTGCAAAAAGTCAGCAATCGCAATTGGCCATGAAAAATCATGATCAGTGTATCCCTAATTTTCAACAAGTTTGCGAGACAAGTAATGTATTTTCGTGATCCACTTGAATCAGAAAGAGGCATTCAGTACATTAAAAGGAACATTGACAGAGCATTGGATGCTGACTCGGCAGAGAGGCACAGCGGAGTCATGTGATTAGCTCTTCAGACGGACGTAACCCTTTATGTGCTTGTCACAGCAATGTTAATGCTTCCATTCACAACGCAGCCATCTATGGCCGTACCGACATTTTCCTGGAAATTATACTAGGTCACAAGTGGGGAAATTTACAGACTTTTCTTTTTTTAACATGCTCTCAGCATGCTTGGCATACAACACAGAGCATTTGTGAAATTGCATCTTGGACAGAGTTAGTCTGCAAGTGGAGTTCATCTTTTCAACCTGCAATGCCACTCTTTATTCATTCTTTAATCATCAAGGACTGCTGCAATGACTCTGTCCTGTGGACGACCTGTGGCATGATAAGAGCACAGTTTTTTGTTACACAGAGCCGCCACCAATCCCCCTCTTTGGGGAACAATTTGACCATGTTTTGGTCTATAAACAACTAATCATCATTACTTCTCCAAGAGGGGGAGAATCACCAAGGGTGAGACAAATAAACATAGAAATAAATAACATTTACCTGGAAAAACAACCATAGAAACATGTACGACAACATGTATCGACAAAACATAATTAAGTCCAGGAAAAATTAAAACAGCAATTTGGGACGTGTCCTCTTCACGTGATAGCTATAGCAGTAAAAGAGGGAGAAAAGGAGAACAATGTGATCTGTGTGTGTGTGTGTGTGTGTGTGTGTGTGTGTGTGTGTGTGTGTGTGTGTGTGTGTGTGTGTGTGTGTGTGTGTGTGTGTGTGTGTGTGTGTGTGTGTGTGTGTGTGTGTGTGTGTGTGTGTGTGTGTGTTCACCACTGAGTGCACAGGACTTGTCCCAATTAGTTTTGGTGTATGAGGTCGGAATAATACCGTAGTGCCTCCAAACAGTGGAAAGGCTCCCACAGCCGTATAGACCCTTCACGATGCCAGGAAAGCCCTGGCACCATGCCCTGCAGCCACAGAAGACCCCCTCCCCAGCCACCAGAGAAGCCGGGAGCCTGTGAAGCGACACCCAGGCACGGCCCCAAGGAACGTAAAGCAGCTCTAGAGAGCGTGATGAGCGTGTGCACCTCTGAAGTGCACACATACAACCCACCCCCACATGCAGGCATTAGATGCAACCGCAAGTGTACGAAACGACTTTTATGTACCATCGACACCGGCTTCTGTTCCTACATTACGTCAAGGAACATTGTCAATGGATTTACGGCTTTTAGTGCAAGTGGAAAAGGGGTGCAAGATACAGTTTACTTATTCTGCTCACATAAATAAATTGGTGTGTCCCTTTATCATTAATAAAATGTTTGGAAAGTGTTCAGACTCTTATTACGAAAGAGGGAAAAACACAGTTTATTTCTTGCACCGTGCACCATTTTGTGGCTGTGTTTGTAATTGTGTTTTCTCTGTTTTCCCAGACCCAACTGAGGTATACACCTGGGGCAACAACACCAATTTTAGTCTTGGCCATGGGAACCAAGAAAGCAGACAGCACCCTGAACTTGTTGATGTCTTTGCCAGGACTGGAGTTTACATCAAGCAGGTTGGCTTGTGGCAGACCTTTTTATCGTCTCAAATCTCACAGGGATAAAGTAGTGTTTACTTCCATCCACTGGGCTGAGGTTTCCTCACCTTAAACAACTTATTCTCTTGTGTCTTTCTAACACCAGTAATGGCCTCGCTCTATTCCGCTTGTACCCTTACGACATCACATGTTGCATAAAAAAAACCCACTTGGGTCTTGGAAATGGAGCATGTTACCTGGGCCACCCTTGCAAAACAGTTCCTCCCAAGAGGCTCCTTTAATACCAAGTCACTCCACTCTGTGAACCTGTCTTTGTAGAAAATGAAAGTGGTTTTCTCTCCTCCAAGCCCAGGCACTGTCTTAATTGAGACGGCAGAACTTCTACTTTGGCAGCTTTGGATTTACTCTAATAGGGAGACAAAGTATCAGCTTTTATACTGCTTCATGTTAACACATTGCACTCATAGTGAATTAGGATGTTTTTGCTATTGTAGTCTTAGCACATGTAATATCAAACCATTATAAGCACTATGAATGATCTCCCTTTCACTACCGATTTCGTCGGGGTAATTAGAAATAGGAGGCCATCAGTTATCTCATCTGAGTAAGTGAACGAGGGGAGGGTGGAGCAGGAGTGTCAGCCACAAGTTGCTTGGGCCTGTGCCCTCCAGCAGAGGTTAATTTGTGTCTTTGTGTAGCCCGACTCTGCGTGCTTAATGCCACACCGCCCGAGTGTGCCAGCCAGGATACGGTTTCATGCTACCTGTCATGCGGTTTCTCTTCTGTGTTATTATCATTGAAGCTGGCTGCTGTGCCAATAACAGCCTGGGGATTGTGTCCCCAGCACAAGTAAAAATGTCATAAGACAGGCTTTTAAAGCTCTCAATGTAGAATTTGGGCTTTGCTGTTGGCTTCATTTTTGAGTCGATTTTTAATTTTATATATTAGAAAGTCGAAACCAGTGCTGTGGTGCTTCCTCTGCCATGGGTGCTTACCTTGTACATGTAATTTCATAATACTTGGTGGTGGGTCATATGGCTCCAGTTTCATGGCCACACAAGTAGGGCTCCACACAGACTCCCAACCTTTGTCTTCCCAATGCAATCTGGCAGGTGCTGGTGGGGGTTAAATATTAATTCTAGAATGACATGTTTTAATTTAAACTAAGTGTGTGTGTGTGTGTGTGTGTGTGTGTGTGTGTGTGTGTGTGTGTTGTGTGTTGTGTGTGTTGTGTGTTGTGTGTTGTGTGTTGTGTGTGTGTGTGTGTGTGTGTGTGTGTGTGTGTGTGTGTGTGTGTGTTTCCATCAATGTGATACTCCAGGGAACATCAGCGTAGTCCATTGAGGGCTTGATGGGAGTGATGTATTAGTAATGATGTTTGCTTTTCCACTTGTGCCATAGCCTTTATTGGCACAGCGTTTTACTATTACTACACAAGGGCTTGGCCGGGAAGATGGAAAGTGATGCATGACAGCCACTGATACTTGGTCAAGATATTATAATGACATTCCACATGCAGCTGAAGCTCAATGTTACCGTCAAAAGTCGTTGGACATCTCAACAAACTGTTCCAGCCACATGGGGAATAAACACATTAAATGGAAACTGACGAACACCTCATCGATCACCGAACAATGTGTAACCAATGTGTTTTTCCATTTAGGTGGTGCTTTGTAAGTTCCACTCTGTGTTCCTCTCTCAGAAGGGACAGGTTTTCACCTGTGGACATGGACAGGGAGGGCGCCTTGGTCACGGAGATGAACAGACCTATCTGGTGAGCTGTAGATAAATGTAGCAGACTAGTGGGGACCGGCCTCTTTATGCTGCTGGTGATTCTTGCTTTGTTATTTGAAAAACTACTCCTTAAAGGATTCTTTGACTAGACAAACAGTAATTCAAAGAGATCACTGCTTTGTCATTACATTATCATTGAATCTACCCTTCATTCTCTTCTTCCTCCTCTTCCCAGGTTCCTCGCATGGTGGAGGGTCTGCTGTCCCACCACTGCTCCCAAGTGGCGGCAGCCAAAGACCACACCGTGGTGCTTACAGAGGAGGGCTACGTCTACACCTTCGGCCTCAATACCTTCCACCAACTTGGCCTTTCTCCTCCTCCTGCTTCCGCACACGTCCCCAAACAGGTAGGGCGGCTGGAGGCACTTCACTTCTCAGGGGGGGATGATACACCGATCAGCCACAACATTAAAACCACTGACAGATGAAGGAAATAACATTGCTCATCTCGTTCCAATGGCACCTGTCAAGGGGTGGGATATATCAGGTTGTAAGTGAACAGTCAGTTCTTGAAGTTGATGGGTTGGAAACAGTAAAAATGGGCAAGCATAAGAAGCGACCTTGACAGGGACAAAATTGTGATGGCTAGTTGACTGTGTGAGAGAATCTCTAAAACAGCAGGTCTCGTGGGTTGTTCCCGGTATGCAGTGGTTAGTACCTAACAAAAGTGGTCCAAGGGAGGACAACCGGTGAACCAGCGACAGGATCATGGGCGCCCATGTGCTCATTGATGCACGTGGGGAGCAAAGGCTAGCCCATCTGGTCCGATCCCACAGAACAGCTACTGTAACTCAAACTGCTTAAGAAGTTAATGCTGCTATGATCGAAAGGTGTCAGAACATACAGTGCATCACAGCTTGCTGAGTATGGGGCTACGTAGCCACAGACCCGTCAGCGTGCCCATGCTGACCCCTGTCCTCCACTGAAAGCGGCTACAATGGGCACGTGAGCGTCAGAACTGGACGATAGCGCAATGGAAGAAGGTGGCCTGGTCTGATGAATGACGTTTTCTTCTACATCATGTGGATGGCCAGGTGCCTGTGCATTATTTTCCTAGGGAAGAGATGGCACCAGGATGCACTATGGGAAGAAGGCAAGCTGGGGGAGGAAGTATGAGTCTCTGGGAAATGTTCTGCTGAGAAACCTTGGGTGCTGTCATTCATGTGGATCTTAAGCTGACACGTACCACCTACCTAAACATAGTTGCACACTAGGCTTGGGCAGTTAAACGATTAACTCGTCTATCGGCGATCGACTCCATAGATCGCGATTGACATTGATGACAGACGTTTTTTTTTTTTTTATGTTTTTTATCCTCCAGGAACATCCGAGCATTGAAACGGTGTAAGTGCAGTTTACTCTGTTCTGAAACTGGAGCAGAGAGATAGGGGAGGTGGGGGAGAGGGAGGGAGGGAGGGAGAGAGGGGGAAAAGGCTCTCCGCTCAGAGCTGTTGAGTAACCACTGGTGATCGGGTGTCATTGGGTGCGATGTTCATGAGGTGTTCCTCATTATATCTTGCCCAGACAATCCGCTACCTTGATGCCCAGTCACACAAAAAAAAAAAAACAGCCTGATAACAAGGGCACCATGGGGCAAGTGCCTGAACACCCTCCGTTCCAAAAAAAAAAAAACAGACAGAGGGACGCACGTCTGCCTGTTGCTTTGGGACTTCATTTAGTAAAAACTGGATGTTTTTGTGCAAAAACTTTACTTGTAAATAATAAATCCTGCACTTCTGGATTCACATTACGTTCTATGCTCACGCGCATTATGGTCTTTTAAGACCATAAGCATTATGGTCAATTAAGATGTTACAGTATGTCATGATGAACAATTTTGTTGTCTGATTTAATTTAAATATCAGTAACTATCAACATTGGAGGGAGGTTTATTTGAAAGCTCCTATTGTGGTCTATCAAACTTTGAATTACTGTTTAGGGGGTGGGAGAGGTTGTTCGTTTGGTTGACAGGAGAGTTTCAGTTCATAAGGTGTTTAAATCAATCTTGTGATCTTGCGACTCTCTGAGAAGTCCCCAGACTGGACCCTGACATTCAGTTCAGTCTAAATAAGAAACACTTTATTTGCAAATAAGCACTCTATTGAAAATATAGATAGATACTATAGATAGATACTATAGATAGGGAAATTGCAGAAAAGTGCCACAGTTTTGAAGATTGTTTTAAAAATTGCTTGGAGTGGTTAAAGACCAATAATACGGGACCAATAATAAAGAAATTCTTATAATTTCAGAAATATTGATTGAAAATCATTTGCAGAGGAAATGGGTGACCAAAAATTTTAATTTAGTCTAAAATGCATTTCGCTTGTTAGGGTGTCAAGCGACCTCGAAGGTGTTTTATTATTATTGTTATTGTTTATTATTATTTATTATTTTATTATTTATATTGTTCTGCCACTTTTTCACCATATTCCCGCCAGTCGTTTTGTACACCATTCGGCACATTCATAGACATTGGTCTCCATCCTCAAAATATAAAATTGAGGACTAATGCGTCTAGCGCCACCAACAGGTCAAAGTTGCATTTTTCACATGGCTATATCTCACATCCAGTTCATCCCACTGTCACAGTCTTGGGTCATACATGTCTCCTCATGATCTCCAACTTTCACACTGACACAATTGATTTCCCCCGATCTGATTTTCTGCCATTTTGAATTTTCTGAGAAACAATCTTTCTACATCTCCTTCTAGGCCATTTGTCCAATTTCAACCAAACCAACTTTGTTCAATTCCTTACACTCCCCTCTTAAAAAAATCATCTGTTGAGGTTTCCTCTCAATATGGTTGCTACATGTGCAAACGTATTGGCAACATTTCCACATAAACAGGAAGTAGGCATATCTTCTGAACACTTTTTTATACATTTTTATAAAACTTGGTTCCCAATTCCAGTTTTATCTACTGACACTTGTTGCATCCGGTTCGCCTAAGGGGGGTGAACGCTGTGCGCAAATGTTTTTTGAGACTGAGCGCACTATTTTACATTAGGTACAATCTGTTTGCTTTGTACGGGTCAAGCCATGTGGCGGCCGGAGGTCACAGAGCGCAAAAAACGGATGATGCATCAATAGCTTTCTCATAGTCTCGTGGTCACATTCTCAAACATGAGCATCATTGCTGCTCATTGCTGCTTACAGTTATATTTTGCTTTTTATTATTACCATTTTATTGCCTTTTACCATATGAATGCAAAGCACTTTGAGTTGCATGTTGTGTATGAATGGTGCTCTACAAATCAAGGTTATTATGAGTGTTATAAATGGAAAAGAATTGTCTTTGTGCAGCACTGTATTAACAATTAGATTTCTAACTTCAATTCACATCAATGTGTATGCATTAAGCAAAAACATCACTATGTGCTATCGGGCAAATTAAGTACATTATCTTCGATTAAACTTGAGCCTGCAGCAGTAGATAGGATTAACCATGGCATAGTGCACCAAGTAAGGCGCAGCTGTGCTGGGAACAGACTGTTGTGTTTAAAAACATGTGAAAACACAATTAGTTTAGTTACTAATTGTACAACTCGGGTCTACATACTTTTTCTATCATATGTGGTCCGTTGGTCTAGAAGCAAACATCAATAAGTGGAAAACCAGTATAGGCAATAAAAATGACATTTTTAATGATTATAGAGATGATAAATTTAGCTTATAAGCTATGGTATCTGTTTTTAATGTTTGTGGTTGATGTAAGTCATATTGTGAGAACAAAACCCTTGTTCTATGGTTTACAGGTGTTCTCCAAGAACCTGAAAGGAAGGACTGTGATCGGTGTGGCGGCAGGAAGGTTCCACACTGTGCTGTGGACCAAGGAAGCTCTTTACACAATGGGCCTCAATGGAGGGCAGCTGGGTGAGTGACAACGCTCAAAATTTAAATGAAAATGTATATGTTGTAGTTCTATTCACATTTTAGATATGGATCTTGTTAGAAGCAGGCAGTGTAAATCAATTCAAACCCAATTAGCCATGTCAAACTTTTCTGGCTGTTTGACCCCCATAGGTTACTTGCTTGACCCCAATGGGGACAAGTGTGTGACAGCCCCCAGACAGGTGTCTGCCTTGCACCACAAGGATGTTAGCATTGCCATGGCAGCAGCAAGTAATGGAGCCACAATCGTTGTGACCGAGAAGGGGGATGTCTACCTGTTGGCGGACTACCAGTGCAAAAAGCTGGCTTCAAGGTGAATAATTGGATCAATACTAACAGCCATTCATCTCAGTTGTTGTTAGTCAAAGCATGCAGAATTTCATTTTTGTTTGTGTATTATTAATGATATAATACCATTTAGGAAGTGATGCTACTGCAACACAGTGTATATTACAAAAATGGTACAGTTTATCTATAAATCACATTTAAAACATTCTTCTTAAAGGCAACTAAACATCAGAAAGGTACTCGTCAGTGGGGGCAGCCTGGACCACCGTGTAGACCCACAGTTACTTAATGAGGGAGGGGGAGAAAAGGTAGCCATCCTAGCCCTGGATGAAGCTGGGAGGGTGAGTACAAGAAACCCGCCGCCAGGGAGAAACAGTTGGTTTGGTTTTGGATCATAGAGGAGAACCCTCGGGAGGTGTTTTTAATCCTCTTAGTCTCTCCTCTCTTTTCCTTGCAGGTGTTTTGCTGGCGCTCTTCGGGCAGCTCGGTGCGACAGTGCAGGTGGGCGTACGGGCGTCAGGTCTTCATGTCGGACATCGCTCTGAGCAAGAACAGCATGATGTTTGTGACTCAAGAAGGAGAGGGCTTCAGCGGCACCTGGGCCGGGGAATACAAGAAGTGCGGGGAGAAGAAAGGTGAGGCACGGCAGACACGGCTTCATTTAAGGATGACTCCGGTCTTCAACCCGTCTGATTGTGGAATCAGAATGTTCAAATGGATCCAGTATTGAGAAGATAGCTTCAGATGACTACTGTGCATCAATCTGCAGTTGCACAGCGCAATGGGGCAATCGCGGAAAACATCAGCTAAAAGAGCTTGTTGTTTTTTTGTGTTCCAGATGGAAGTGTCGAAGTGTGCGGTCATTCAAACGCTTCCACAGTGTACGAGCGGATCCGCCTTGAGAAGCTCCCATACGTCCACAGAGCTGTCAGCATCACCATCGACTCTAAAGGGCGTAACTTTGGGGTACTTCAGTCTGATCCTAAAACAAGGTACATATGTACAGCGTAAAAATTCTTAAAATGCCTTAAAAACAGTAATAGTAGTAATAGTAGTAGTAATTTAAATAATAGTAATAATAATGGTATTTGAACATAAGCATTTTGTCTGATTTTATTTACCCATATATTTATTTTCTTTTAAAATTAGTCTTCAGTTGTACCCAAAATCCAAAGCCTACAGCTGAAGCAAATACTTGGTCCTTTTAGCTTGTACGAGGTTCCCAGCGTCTCTTCGTCGTCCTTCTCCCAACACTTCCGGAGTCTCCTGGAAGAGGCGGACGAAACGGACAGCATCCATGACGTGACTCTGCAGGCCGGCGACCGCACCTTCCCCGCCCACAGGTACATCCTGTCCACGAGGTCGGAGTTCTTCCGGAAGCAGTTCTCTGGCGAGTGCAGCGTGGCCGACGAGGACGACGAGGTCAGGAGGAGCGAGGACGCCATGGGCTGCGACATGCTTGTTCTGGAGAAGATCCCCGCCGACGCGCTGGAGCACGCCCTGCACTTCATCTACACCGACTCCTGCGAGCTGCTGGTGCACGGCACCAGGCCCAAAGGCTCGTCTTCCCCGCCGGACCACAACCACGTACGGATACCTAAATGACCAAAAATATTTTTCTTGACTGTAGAGCTGGGTACTTGTGATTCATTTTGATATTGATGAACTGGCTCATAATACGATTCTATATCAATATGTTGACATTATACGTAATTAGAATCGCTGACGTCCATTACAGAAACATTTCCCTGAACAAACTTAATACCGTTAATACTAATACGGGGATATATGGGGATGGGGATCCCCATATATATGGGGATGGTAGCTCAGGCGGTAGAGCTGGTGGTCTAGTGATCTAAAGGTTGCTGGTTCGATCCCGGGCTCCTCCTGCTAGCATGCTGTAGTGTCCTTGAGCAAGACACTTAACCCCTAATTGCTCCTGATGGCTGCGTCCGTCGGTGTTTGAACAATTGTAAGTCGCTTTGGATAAAAGCGTCTGCTAAATGTAATGTAATGTAATGTAATACATGGGGGTGGGCTGATCACATGATGTCGTTATCTGATTCATATCAAATGTACCCCGTATAGTTGTGATCGGATACTCAGAATCGGAAAAACTGGAAGTTGCCTAAAAAGGCAGCTTTTATTGTGGAGGGAAGAAAATGTGAAGGAGCGTGAATAATAACGGGAAGATGTGTGTATATGTGTAACCTTAAGCTATGAGCAGCTGGTGAATGCAGTGGTACTCTAGTAGGCTAGCGATTGCTGTTGCTGTTTATATCCCATCTTAAGCAGCACTTAACCATGAGATACTCTAGGTTACCAGAGCAGTGACTCTCCATAATAGTAGTGTCGATGCACCAAGCTTTGTTTATATAAATGCACACAACACCTCTGGTCTTACCGGGGTGATCAGCCCGGACGTAGCGGTTGGCTGTGCGATGTGTACGCAAGACTGTTCTGAATGAATAGACTCGAAACAAATAGGCAGATAATTAGTTATTTGCAGAATCTGTAGAGATGGGGCTATGGGTGGGAGGAACCGTGCATGCAGCTTTCCTATCATGTGAGTGTGATCAGATCATGCAACAGATAGCAGATGTACATAATGAGACCAAATTATAAGAAAATTTGATCACGCCGATCCGGATATAAACTGAAAATGATCGAACGTCAATCATAATCATACAAAACACAATACCCGTAAGGGATAGTCGTTTCATCCGAGCAATCAGCCTACCCCTACTTGTACAGTTACAATTGTAATAGATTGTATTACAGTTACCATTGTAATAGATTGTAATACAGTTACCATTGTAATAGATTGTAATACATTTACAAGTGTAATAGATTCCAATAGATACAATTGTAATAGATTCCAATACAGTTACAATTGTAATAGATTGTAATACATTTACAATTGTAATTGGTTATTATACAGTTACAATTGTAATCAATTCTAATAGTTACAATTGTGATAGATTCTAATAGTTACAATTGTAACACATTCTAATACAGTTACAATTGCAATAGATTCTAATGGAGTTACAATCGTAACAGATTGTAATACAGTTACAATTGTAACAGATTCTAATACAGTTTCAATTGTAATACATTCTAACGGTTACAATTGTAATATATTGTGATACGTTTACAATTGTAATACATTCTAATACAGTTACAATCGTAATGGATTCCAATACAGTTACAATTGATTTTCACATTTCAAATGGGAATGTTTTCATAACTTCCAAACAAATGATCAACATTACAATTTTCAAACCGATTCAGAAATGGAATTGTATCGAACATGATTCCTGTTTAAACCTCTCGTGCGCTGTCCGCTCCCCGTCCAGGATCCAGAGCAGGAGAGGCTAATCAGCAGCCTGCAGGACCTGGACCTGAGGGGCCGCTCAGCCTTCGAGGTCTTCCGCTCTCTGACCCCGACATGCAAAGCAGGCGGTGACAAGGCCAAGAACAAGGCCTCCAAGCCCGGGAAGAAAGGCAAGGCGGGCAAAGGAGACAAGGCCAACGAGGGAGGTGCCAACCCTGTCAGGACCTTACAGGCCATCGCCAAGAAGCTGGGCCTGGCTGTTCTGTCTGCACGGTGAGGAGCAGTGCGGCCTCCTGGTGCTTTTTACCATCAGGCGGCCATGTTGTTATTTATTTTTATTATTATTATTATTTTTTTTTTTTTTTACATTTTTCCTCTTCACAGGCTCGATGGAGTGAAGTACGAAAATGGAAAGATCAATGTCACCCACAAAAAAAGGGGCAACAAACCTAAATTCAGCCAGAAAAAATGGCAAGTGTTTTTATTTTATTCATAAAGAGTAGTCTTTGCAGGCCCTTAAATAGTCTTCAAATGTCTTAAAAAAGATTTCTCCAAATATTAAAGTCTTGAAAATGGTCTTGAAAATGAAATGGATGAGGTCTTTATAATAAACGCAGACACATTTTGTGTTTTCGTCAAAATTAGTCGAGAGTTCTTCTGTATCAAGTCAACATCTCTGTAAGCGTACAGCTGAACCAAATTAGATTGTCTTCAATTTTGTTCAAATGTGTCTTAAAAAGTATATGTATATTGTATTATGGTATGTATCTCTATTTTCCTTTCCACAGCTCCTACTTATGTGATGTCACCCTGAAGTCTGAGGATGGAAAAGAGTTTCGCTGTCACAAAAGTGTGCTGTGTGCCAGACTTGGTAAGAACCGCTGAGTACATCGGTGTTTCTAATCCGAAGCATCTTTTCAGTTTATGTTGAACCAGCACATTATGTAAAACGCACACTCAAAGATGTTGTTTTTTTTTCTAACCGGCAAATCCATCCCTCTTGCAAAATTTCAGTTTTTAATTATCCAGCTATTGAAAAAAATATCTTGTTTTATTTCCAGAATACTTCCATAGTATGCTTGGGAACCCCTGGATTGAGGTATATCCATGTTCATATATATATATATATGAAACATTTGTTCAACATTTGTTTTTAAAAGCTCTTATTAACCCCACTATACTGCATTTAGAAAACCATAAAGTTCCTGGATTTGATGCATTTCAAAATGTAATGCTACGGTTAAGTGTAATTTTGTGAGGAGAGGGAATTGTAGCCAATTATAGCCGGCATATTTGCGGAGTATGGACATCAATATGTAATTGGATAATTTCTAGTGGGAGATGATTCCTCCTCTTATCTCGTTCTTTCTCCCAGTTATTGGACAGCTTTGTTAGCGAACGCCCACACTTGCAGAAAAATAAAAAACATCTTGTGAAACATGTAGAGACTGTTGATTATATGGAAGTCATAAACAGGATAGCAAGATTGGAAAATCATTTTTTGTTTTATGGGACCTTTTTAAAATGAAAATACCTTAGCTGTCTACAAAAACCTTAAATATTGCAAATATTTTTTATTTTATTTTTTTTATAAATGTGTCTCTGGCGTCCCCTCAGGCCACATCTTGTACTGCACTCGAGATGCCCACAAGCTCAGAGATTCTGCAGGTCATTCTTGAGTATGTTTACACTGATGAGTCTCCAACCATCAAAGGTAAGCTATTAGGTTAACGTGAAGGATCCCCTTCTTTTTCTATTGTTTAATCCCCCGATATTAGAAGCTCTATTCTGGGTAAACATATTTATTTAACTGACCGTAGCGTGGTTTTTCACGATGCACAATGGCTGCATTGCAAGGGGGGCAGGGAAAAGGAACTAGACCACAGTATCTTTCAGTGAGATTCTCCTCTGCCCTCTTTTCCCCAAAGAGTGTCTGAATGTGGAGTTTGTCTGCAACGTCCTTGTCGTGGCTGATCAGCTGCTCATCACACGGCTGAAGGAGATGTGTGAGGTCGCCATCACTGAGAACTGTAAGTAATCTCCCAGGCTGCATGAAGAACCTGCAGAACTGGAGCCTTAAAGTTTTGTTTTACTTTCGTCACAGGTCTGTACGTCCACTTTACGCAACTGCCTGATAGGGTGGCCTAGATAAGATTGCTTACCTCGATTAGGTAGATTGAGGGAGCCTAATTTCCCCGCACAAAATGAATTGCAATTCTAAAAATGTTTTTAACTTTTTAATTAGAGTGACATTTGCCACAATTACGGATTCAAGGAATGCTTTCTTGTGCCTTTCCAATTTATGGGCTGGCTATATCTACTCTTTTCATGTGTCAGTGTCATAGGCTCCCCCTATACACAATTGGATTTTATCACCATATGAAAATCACTCTGTTTTCATATTTTCATTTCACAAACAAAAAGGTTGGAAATGAGAAGATGTTACACTCATCACAGTAATAAGTTTTCTAAAACCACATTTCCAGATGCTATATTTGAAGCTGCTTGTTTTTTTTTGTTTTTTTTGTAAGTGACTCTAAAGAATGCCGCAGAGCTGCTGGAGTTTGCTGCCATGTACAACGCAGAGCAACTCAAACTCTCCTGCTTCCAGTTCATCGTGCTCAACATGGCTGCCCTACTGGAGGCCAAGTGAGTGGGCCGAAAGGCTTTCTGAGCATGTGCTATCCTGGCATTCCCTCTGAAGAGCCTCTCAACCCAGAAGGTTTCAGTTTCTCCCTCCTCCTCTTCTTTCTTTGAAAATCGGTAGGGTTCAGGGATGTTGGGATGCTGCGAGTTGATTGTAGAATGCGCCCTTCTCAACTTAAACTACGTTAACTCCTGAAATGCTTGCTCTCTTCTGTCCCAGTTATAACACAACTCAACAATCCCCCCCCCCCCCCCCCCAGTATTTACATGACCAACTTTTAGGATTCTTGGTGGTATTTGCTGAAACCATGGAAACAACATTAGAAAACCTAGATATTTGTGGTTTCAGATTTAATTTGTTGGTTTTTGGGCAATTTTATTTTTTTTAATTGATAATGAACACCCATAAATCTAGCCACTGGGGTTTCACAAGCCAGTGTATCATCAGTGCTGGTCCCAAGCCTGGATGAATAGAGAGTGTTGCATCAGGAAGGGCATCCGGCGTAAAATCCATGCCAAATCAAACATGCGGACAACAAATCTGATTTTCATAACGGAACGGTCGAGGCCCGGGTTAACAACGACCGCCACTGGTGCCGTTAGCCGACGGGGTGCCAGTGGAAATTGTGGTACTGTTGGCCAAAGAAGAAGAAGAGGGGGAAGGTGTGCCCGAAGACAGCAGGAGACGAAGAAGGGTAGGAGAGTAGAGTTGAGAGTAGGAACTTTGAACATTGGCCCTAGGAACGGTAAAGAGAGAGAGCTGGCTGACATGGCTGAGAGAAGGAATGTAGATGTACTATGTGTACAAGAGACAAGGTGGAAGGGGAGTAAGGCCAGTAGTATCAGAGCTGGGTACAAACTGTTCTACCATAGAGTGGATGGCAGGAGAAATTGGGTAGGGTTAGGGTTAAAGGAAGAATATGTCAAGAGTGTTTTGGAGGTGCCGAGAGTGTCGGACAGAGTGATGAGCATGAAGCTGGAAATTGATGGGGTGATAATGAATGTGGTCAGTGCATATGCTCCCCAAGTTGGGTGTGAGATGGAAGAGAAAGAAGAATTCTTTAGTGATTTGGATGTAGTGTTGGAGAGCATCCCCAAGGGAGAGAGAGTGTCATTGGAGCAGATCTCAATGGGCATGTTGGCAAAGGCATCAGAGACATAGGTGATGAGAAGGTAATGGGTAGGTGTGGTGTCAAGGAGAGGAATGTGGAAGGACAGAAGTCGGGCATGAAGAAGTCGGGGGTGGCAGAGAAGTACGTAAGAGTGGTACAGGATATGTATGAGGGCAGTCAGACAGTAGTAAGGTGTGCAGTAGGCGTGATGAAGGCATTCAAAGTGGAGGTGGGAATGCATCAAGAATCAGCTCTGAGCCCTTTCTTGTTTGCAGTGTTGATGGACAGGTTAACAGATGAAATCAGGCAGGAGTCTCCGTGGACTATGATGTTCGCGGATTGGGATCTGTAGCGAAGTAAGGAGCAGGTTGAGGAGAGCCTGGAGAAGTGGAGGCATGAATTAAAGAGAAGAGGAATGAAAGTCAGCAGGAGTAAGACAGAATACATGTGCCTGAGCGGGAGGGAGAGTGGCGAAAAGCTGAGAATGCAAGGAGTGGAGGTGGAGAGGGTGGATGAGTTCAAGTACCGGGGGTTGACCATCCAAAGCAGTGGAGATTGCGGGAGAGAGGTGAAGAAGAGAGTACAGGCATGGTGGAGAAGAGTGTCTGGAGTGATCTGTGACAGAAGGGTTCCAGCAAGAGTAAAGGGGAAGGTCTACAGGACGGTAGTGAGACCAGCTATGCTGTACGGTTTAGAGGCGGTGGCACTGACAAAAAGGCAGGAGGCTGAACTGGAGGTGGCAGAGGATTAAGAATGAGTACATTAGAGTGACAGCTCAGGTTGGACAGTTTGGTGGAAAAGTGAGAGGCCAGATTGAGATGGTTTGGACACGTGTGTGTAGGGGAGATGGGTTACATTAGGAGAAGGATGCTGAGGATGAAGCTGCCAGGCAAGAGGAAAAGAGGAACAGAAGGTTTATGCATGTGGTGAGGGAGGAAGATGCGCAGAACAGAAGGTGTTGAAGGCAGATGATCCGCTGTGGCGACCCCTAACGGGAGCAGCCGAAAGAATGAGAAGATAATGAAAACCCATAAATTGTTAGCAAAGTGTAATTTTGAGCAAAGGAACTCTTTAAGATGTACAAGATTTCAGCATTTAATTCCAGAATGACATGGTTTAATTTAAAGTGTGTGTGTGTGTGTGTGTGTGTGTGTGTGTGTGTGTGTGTGTGTGTGTGTGTGTGTGTGTGTGTGTGTGTGTGTGTGTGTGTGTGTGTGTGTGTGTGTGTGTGTGTGTGTGTGTGTGTGTGTGTGTGTGTGTGTGTGCGCTTGCTTGTTGGTCTTTTCCCCCCAGAGCGCTGGATATTCTTAGTGATGAAGTGTTGGTGGAGCTGGCTTCTGCCTACAGGAGAACAGTGAGTCATGTCATGGACTTGTTTAACTCATTCAGCCGGGCAGGCGCCCAAAGTCACAGTTGAACATGACTTAATTTATCTAACGAATACATAATAGTATGTATGTATTATGGGTGCAAAGGATCACAAAACTCACGGTTCGGATCGTATCCCGATTTTGAGTCACGGATAGAATAATTTTTCCGATCAGCAAAAAAAAAAAAAAAAAGAGACATGTATAACTTTGCTTTCCATTTTTTCTGTAAAAGCAAGGAACTTTTGCCCACGGTCTTAAATGAAAAGAACATTCAAGATGCCCATAATTTGAATTAAATCTTTAAACTATATAAAATATTCAATACTCAATTGTTAAATTAAAGTGCAATGCGAGGCACGCATGAGACCTTCTTCCTTTACATATGGTATGATGTGAATATGATTCGATCCGGCCCCAGTAACTGAAGTTAATTCCATAAGTAACCAGTATCGTATTCAATTTGTAATGTTTATAACAGACCAAATTTCATGAAAATGGGTTCAGAATTAAGTGAATTACACTTGAATTTGTAGAGAAGTCTGCATCTCTCAATACACATGGTATTTGTTTACTAGCGGATCTTAGCCGATCCAATATGGCGGACGAGCAGACGCATAGCAGCGCCATACAGCAGCTCATTCAGGACACGTTGAAATTAGCAGCAACATAGCGCGACGTTCCGTAAACCAATCATTGTGCTTCAGAGTAAAACACAGCACACATCTGTCTTGTCTATTTCCTTTTCATTGCAGCTCTGCATCGAGATTTATGGAATTATGACTGTAAAAAGTAACAGCGGCAGTAAAATTGTATTTCACTATGATTCAATTTAGCATTTGATCCGCGGTTCACATGCGTACCGAACTGTGGGGGGCCAGCCGTACAGATCATGAATCAACTAAGTTCCCTTACACCACTAGTATGTATGTATGCATGTATGTATGTATGTATGTATGTATGTATGTATGTATGTATGTATGTTGTACGTACCTTCCTTCCCTCCTTTCTCCCATTATTCCATTCGATCCACTTCACACTTGTCGGGTGTATTGCTGGGGACCCAAGGATATCCAGTGTCGACACGTGTAATATTAATAAAGAGCGAGGGCTCTGCGACTGAGTCACTTATGTCCGCAGTGCAGCCGGTTCCAAACAGTGCGGTAGGCGTGGGCGATACCTGCAAAATAGGGTTTCGATTAGATACCAAGTAATGCCAGGGCCAGAATCGCCCTAAACAAACTGTTATTATTGGATGGAGAACGTTGTGCGTGTTAAATAGAAACAAAACCTATTTAGTTATTTTTCACATATGAGCGCCCACGTTCATCAAATTCAAAAAATTCTAATTTGTAAAAATACTAAGCGTGTTATCCATGCTGTTACCTAGTCGGACGCTACGAAACTGAAAGTGAAAGTGGCGGCTTCGTACGCGCGCAGCAGTCGCAGCACAGTCTTCGGAGTCAGATTTCACTTATCACGGGAGGAGAAGAGAAGGGGGGAAAAGAAGGCTCTAGAAGACCTCAGATCAGGTCTAGATCGGGACCTGTCTCCCTCTCCATGCGTAGTTTGCAGCCAGGATCTCCGTCCACCGCTTATCCCCGTTCCCCTCAATAACCCATTGAGAAAATTGTGCGGGTTTTTAAGAAGTATTCTATTTTTCTCTGTTTTATTTTACTCCGAAATAAAAAAAAAAAGCAGCACAGTGCATAAAGGGGACACTCCTCCCCCACACCCGTAGTAAAATGTCCGGTGTTACCGGTAACACTGGTGTTGTCATGAGTTTATTAACCAGTGGGGAAAATTCCTCACCGTGGCATCCCTACCACACAGTGACGGGCACCAAGCAAGCACAAGTGAGGAAATATATTGAGAGAAACTGATCCCTTTTTTGGTATCAATCCTGTTGACACTGGATTTGATTTTCAAAACGAAAATCTAATCTAATCTAATCGACTTGTCTAATATATTGCTGTACGCGGCCAACTCTCCATATGCTTTATCTGACAGATGTTGCAGTAAATACCAACAGGTCTGATATGAATTTGTTTCCTGTACTTGTATCAGATCCCAGCCATGCAAAGGAGGCTCATCACACCCTACCCAGACGCCCCAGACCTCAGCGCTTACGAGGACGAGGATTTTGACTCTGTGTTCGAACCCAAAAAAGAAACTGACTCAGAGTTCTCATACAGGTACAAAATACACACATTGCGACTGTAAACACTTTTCATGTTGATACATTTGGTTTATATCATGTGAAAGGACGGCAGTACCACAGATTACCTTGAAAACGTTGTGTAAACTAATGTTTTGTGTAATACAATTGGTTTTAAAGGGAAACACTGTTCAAGAAGGCAAAGATGAAGGCCAAGAAGAAGCCACGTAGACGCTCTGACAGCTCAGGAGGCTACACCATCTCTGACATCATCCAGAGCCCCCCTATGGCAGGTACTCCACACACAGCTAGGCCATAGTGCCTTTAACTCTATTTGGCTATTTAAATTTGATTTTAATTCACAAGCTCAATCAAATAAAAGTACATCAAATGCCATTTCATGAGTCTTGCATCTTTGCCCGAACATTTCAGAATGAAAGGATGAGCATTAATGTTTTGTTTTTGTAAGTATTAATGAAATATCTTTTCGTGAATACTCAATACAAAATTTAAAGCATAATCACATAAATCACATAAACTAACTCTTAAGTAGTATATATAGTATATAGTTTTACTACTACGATAGGTCTAGTAGTAGTATGAGTAGTTATACTAGTAAATACTAGTATTTTTAGAGCTTATTGTGTGTAATCACCGGGCGTCACGACATTTTACTGCATATATGTATGACCGTATGTATATGTATGTGACAAATAATCTCTTGAACTTGAACCAAATAATAATTTCACCTTTTTTCTGTTTTGCTGTTAGCTGTTTCACCGTGCCTGGTGAAGTCCAGGGAAGCCAACTCTACAGATTCACTGCAAGATGTGATGACTTCAGACTCGGAAGGCAGCTACATGGCGGTGGGCAGTCCCCGGGACCTTCAGTCCCCCGTCTTCCAGGAGAGGGCCGAGGTCAGTCACACGGACATGCCCTTGCATTATAAACCTGTTGAAAAACAATGAATACAAATCCGCTCTGATAGGTGGAAGAAGGCAAACATACTGTAGTTTGAAATGGCCCATTCTTTGTGGTGAGAATACATTTAGTTGATTTTTAATTTTGTCTTGGCTTGTTGAAATATCTCTTGAAAATAAAATAATTCCCTCTTCGGTGCTGCAGTTGGAAAAGGCTGTAAGTCAGAAGACCCCTGCCACCGTCTCCCTGAGCAACGGCCTTCCCACCCCACCGAACAGCTCGGCTCCAGAACCCATGCCCAAGGCCCCAGCCAGGTAAGATGGACCTCTGTATTATATTATTTGTAACCTCTTCTCTGCCACTTTCAAAAGACCCCTTTTTATTTTGTCTTTGGTATTGTTACTGTGGATTGGACATACACCCTCCTACTGCGGTGAGGAGAAAGAAGGGATTATTTTTACAGATGTTTATAATAAATCATATCCGGTAGTTTACTTTTTATCTTTTTTTCCTGTATGTGTGCCCAAAGTGTTGCTCCTCTGTCCAGTCCTGCTGGTGCACCACCCATCCTGGACCTGCGGGCCATCATGGATATGGAAGCCAGCTCTCTGCAGAACCCAGGAACCACCGCTAAAAGCCCCGGAAGGCAGGAAAAAATATTGTATTCTTACACTCTCTCATACTGTACCTGAGCTTCTTATACTCTATGCTATACCTGAGCTGGTCAATTAAAATTTTGATTTGTACCAACAGCATAGTGAAGGGCAACAAAAAGAAAATGCCACAGAGTTCTCTTCATTGTATGAATGCTCTTGATAGTCCAATTTACCACCAATTGAAATTTCTCATTTTAATTTGAAAACATTTTTTTTTGGTCTCGCTTGGAAAAACCTGTGAAGAACAGTTTTGCTGAAAGGTTTTTTTTTCTGTTGTACTTCCTTACCCGTAGTGTTGGCAGCAAGCACTGCTCCGTTCCCGCCAAGCTTTCCCAGAAGCAGAGGAAGCTGATGGCCCTGGCTCACAAGGAGGCCCAAGCAGAATCTGCCGTGTCCAGAGCAACCCCTGTGTTTACCCCTCCCAAAAGCAGCGGGAAGGCCTGGTGAGTTGGCAAAGAGAAAGACATCCCTTACATACTACCGTTATCTTGTATGCTGCATTGATTTACACAGCATCGTAATATAGTGATTTTGGAAACTACTGCTCCCAGATGAATGAATTATTTGTTTTTGTTTCCCCAACCTTTTCTGCCGCTGTCTCCAGGGCGACCGCCATTCAGTCTCCTCCTTCCTTCCGCTCATTTCGAGAGCTCCTGGCAGAGGAGGAGAACCGCATGGTCAAAGTGGGGGCAGCAGGGGGCCAAGCTGCTCAGGGCTCCCCACTTCCTGCACCTGCTTCCAGAAGGGTCACCTTCAAGTGTGCCGAGCCCGGCGAGCCAGAAAAACCCTCTGGGTGAGTGTACATACACACAGCGTGCATCGTGTGGTGAAAGATGCAAGGGGCTTCATCCTAATCCCCTGTCGATACCATCTTCTCTCCACTGGATGGCACTGTGGAGGTTTAAAAGACAGGTTTTGAAAGATTGCCACCTGTAGAGCAGCCACATCTTGGTCCTTTTTACAGGAAACTAATCACCTACCTCACTATGAGTTATTGGCACTACATAGCTAATATGAGCAATTCTTTACATTTCTCATCTGGAGGAGCATCGGAGGACAAGTGGGGGTGTTGACATTTGAACCCCACAATAAAGTAAATTGCTCATGCAACCATTGCTCAAAACCTTAATGGCTACCATTTATTTAACAGAAGACAAAGCAACTTGGGCAATTATATCTGCAGTCCTGTGTATTGAAATGAGGTCTGATCCTCGGGTCTCAAAAAAAGAACCTTCTCAGATAAAAAAAAACAAAAAACCTTTAACTGATCACATGTTGGCCACCGGATGACAGTTTGTTGCCCTGATCTAAAGTCGGAGGCAAAGTGCTCTGACCGGGTGTTAACGGGTGCAGAGCAGGTTTTTCCTCTGGGAGCAAATGACCCACAGCCAAGCTGAGTCGCCACTGACTCGATGTCACTCTGACCAGACAAACAACTCAAGTCTACGGAGACCTGCTGAATTGGAAATGACTTATGTCTATGGCGCCAAAATAATAATAAAACAACTGTTGTTTTTATGACTACACACATTTTTGTGTATGCATACTGTTATAGCGAAGCCGGCAAATGATTGCAAAAGAACATGAAATAAAAAATGGATAGGGAGCAACAGATGAGTTTTGTTTTTTCTTTTTCTGATAAACCCCAGTATGCATATGTGTGCTTGGGCTTTGCACAACTTCTGTCTTCCTCAAAGTTTAAGGTCCTTGAACTTTGAGTTCACGCAGATCTCTTAACATGATTGGAGACCACTCGCTTCCCGTTGCCGTCCATCTGCAGAATCTCCCCTCGCTGCACGCCGCAGTCTTCAGTATGGACGGCCCGATATCAAGCAGCTGTATGAGTCAGAGCAGTGAAGCTTGTGATGCTAATCAGAATCGATAAGGGCAGACCTCATGTCACAACAGATCATTCAGGACGGGTTCTTCTTCTCCCAGTGTGTTTTGGTCAAGCACATATAGAGGAGAGGGTTTGAGGCTCGGAAAAGGAGTTGCAAGCCTGGTAGAGATTGCAATTCAAAATGAATTGGAATGCTTCAGCGTCTTGGTTGAGGCAATAATGCTGAGAAGCTGTTGTTCCCAGATACCCATGAAATTTGAGGGCAGGAGAAGTGGAAAAATATTTATATATAATATATAAAATAACTATGAACAAATCAAAAATATACGGGTGCCTGCAAACAACAGCTACTCACTCACACATGCTTGCTCCTGTCGGTAGCTGTTTATTCAGCTCGACTCCTGCACAGTTACTACCGCCGCGGTACGACCACTCTGACTCAGCCCATTCCCTGTGCCATTCCCAACCCCCACCCAATTCTGTCCCTCTCTCTCCCCCTCAGGCCCTGGGTGCTGGGAGCAGTGGGCAGCCCCCCTTGCTCCTCCATGGTAACCTTTGCCACCATTGTGGAGGAGGAGAGGCAGCAGGAGGCCGCGCTGATCCGCAGCCGAGAGAAGCCGCTGGCGCTCATCCAGGTAACAGCCGTGTGTGTGTGTGTGTGTGTGTGTGTGTGTGTGTGTGTGTGTGTGTGCGTGTGCGTGTGCGTGCGTGCGTGCGTGCGCAAAAAGGAAAGCAGTAAGCAACTTTGCCGATTTTGCAGTCCAACAGGCCTATTTTGACCTATAGTGGAAACCGCTTGTAATGATCGGTTACAGTGATCAACAGCTTATATGGATCAAAAAGCTTGGCACCGAATCATCCCTATTCAAATACTGCTTAAATAATTAGCTTATAGTAATCACGTTTCCTTCCTTTCCTTAAGTTACTGTGTTCATTTTGGGTGTTTTCATACATGACACGGTAAACTACAGTAACTCTAATGAAAATAAAGCTTAGTGAAGTATCTTCCACTGTCAACATTTAGTATTCGGCCTTAGTGCTCTGTGGTTTCTTTAACCCACATTCCAAGATCCAACTACCACCGCCACCATCAACCCTTTTGTCAGAAGACTACACACTCTTAAGTTTTTTTATTTTTCATTTTGTTTAATACATATAAACACTGCCTCCACTGTCTTCCCAGATTGAGGAGTGTGCCATCCAGGACCTGCTGCTCCACTACAAGGCGCGTGACAACCCCGACGAGCTGATCATGGTGGAGCGCTCCTCCCCGGGCCCCGTCGCCGCCCCTATCTGGAACAAACACTGATGCAATCCGTGGGACGAAGCCTAAACCCGACAGATTGCAGAACCAGCTTCACTCCCCGGCGAGACCTACCACAGCACACCTGGACCATGAGTCGGCCACATCAGTCATAATTGTGTGTGTGTGTGTGTGTGTGTGTGTGTGTGTGTGTGTGTGTGTGTGTGTGTGTGTGTGTGTGTGTGTGTGTGTGTGTGTGTGTGTGTGTGTGTGTGTGTGTGGTCCCGCTCTGATGCTTATCTCCCCAGTATTAACTTACTTTTTCTTATTGCTGCTCTCTCATTTTGTGTGTTGTGCTGTTTTCGTTTTCCTCCCTTAACCGATGAATGTGACCTAAGTCTGTGTACAAAGGAAAGTTTTGGCTGAGGAATCCCTTATGCACAGTACTGGGTGTGGGTGGGGATCCTCAAAGAACCAGTGACGTTATAGCAAAACAACTTGAGAAAAATACCTTCAGCTCTCCGGCTTAATATTTAGCACATTGAGCTGCCATACACGTGAAAGAATTTGGGTCCAAACTTGACTACATGGAGAGCCATGGAGAGTGTGATGTGTCAGGGTATATGGAGAGTGTCATATGTAACAACATGTCAGAACTTGTGTGGGGAGACCTGCAAACGATTGAGCAAAGCAATGAACTTGTGCTTTTTTCTTTTTGACACTTATGTCTGCATGGTGACAGCATTTAGTATTCCAGACCAGAGGTCTGATATTTGCTTTGATCTTGGTAAGGTAGTTTACGTTACATTCATAATGCATTCAATTAATCTTGTTTGATGAAATTATGGTAAATGATAGCAGATGCTCACTGGGCTTGTGATGTGTCGTGGGGTCTTATCTGCAAGCTATTGAGAAGGTTATGTTCCTTTTCAACTGCATACATACAAACATGCATCCATAATTACAGCGTTTAAAGCACATTTTTTTCCCACTTCACAATTTGCTCTTTAATTTTTTTCTTTATTTTATGAAGCCAAGTGGATCGGTACCTCAGATCTGGACCATTCCTCTTCCTCTCATGCCCTTATGTACGAGTAGTCGGCTGTTTTTGTGAGAAGGAGAGATTTGGAAATGAGACAATGGCATGCAATAAAAGAGCTCACCTGTGCAACGCCCGGGTGAGCCCAGGTGTATTTCTGATTGACTCCTTATGTCTTTTAGATCAGGAGTCAGATTAGATCGCAGTGCACTGCGAGCACTCCACCACGATCATGAAGCGAGGGTCTAATTTAATTCTCTTGCATTTTTCTCGGGCGATTTTCTCAAATGCAGTAAGATTGAGGACTCTCAATCTGTCACCAGGAGGGGAGGGGAAGAAAGTGTCTCATTGCATCTAATAAAGATAACATTTCATTTCGCCTATCTCCTGACACTTCATCTTCCCTGCATGAGCAAGCAGCCATTATCAAGCCGTGGTCTGATTAGCTGTAATGACCCCGCTCTGGAAAGAGTGTGTGACAATTTAGGGGATTTATTGGCTGTAATTACAGGTAGAGCATCGCATCGACAGTCAGAGAGGGACTGAGCACGGGGGAAATATTAATTACTCATTAGGATATATTAGCCGGTGCACAGGAGACACATGGATTTCAGCTTAAAAATAACCTCTTTACATCAAGCTTTCATAAGGGGCACCAATGAACGATGATAACAGATGGAAGGATTGCAATGTACTGCATCTCTGTATTTAAAGGACCGTACTGGTGTCTAATAAAGTGTTGGATTCTTAATATAATCTCTATTTTCGTCTTTTAGACCAGTATAGGCCTTTTAATATAAATACACAATGCTGATTATAATGTTGCGAATTAAGATAGCCTACATTTAATATAGTTCTTCCTACCTCCCCAATTAATATTTCAATCGCACAGTGGCACCCATTCACCTTTTCACCATTTAAGATTAAAATAAATGAAACCCGGACACATTGTGCATATTTAGGTCTTGAGACCTGAAGCGGGAGGCATGACGGAGCATTTAGTCCGTTTTCTTTTTTTTAAAAGGGGGCGGCGGGTGTACTGTTCCTTTGGAGAGACGGTGGAGTAAAGGCCATGACTGTCAGCTTTCCTACCAGGCAGATGGGAAACTCATAGCAGACGCTGTCCAGACAGACAGTGAAGATGCCCAAAGATAAATTGTAGAGAAGGGGACATGCTAGACACTCTGGAGGGCGGCCCTCGCTGCCTGCCAAGCCGCTGCTGGACAGTGGCGCGTAAAAACAAAACGAAGTGAGGCCAACTCGCTGTTTGGCCTGCTTCGATTAGTCACCCACAACTCCCCGGTCGATGTCTCTTTTCCATGACCGAATGGTTCTGAACCACTGGTAAACCCACACTATTCCGTCCTTTGGTCTGTGTCAGATAGGATCAGCATGGAAATATTACTGTAATCATTACGGCAACAGCAAACAGCCGTCTTCCACAAGCTCTTTACTATTCAGAATTTTTTTCTTTATTTCTAGACAGTATTGCTGAAATTCTGCATCTGGGCATACACATGTAACTGCATCATGGCTTTAAGAACATGTTATCCAACTAATTTATGTTTATCAGACTTGTACATACATTTTTTGCTGAATATAGAAATGATATAACGGCCTTACTTCTGCTTCAGCAGCTTTACTGTACTGTAACTTTACGATTCATTTTTCGTCTAATGGCTTGTACACATACTGTTTTGCCATCCTTACAGTAAGACATGTTTCCCCCTTTCCCAAACTGGGCCAAAGGTCTGATTCCAAGGTGGTTCCAATATGTTTCTTGGGGACACGTTCTCTGACAGAATTTTGCATAATGCATCCTTAAGCATAACCACATGGTAGTGATGCAATCAAGATGATAACAGGAATTTATTTCACTGTATGGCAATAATTGCAATAAACCATGTGCCGTCGGCTGAGATAATGGAGCAGGCTCTATGTCTAATAACCCTAGCACCCATGCTCTTGTTGCAAAAAAACATTTATTTAACTAGACCCAACCTTACTAACTACCATGTCACGTACACTCCCAGAAACAACACTACCGGTTTCCCCGCAGTTCTTCCTTCCCGATTTAAGAGTCAAGTTATTCATACACTTCTTAGTCCTGAGAGCGCTTGCAGGGCTCAAAGCCTCTTCCGGCAGCTTAGCGCCCCATCGTAGTTGGAGTCAAGAGCCGGGCAAAGTATTGACTAGCCCTCCCAATCCCATTTAGCGAAGATGGAGCCAGTTTGCCCGGGATTACCTGGCTGCTCCACAACGGTCCCTCTCTGCGTCGCTTAAGAGCATTAGGTCATCAAAGAAGGGTTTTAGCCGCTTCTTGCAGCGGGCCCGGACCGTGGCTCGGTGGCTCGGTGCCTCGGTGCCTCAGCTGCTCGGCTAGTGACGTCTTCTCTCCGCTTCCCCCCGAGCCGCCGACTTGTGGGGCAAAGAGCCACGTGTCTCCTGCTCAGGGATCTGGTCTCGCGGGCTCCTTGTCCAGAAACCAAATGGTGGAGAGCAGAAAGCATTGGGTCATTTGTGGGCGAAGAAGGTGTCTAAAAAGGATAGCGTGACAAATATCCAAAGACATTTACTGCAAGTATACGTGTGTGTACTGGCGATGGCACCGTGCAAATACCGGATGTATTTGTTTCAGTGAACCTGGAAACCATAAAGATTAAATCAAGAGTAAATTTGTTCCACACATATTGTCCCAGTTGAGAATAACTGAAAAAATGAGTCACTTTCAAAACATTATAACACAAACAATAACTTCCATCTTCACAGATGAGAGCCATTTGGGGGAAAGAAAATAGCGTCTCAAACAAATCGAGTTATTCCTCCTTAAAACACACTGATTTGTGGGTGTTTAGTTTGAAAGGGAGACAGACGTCCAGCTGTGGCAGTGAGCCGTGAAGAACCCCACATCCACTCCGAGCCCACGTAGGGTTTGCAGTAGCCATTAGTTTCCCCAAATTGTTTCAGCAGTTTTTAAACCTTCCTTTTGATGTGTCCAGATCATAGAGCCCCAGCTCGTGAGATGGATCCCAAACACCCCATAATAAGGCGTCCCAGAGGAACTGCTGCGAGACAACAGCACCTTCGATCGCTGCCCATGGAAAAGGAGCCCGCCCCAAATCTTCAGCTCTAAGCTGCCGGAACGGTTTGAGTGCAGTCATACAACCACACACACGGGCACACACACACACACACACACACCAGCAGCATCTGTATAGAAGCAGCGTCGCGGCGGCTTCTTTCTTCGGCGGCGGTGACCCAGACTCACCCAACTTTACATTCTACTCCAAGACGTAGCGATTCTCCAGATCTTCTTATTCGACACTCGGGGCTCTGGAAACCCCATCCCCCCGACCGGCTTCTGATCCGCCACCAAAACGAACCAATGCCGTCAGCACAGGGAATATTTATCCGACAAGACAAACTAATGCGACCCACCTGGAAATCCAGTTATCTTTTCCAGCGATGGGAAGGGTGGGATGAAGATGAGAAGAAGAAAGAGAGAGAGAGAGAGAGAGAGAGAGAGAGAGAGAGAGAGAGCGAGGTGGTGATGGAGGAGTTGAATAGCGCTGAAGGAGTGAGAAGGAGGAGGAAGAAAAGAGATGACATTCATGTGTTGGGTCTTCAGGGTTATTGTCATCGTTTAGGTATTTTTCCCTCCCAGCAAAAAAGATGATTTGAGTTTCAGAACAATGAGCATTCCTTGAAACACGGCCGTACTTCTTCTGGAACGCGGAGAAGATGACTGAGGAAATTTTCCCATCAGTAAAGCGTGCCGCTCCAGTGTTGTTCCAGGCCGGATAGATAGATAGATAGATAGATAGATAGATAGATAGATAGTGTGGCAGTTTCTCCTGCCACAGGCCACCCAAGTGGCGTTCTCGGGGACCCCCGGCACAGAGACACAGAAGACGGTGGGTTGTAAACACCAGTTTATGGTAGAGGGTGGCCCAGTTGGAATTAGCCAGGAGCAGATGCAACATGTCATGACAGGGCTCCTATCCTGAGTGTGTGTGGGGTTGGCGGTTTTACCTGCTGCTCGTTTGACCAAACGACAGATATGCAGCCACTCTGACCCAGTCACCTAGATCAAGGTCAGGTGTGGCTGCTCAAACCACACCAACCCAGCACCATAGATAGATAGATAGATAGATAAGTTTACAAGAAATTCATCATGTGCCATACACTAATGGAGCTACCAAGAGCAAATGGATATGAGTCCATCCATTTCCTCTATATTTGACAGGTTTTTCTCCCTGTTGGTTATCCTGGCCTCAGTGCATAAACAGTGAAATTCACATGTCCACTGTTTGTCGCCTACTCTGCACCAAATTCTCGTTCATTTTAATTCAACTGATATTCTTCCATGGCTGATGGTATCGGTGTATGTGTGTGTGTGTGTGTGTGTGTGTCCCCCGCCTTGCAGCTTTATCACTTTTCTGCTCAGTTCTGCCATTTCACCTCCTCGTCCGCTAAAGAGAGGTCAGCGGAAAGAAAGAGATCACGTTCGCTGATTTGCTCCTAATGAGACAGAAATTAGAACCGTGATGACCCCCGCCACCCCTCCGGGTGGCGTCATATCCCCAGGGGTAATCCTGTAAGGGAGGCGGAAATGCCCGTGCACATTCATCCCGCACATTAGAACGGCACTAATTGGAAAAGCAGAGAGGCTGAGAGGTGTTTCGGTACCGTACAGAGATGTTTTTGCAGACCTGTCTTAGTACGGGGCCCTTGCATTAGCTGGTCTTTAAGGGAAATCAGCAGCAAAAAACACCCACACGCTGGATGTTCAGACTAGCAAATAAGCCTTGAGCTTTTTTGTTGAATCTCAATCCCATGGGCCTCTGGGGACGCGAGGCTTGATGATGGACAACTCCACCTCGTGCCGCCGGCTAACTGGGTTCAGAAAACATACAAAACCGGTCCCAATTTTCAGTTTATTGGGTCACAGTGTCCAGAAGATATTTCATGGAGCCCAGAGGCGAGCGCTTGGTGCTTGTGAAAGATCGTGTTTATGAGGAGGAGATAGCGAGAGGCTTTTCCCCCCGTGCGCTCCAGTTTTCCATCCTCACGCGCAAGGAATTGGTGCTTTAAGGCATTTAAAAAGGCAACTCATGGGCTTTAAAAAATATACAGTATTTGACTCTTTTTTTTAAGAGTCAGGATGACGATATGGGAGAGAAAGTTCTTGGGGAAATCGTATCCTAATTCAGTGTTGACACACAATTTTCTCCAGAGACGAGAGATTTCACGGAGCAGACCATTTCTGGATAAATTCCCCATTTGACAATCTGGATTTTGAGTTAGGGAACCGTATTGATTGACAAATATGAATGCAAAGCCATCCGTTTCAACAGTTTTGTTTTTTTTGCTCCCACATCTTATCCTGACAAAATAATCGTAAAGATTCTGAATGATTCACTGTCAAATCCTCCATTAGCAATCCAGTGAGAGACTGTACATCAATTATTTCGCCACAGAGACTCATCACGACGGATAACTGGGGCTTTATTTCCATTAAAAAATATACCTACTGTGTCTATAACTACCACCCCGCTTATGGGAGCCAGTCCAATCCATAGCTACCTTCATTCCACACCTGCGGAAGACATCAGCAAAAAAAAAAAAAAAAAAAAGCTGCATTTGGTCCATTTGAGCAAACTAATAGTTCTTCATGCATTTCCAGATGTGGAATTCTATTTCAGAGAGATGTGATGAATCTGACGCCCGCCAATCAAGGGACATCGATGAGGAAGGCGAAAGTCTTCTACATTACCACACAGTACACGCCTCTGGTGTTTTTTTTAAGGGTTTCTCTATGATAAACGTAGGTGCAGCTTTGCTACGCGGACTCAGGTATTTGTAGTGTTCCCATTGTGTCCAATTTGAGTTTGAGTTTGGCTGAAAAGCATCCATTACTTAGCTGTGAGGCAGCCGTAGTAGGCTGCACGTACATACTCCACAGTATAGGCTGATATACATGTGTGCGTCCATTTCGACTGGACCATGGGCATATACGACCACTTTGTCAAACCAAAGCAATTTAGTTAGGCTGTTATTTTCCTGCTCGTTTAGGCCTATTTTGCATGAGGCATTTATTGCTGTCAAGATTAAACAGTATTTTAGAGGCTCTGGAAATTAGTTGCTATTGTATTCAATGGACTGAATTAACCTTTTTGCTTGAGATGTACAGTGTTTTTAACACTGCATTGTGGATTACAGCATTCCATTCAATTGTCATTTAATAGGTCATGATGTTTTTTTATATTTTATGTTGTCTTTGGCCCACGGTGGTATATGTAATAATTGATCTGTAAAAAGGTTCCCTGCCCTGCTGAACGCCTGCACTCCCTCCCTGCTCTGCGCAGACACAGAGCTCCAGCACCGGCCATGAGGTTAAGACTGAGCCATGGCGTAAATGAGATAATCTGGGTTTACAGAGCTGGGCGGCCGCGGTGACGCAGGGCTTTACAACACCCTAATGGACACTCTGTGACACCTGCCCGCAACCGACAAAGCCACCGCTCCAACCTAATCCTCCAGCTGTGGGCCACTGCGTCGCTCTCAGCCCTGACACTTCACTTCCGTCCTGGAGCGCTCATAAAAACCGCTCTCTGGGATCCTGCCTAATCCCAGCCCTGGAAATAGAAAAACACTGATCCAGGATCTGAGCGTAGGTTCCCTCCATCATCTGCTTCAGATGATCATGGGCCTGAGAGGCCAAACTAAACCAAGATGGCTGCTCCAGCTCAGCCCTATGTTTGCAAGAGAACTTGCTACTGTTAAGATTTCAAGCTTATCCGCCATCACGGGGTTCCTATTTACAACCTTTTAACACCATTTAAAAGTGGTAATGCGTACGATTTTTTATTTCTAATCCCATGTTTGACATTATTTGGCTGACATTTTTTTAAGGAATAGCCATTCGATGTATTTGTGTAATGCATGTGCTCCTCTATGCAGTTTCCATTATTGGTTGTGGGGTCCGCCATTCCGGGCAAGGATGCAAAGATCAGGCAAAATCAGCTGCATTAAAGTGAGAGGTGAATTTGATAAATCAGGACTAGTTGCGGTCAGCAAATCACCAGCACCCTCATATGTAAAGAAAAAAATCCCCACCACCTGAAATGACCAAGAAAACAAACAAACGAAGGAACCGATCAAAGGTTTCCGTTTCGAATTCTGGAACATGTAGTGTAGTCTTACGGCTCTCCACTTTAATTCAAAGAAAACCTTTCTACCAATTACTAAGTTTGGAAAACCCAGCTCCATGACTCTCTCTCTCTCTCTCTCTCTCTCTCTCTCTCTCTATTATGTTGTGTTTTGTGTGCTCTTCACAGTGATATGTTACTGTACGTCACCTCTGTCTTTGTTATGATGGGTGGAGGCGTAGAAAAAAAGGAATAAAAAAACGTCAAAGGCCTGTTGTGGGAGCGCTTACATCCAAGAAATCAAAGTGTAAATCATATATCCATCAATTCTATAACACCAATACGACGAGAATATCATTTGTACGTAAAGTTACGGCTTCTCATATGAAAAGGGGAAATTCATCTTACTGGCATTTGACCAAGTACAGTAAGTGGCCGCTAATGACACCTTGACATTCTGGTTTTAGGGCTTTGAGGCACAAAGATTATGTAATTATTACAAATCAAATATGAACCAGTAGCAGGAGTATGAAACCCAAAACAATCAAAAAATATGTATCTTTTAACTATCAGTACTAACTAACTATAACTATTATTTAACTATAATCATTCAAGGATTCAAGAATGATAATAGTTCAATAATAGTTATAGTATAGATAATAGGTTTGATATGGTATCTATTGTTATGTATTCACAATTAAAATGCTAAAATCGTCTTAACTTGAAGCGTTTTGGTTACATTTGGCAACCCAAATATTACACTTATATAAATATTACACACACACACACACACACACACACACACACACACACACACACACACACACACACACACACACACACACACACACAGAAAAAACATTTTAAAGCACATCTCAATACCCAAACTTTTCCAGCTATCCCACAGAGGGCGATATGGCAACATCATTAGACCATGTCTCTTGAAATAGAGGTTCGCTTCTAAATGATGTGGAAATAAATGCTAATATATCTTATTTTATTTTTGGATCATGTTAAGATTAATCTTTTTGAAAAAAATAAAAAAATAAAAATAAAAAAATAAAGTTTACACTCACAACAACGTATTTTTATACTATTTAGACTAGTGATAACAGTTAACAGTTAATGACAACATCAAATCCTTCCAAATATTGGTCAAGTGCGCTGCAATTTGCGAAAGCCGATTCTCACAATTTCACACTGTGAGAATCGGCTTCTGCGGCACAGCGTGGGCTTCCCCTGCAGACGACAGTGGTTTTCCACGGACTGTCACTCTCTCCATTCCCCCCCTGGGGATCGGAGAGGGGCGGGATGAGCTGCAGCTCTTAAAGACCTGCCTCCTCCACTATCCCCAGTGGACAGGTAACAGTTAACTCCACCACTACTGAAATAAACACACACCAAAGGAAACAAGTTGGATTTCCTGGGCACATTCAAGTTGCATTATCTGGATTAGACCCTTTTTTTTTTTTTTTTTTTTTTTTTTTTTTTTTTTGGGACATTGGAGAAGGAATGCAAAATGTGAGACTCTGTGGGATCGTTCTAGAGAATTGATCATCGCAGGCCAAGTGGGACTTCATGCAAATTTATAAAGTCATAGGCGTGCCTTTGGGCGATGGAGTCCCTGCCAGAGAAGCAAACCCCTTGGACCAGCACCGACCTTCAGAGAGGGATGCTGACACCAGAGCAGAGATGTGTTAAAAAGCAGTGAAAGGAGAGAGAAAACACCAGCTTTCGACGCTGCTCTGGATTTTAACTTTACTGCGTTTTTACGCACAGCCCCAGCCACCACCACCACTTGCCTTTGGTCTTCTTTTCTTCAAACCAGTAAATTGTGTTTATGTATTATTGCAGTCCATTTAGATGACCGGGAATACTGATGTGGACTAAGTTGGCACCGCTTGACTTCATAGAACTTGTGCGTAAAATCCGTGCGTAAAGGTCTCCAGAGACCGACATTCGATTTTTTTTTAAATTATCATCAACCTTTTTTCCTCCACCATGTCAGAGGAGGAAAATATCTCCGCCACCAGCAGCTCCGACGGCACCATCTCCGCCACCGCCACCGCCACCACCTCCGCCAGCAGCTCCACCACCTCCAGCAGCAGCAGCAGCAGCAGCAGCAGCAGCAGCAGCAGCAGCAGCAGCAACGTGAGCGTCCTGAGCTGGGAGCAAGTGCGGCGCCTGGACGCGGTCCTCACGGAGACCATCCCGATCCATGGCCGCGGCAACTTCCCCACGCTGCAGATGAGGCCGCGGCAGATCGTGCGGGTGGTGCGCGGTCGCATGGAGGAGAAGCGGATCCGCGTCCGCGACGTGCGGCTCAACGGCTCCGCTGCGAGCCACGTCCTGCACGGCGACAGCGGTCTGGGCTACAAGGACCTGGACCTGATCTTTTGCGCGGACATGAAGGGCGAGAGCGACTTCCAGACCGTCAAAGACATCGTCCTGGACTGTCTCCTGGACTTCCTACCCGACTGCGTGAATAAGGAGAAGATCACCCCGCTGACGTTAAAGGTACATTCACTTTTATGTCACTTCTAAACTTTATAGATTGTTAAAAAAGAAAAATAATAATAAGGTGATTACATCTGAGAACCATACCCACAAAGTATTGGTTTTGTGTACTTAAGAGGATCAGGCTAAACCAATTTATACCCTTGTACTCAGCCGCCTATATCCCAGGGCAAGTATACTCCATCTTATTAGGGTCAATCTTATTAAGTGCAACTCATACAAAGATGAGAAGATCTCCTTCATGTCATTTCAAATCAGTAGTTAATGTGAAAATAATCCGATATGTGATTAATGTCAATGCTCTTTGTCTTCATCTTTCACAATCTTTCACTACCACACACCTTATCCCACAGGAGGCCTATGTGCAGAAGATGGTGAAGGTGTGCAACGACTCCGACCGTTGGAGCCTCATCTCCCTCTCCAACAACCGGGGCAAGAACGTGGAGCTTAAGTTCGTGGACTCCCTCCGCCGACAGTTCGAGTTCAGCGTGGACTCCTTCCAGATCAAGCTGGACTCCCTGCTGCTGTTCTACGAGTGCTCCGAGAACCCCATGGCCGAGACCTTCCACCCCACCGTCATGGGCGAGAGCGTGTACGGGCACTTCGGCGAAGCTCTGGACCACCTGCGCCACAAGATCATTTGCACCCGCAACCCCGAGGAGATCCGCGGCGGGGGTCTGCTCAAGTACTGCCACCTGCTCGTGCGGGGTTTCCGCGCGGCCTCCGAGTCCGAGATGAAGTCCCTGCAGCGCTACATGTGCTCGCGCTTCTTCATCGACTTCTCGGACATCGGCGAGCAGCAGCGCAAGCTCGAGTCCTACCTGCAGAACCACTTTGTGGGCCTGGAGGACCGCAAGTACGACTACCTGATGACCCTCCACGGGGTGGTCAACGAGAGCACGGTGTGCCTGATGGGACACGAGAGGCGGCAGACCTTGGGGCTGATAGCCATGCTCGCGGTGCGTGTGCTTGCAGAGCAGAACGTAATACCCAATGTGGCCAACGTCACCTGCTACTACCAGCCGGCTCCTTATGTGGCAGATGGCAACTTCAGCAACTACTACATAGCGCAGGTACAGCCTGTCTTCGCTTGCCAGCAGCCCGCCTACTCCACCTGGTTGCCGTGTAACTGAGCCAGTGCTGGAAGGAAAGGAAAAAAAAACGAAACAAAAAAAAAAAGAAACGGGAGGTCCTATTCGTTTAAACAAGGGGCCGAGTTGCTCTGACACCTTCAGTATGTCCAGTGTCTTTTGCGGCTGAAAGAAAGAGAAAAAAAAAAAAAAAAAAAAGGCCCCGAATGTTTTGGATCAAAAGCTTGTGTTTGGTGGTTGGTACTTTGAGTATGAGGTCAAATTAAGGACCCGGGGTCCACTCGCTCAAGCGAAACCTATCAAGTGTCGGCAGAAAAGTCACTGTGAAAAGGAGTGTTTTTAAAAAGGAGTGTGAAGCAAAAAAAAAAAAAACCCGGAAAAAAAAACAAAACAATAAAAAAAAAACGAAAAAAAACTGTGATGCAACTGTGAGGGTTTCCAAGGGCGTGGGCGGCGGCAGAAGGCGCAGCCGACACTGTCCGAGCCTGATGGACGCCGTCGAAACTGAAACTGATTAGCCAGCGCTTTTCGTCCGGCGGTGGACGGATTAAAAAAAAAAAAAAAAAAAAGCAAAGAACCCCAGCGGTTCTGGGGGTGCGGGGAGGGGGGGGGGGACGCCTTGAAAACCCTTCCACACTCTGGGTGTGTGGGGAGAAGGGTGTTCAGGGGTCGCTACTAGTGAGCACTCTAGGCTGCTTTTTTTTTTGTTCTCGTTCTACGGGCAGGTGAGCTTTTATCAACAGCGTTTGCAGATGACAAACGTATTTACTAGCCTTTGGATATAATGACGGCTGTTTACAGACCAAAGAGGTTGTTGTTTTTTTTTTTGGATTGTTTCTTAAAGATAACACGCCGGTTTTTTTTTTAAAAATGGGGAGAATAAAAGCATAGTGAAACGTGTTACGCTCAATGTGTTTGTACGTGTGAATAATGTGTTTTTTAAGTGCCTAACGCCTCCGAGCGGGCGGAGAGAAAGAGCGGGGGGGAGGGGGGGGGGGGGGCGTAGCGTTTGGTGAACTGGCCTCACGTTAGCGCTCCCCGGAGGCTTGTGAATGTATATGTGAAAAATCACCATTCAGTCCGCGTCGACGTCGTTTCAGATCTTTAAAAAAACAAAAAAAAAACAAAAACAAAAAAAAAAACCCACTTAAAGAGGATTCAATTTGGTCACGAGCGGAGGCCGCGTGGTTCGGTCCGCCGGAGCAAGTGGCGACGGCGGGAGATTGCGAGACGCGCGTTTACCGCCCGAATCCAATATTGTATTTTTCTGATGGAGGGAGCAGAATAAAAGGACATTGTCTTATTAAAAAAAAAAAAAAAAAGGAAAAACAGGCCAATCCACCACCTATCCCCCGCCCATAAATCACACGAGTCAGACGTGCATTGCATATTACAGCTGAAGTTGTTGTTTTTTGTTGGGTTTTTTTTTTTCAATATTTTTTTTTTAATTTACCGCGTGGACGTCGTGCACCTGGCTTGCAAGCCGCTCCAGATCGGTGGCAAAACACAAGAGTTGATTCTCGTTCCTCCTCAACATCGGTTTCATCGTGGTGCTTCTGATCCGTTGTCTGTTTCGCTCTCCTCTGCAAAAGAGAGAGAGAGAGAGAGAGAGGGAGAGAGGGAGAGGAAACGTGACTTTCAGCTCCTTTCGCGGGAGGAAGCTGAAAGAGAGCGTGTGTCGTCGTCCCCCCCACCCCCCGTTCGACCCTGTTTGCCGAGACATCTCGGACGACGGCGGAGTATTTACTGTAGCACCCGGGCAGGGAATTCCGCGGGGGTGCGGAGGCCCGAGAGGTTGAACCCTTCGCCCCGGGTTTTCTGTCGTGTTTTCTTCCCTGCGGACGCTCGCATTTTCGGGGTCAGAGAAAAGAAAAAAATTGTGCCAAACGGTGACCTGCTGTGAGCCCCGACATTTCATTAGGGCCCGATCGGTGGACTGTAAAGGGAAATGTGGGGTTGCGATTGGGACAGAATGAGAGAAGGGATGAAACGCAATGGGGAGAGAGAGGAGGGGGAAAAAATGGGAGAGCGAGAGAGCAAGAATGACGGAGAGGGAGAGAGAGGGAGAGGGAGAGGGAGAGGGAGAGCGCGATAGAGCAGGAAAGAAGGCCTGGGGAGATGGGTCCAGCTGGTGATGGGGTTTATCTGTGGAGGGCCTGGACCGTCAGTGTTCAGTGAAAGTTGCTAACCTCATCAGTTCAGGGTGCAGTTTTTCTGGGAGGGGAACCCCGAGCAGATCTCTCCGTTTTCAAAAAGCATCTGATTGTCATTATTATTATTATTATTATTATTATTATTATTTTTATTATTATTATTAAACCGCAAGTAACGGCATACATTGGCACTAGTTTAGTCATGCTGCAAGCTTGCAAAGCCATTTTGATTTTTAGAGACAGATTTATTCCTAAAGGCTGATTTTTTTTGTTGCTTCATTCCTTAGCGTTTATGAGAGTTGTACATAAATACGTATATATGATTAAAGGCCCGACGACTCTTTTTCCGATGCGGAATAAATAATATACCGCCGGTCCCTTCCTGTAAAAGGGGGGGTTTGGGGCGTGACGGTGTTGGACGCACATCAGGCAAATGCTGTGTCATTTAGGAATTTTATTGAGTTTGCTCTTGTCTTACATAATCCTGATTATACTCTGCTTTGTTCCGTTGTGTAGTTGTTTTTTTTTTTTTTGTTTTGTTTTTTGTTTTGGTTCATTTTGTTGTTGTTTTTCTTCCTCCGAAGGACTTTCCATTTCGATACTATCCTGTGGATCGTGCGGGCGATGTGTTGTCGTTTAAACTCAGTGAAGTCCGAAGAGAAAACTGACTCTAGCTCTAGTCTGCCTGTCCGTTAGCTATCGTGCCTGTCTCCTAGAGATTGTGGGTCTTACTGCATGGTCTTGTACGCATTGTTTCAAATGTCACGGTTTCCAGTAATGCAGTCTTAACAATCAAGCGTTGGGGTGGGGGAGATTCTGTATTGTATGTATATTTTTTATGATTGTTATTTTTATAAGTGTGTACCAGACACTGCAGATATTGCAGCGCTTTTTGGAGTCTGTGATCGGGGCTGCAACGGATAAGTTCTTGATAGCTTTTTTTTTTTTTTTTTTTTATCTTCTACTATGTGTCCGATGGCTCAAAAGGAGGTTTTCATCAATAAA
>NC_137195.1:20857304-20982304 GCF_960531495.2 Zeus faber | reverse complement strand
ACACCGGGGGACGGTGAAAACTTGTGTGAATGGAGTTGAAGCTCTCATAAAAAAAAAAACAAAAAAACAAAAAGCAAAAACAGAGCCAGTGGGAGAACTATTAGGAAGCGGACAAGTCGGGACTGAGGGAACAGCATCATGACATCAGCGCTTAAATGTCTTGGACCTGACGCGGCAACATGAAGCGTAAGGCATCGCAAGGTTGAATAAACAACACGCGCATTAGAGCGCTCATAACAACCTTAAAAATGGCATCGTTTTCACAAACTCTGAGCTGCAATTCCACTGATGCGGACTCGAGCGGCCATTCCCCATGTGTTAATCCAAGCCGAGCAGAAACCATTGAAAGGCTTCGTGTCCGGAACATATTTGTTTAGGAATTTACCACAGCTTCAAATTCAGTTTGCACTGTTTAAACCGCCCCTGTTTCATATCTCAGCAGCTATCATGCAAATTTCATTTTTTTCTTTTTTACCCACACTGGAGAATTTAATTATCGTCTCTTATTATTGACAGACTTCTCTAAATAGCTTTTCATTTAGAGCAATTAGACTCCCATTGACTGGAAATTTATGACATTTTATGGGTATTTTCTTTTCAGCCTTCCCCATATAAACATTGCTATTGCTGGATCAACCCGCAATAGGAGACAAACAAGACCATTTTGGGCTGGCTCATCAGTTGCCGGGGGAATGGGACCCAGATGGTGGAGCTCATTCGAAGCCAGGTACTAGGAGCACACCAGATAACTCTCATTTTCTGTCTACTTCCACATCAAACCGACTAGTTATATATATTTTTTTATTGCAGTTAGATGCAGACACACACACACACACACAAGCACACACACATGCACACGCAGAGACACACGCACACACACATACGCACAAACACACGCGCACAGTCACACACACACACACGCGCGCACGAACGCGCACACACACACACATGCGCACGAACGCGCACACACACACACACACGCACGCATGCACACACGCACGCGCGCGCGCACACACACACACACACACACACACACACACACACACACGCAAGCGCACACACGCACACACACACACACACGCACGCACACTATCCACTATCGATTCTCCAGCTGACAGTCCTCCCTTCAGCCGTTGGGTTGACAGGGGTCAGAATCAGATTGAGGGTGTGTTTATTCACCAAAAGATTGTTTGCACGTATGGAATTCAGCTTGGCACACTCTCCCTTAAACACACAACACACGAACAACAAACATTGCATGAGATAAGGATAGTTTGGGGATGAGCTGGAAAAACCAGATGGCAGTGGACGGCCTTGGCTATTTAGTGGCTATTTAGCAACAGCGTGGCGATTTAGAAACAGAAACTCGATATTTAACTATTTTGATGAGGAATACAAATCATGTCCTTCCTTTTCAAAACATTTCCTCCTCCGCAATACATCATGATGGGTGACACTTCCAACAAAAGGGGCACATGTCCCTTATGAAGCCATTAATAATTCAGATTAAACAAAGAAAAACATTTAAAAGTTGTAGGAAAGCCCACATCACCAAATCACCACCATGTTTTGACAAACAGACCTCTTACATAAGCCCCTTTTCCACTTTCTCTGAAAGCTGTAAATCCACTGGCAATGTTCCGTATTGGCGTTAAGTGGGAACAGGAGCCGGTGTCGATGTTCTGTAAAAGCCGTTATGTAAATTTCCCCACTTTCGATCTAATATCATTTAGGGGGAAATGCCAGTACAGCTGTGAATGGAAGCGTGTGTGAATGGAAGCAGTAACATTGCCGGGACAAGCACGTCAAGTGTGGGTGGAGCCGAATCCGAATACCGGAAAAGTACAAATCATGTTTTTTTTTACGCATATTTCGTAAAAATATTTATTATTATTTTTTTCCGGGCAGAAAAACGAAACATTCGGAAAAAAACGGTGAGTGGGATCCGGACCGTGGCGCTCGGCTGCAAAGACGAGAAATTGAAACACATCCGGTCTCCATAGAGAGGTTTATTAATTTTTTTATTCTTAGCATTTATTATTTTTCTTGTTAAAAATGCCACTTAGACATTAGATGAGTTTTTTTTTAGAGTTAGGGGCGCGGTGCGCGGACATTGGGCACAAACGCTTCACTTGCCCACCGACTGCCCCGGAGCGCGGAGGGAACGAGCGGACGGGTAGAACGGGTGGAGAATGTTCCTTCCCCGGAAGCAGAGAGTGTAGGAGAGGTTGAAAATGATCACACTGATTTAATCGCTTTCGGTTGAGGGTCATTGCGTAATATTTGAATAATGCTTGTTAATAACGACAGACTAAAAGCTTTTTCGAGGACACAGCGCTGGAAAAGCCAGCGTTGTTATGCAAATGAAGGTAGCTTTTGCCCTTTTTTGAACTACGTAACGAAACAAAGCTGAAGGACTTTCCTATGAACGTTGCAACAGCAGCTTTCCATTGAAGAGTTCTTCAGGACACATTGCATTCAATCTTTCTTCCTCGTAGTATTTCCTTTTTTTTTTTTCTTTTCTTCTTTCCTTTTCCCCTTTGATTTCTATCGACATGACCTCACGTTCTGCATGCGTGCGCACGTGTTTATGTGTATAAACGTGCGAGCGCGGACTCCCCACGTCTGAGCGCGTGGTTGCCTCCTCATCCCTTCCTCGGTGAGACACTTGAGGGTTCACAGAACAGTAATTCATTGTCTGACAGCTGTTTTCTTTTCTGCAGGCCCGGCCCTCCTCTTGTCCGGGTCCAGGGGTGTAATAATTCCACGCACAGCACCAGCTGGAGGCCTTCCCGAAATTAAATGGAAAGGTCCAAACCCCAGACGAGCGCTGAGTCTGGCGCAGAGGACTTGCTGCTGCTGTAGCGTTGACCTGCTCCCTGGACAACCTCAGCAGTGAGGGGAGAGTAGAATGGATCCGTGCCCCTCCTTCCCAAATGTGTACATTTTGGCACATTTCATTCTCAATATAAACAAATTAAATTCTTTGTTCTTTTGTCACATACGTTTGATTATCGATTTTGCAGGTTTTATTGAAAGATTTCTCTCTCTCAAACACCCTAAGAAGACCCTTTTTCTGTGTTGAAACAACCAATTCAGCCGTGATCAGGCCTGTGCAGGGACCTTAAGAGGGGCAGGTAAGCTAAGTTTAAAAAGGGCACATGGAACGAGATTTTAAAAACGCCATTTCTAGCACAACCTGCTGAATTTTAGCAACCCATATACATATTATACGCAGTGTATTTTCATTTAATGTCTGGATTATTTCATGAAAACAAATGCTAAATGTGTCAATTGCAAAGTGAACACACACATGCACACACACGTGCTTGCGCTCGCGCACGCACACACACACACACACACACACACACACACACACACCCATACACACACACACACACACACACACACACACACTTTCTGATCTGAAAGCATAGCACTAACTGTGGCCCAGTATGCACATGCATAAACAGACATACACACTCGCACAAACACACACACACACACACACACACACGCACGCACGCACGCACGCACGCACGCACACACACACACACACACACAGGGATTGCTGGGGACACCCCTGGAACCTCTTCTGGCAAAATATTTCTTGGAGCTCCTGCGTCTACATACATAGTATCAGTATGCAGATGGATACCTTTGTGACGCCATCTTTAATGGTAAATCCTCATGTCAAGAGAAGCCAGTGCAGATCATCTCGGAGAAGTTGAAGCCCAGCAGGACGCCGTGCTGTGATAGGTTCAGACGCTGCCTTCCAGCACTGCTGTCAGAGGTTCAAGTCTGAATTTTTCCGTGCAAGTTGCGGCAGACGTTCCTTTTATCGGAGGAGACAGCAACTCTTGTTAAGACTCGGTGGCTCGAAAAGTTACACTTGCGTCCTTGAAGGTTCAATTCCCAAGCAAGCTTTTTAGGCCACATTTAAAAGCACCCAGAGAGTTTCTGACACATTCTTATTAAGAATAAAAATATATATGCATATTTTGTATTTATATTTTCTGTCACTCACATGAAAGTGAAATTTGAATATAATCATATCATAAATATACAATGTCTAATTCGAACTTTTTTTTAATCAGAACATCAGAAACAAATATATATATTGAAAATAAATAACTTGAGATCATGTTTCACACATTTTGGTGAAGGAGGAAACATTTTAACGAGGCTTTTTTAGAATACACTGAAAAAGATTTTTATCTTCGGTTTCCTGTGGGTGAGAGACACAAGTCCCTTTCCCACTCACACTGAAAGCCGTAAATCTACTGGCAATGTTCTGCATTGATGTCATGTGGGAATGGGAGCCGGTGTCGAAGCTCCGTAAAAGTCCTTCCGTAAATTTCCCCACTCTCAAAGTAATAAAGTTTCCAGCAAAGTGCCGGTACGGCTGTGAATGGAAGCGTGTGGGAATGGAACCAGTAACATTTCTGTAAAGAAGGGGTGGAGCCCAATCCAAATAAAGCGCAAATTGTGGGTTTTTTGCGAATATTTATTTCGTACAAATATTTTAAAATTGATCCGTTTTCGGGAAGGAAAAAAAAAAACTTTGGGGAAAAATTGCGAGTCCCACCTGAACTGTGGCACTCGGCTGCAAAGCCGAGAAAGTGAAACACGTCCGGTCTCTACGGCAACAGATCTTTATATTCTTATATGTTATTCTTTCTCTTCTTGAAAAATGCCACTCAGACTCTAGACATGTCTTTTAGAGTTTAGGGCTGCGCCGCAGGAACATCGGGCACAAGCGTTTAGCTTGCCCGCCGACTGCACCGGAGCACGGAGCCGGAGAGGGAACGAGCGGACAGGGAGAACGGGCGGAGAATGTTCCTTCCCCGGAGGCAGAGCGTGGAGGACAGTATTAAAAACGATCACTCTGATTGAATAACTTTGGGTTGAGGGTCATTGCGCCTGGAGACGGGGGCTCTGTCCCCTCTCAGACAATGGAGGGAAGAGTCCGCGGCGCAGGGAGACGGGGAGCGAAACGCTGGTCAAAAAAAATGATGAATATTCTCACGTGACATTAGACACCTGTCGCGGGAGCATGACGTCATGTATCCGTAACAGTCATCTATGTGGTAACAGACTCCATATGGAACTTTTCCGTAAAGGAGGCCAATGTGTGAATGACTAACTAGAGTACTGCCTTGGCCGGATATTTTCTTTATCCAGCAATATTTCAGATTCCATGTGGGAAAGGGGCTTTAGACAGAGACATAGAGAGAAAGAGATAAAGAGCCTTCTGACAATGAACGAGAAACAAACTATTTTGAGGAAGTCTCAAAAAACCTCTTCCCAGAGCTGTCAGATGTCTCTGTCTATGTCGATCGACCACAGGAAAGTGAAAGTGAGGTCACATCTTTTTACAGTGTATAAAAACAAAGCCCCAAACTGGTTGAAATGTTTCCCACGTGTAAGTGACAAAATGTGTTTTACAGTGTATTCTGAAGAAGCCCCTAAACGTGTTACTCCAAACATGACATACTGTACATGAACTCAAATAATTTATTTTCGGTATTTATATTGAAAAAAGCTGTTTTGATTGTATTGAATATGTTGCGTTCATAGTGAATCATTTATGGTTTATATTAATGCTTGATTGTTAATATATTGGCAATATATTTATATATTGTCCTGGATTTTATCATAATATTGTGATATAGTTAAATAGGTAAGTCTGCACTGCAGTAAAGACATGTCATTTTATGAGGTTCATAGAGTGTTCTAATGAATGCGTCAAACTGTATAATGTTTTTTTTAAGAATTTCCACATGACTAATGATTGCTTCTCAAATATTGGTTGTGAGTGAAGACCTTCAAAGTACACCTGGACCCTACATGCACTGACCTGTCTCTCTCACGAGGATCTCTTTCCGCTTTACTTCCTAACTTACCTCCTCTTCTCAACGAGTGCAGCTTGTTCCTTGAGAAGGCTTAGCTGTGACTGTGATATACAGATGGTTTGATACTAGGACAAAATGTACTTATTGTACAGTAAGTTGCTTTGGACAAAAGTATCTGATCATATATTATTTTGACATAATGTAATTAGATCGCCAAAATAGCCTCAAATAATTGATATTGAGGTATTCGACCAAATGATTTTCTATATTTTAAACATAAGGCATCAATAATTCAAATTTACCTCATAGAAATATCTATAGCTATATATACAGTGTGCAATTATATGAAGATAAATTAATAGACATATCACCTACCTCTTTTGCGCTACAGTCGTGATGTAAGCTTCCTACACCAATTCCACCAATTTGGACTCGACCAACGAGGCCTGGCTCAGAACGCGGACATCATGAATATTCATATCTTGCCCAGAAAAGAGAAACCAGCTCATCAGGGGGTTCTATTCTCCTTTTTCCTACCAGCTTAATATAGGTCATTTATTCTGGAATATGCGACTCATTTAAACACTATTATTGCTACGATATTCTCATGCCGTGATTGTAAAAAGGAATGCCAGGAAAGGGATTCTTGTCTTCTTTTTTTCCACTAAAACCGCACAATGGCACTTGCATAAGTAGGGCTATTATTTGGGCTTATATTGTTCTATTTTACCTAAAGTTGGCAATTGATGTTCCAAAAAAAAAAAAAAAAAAAAAAAAAGAGTACACTCTGCCTTTGTGCCAGCCAAGCGTTTCTAATAAAGGCCATGAATATAAAGGCTTTTTAAATCAGTTTTTGTACTCTCCTCTTTTGATGTCCTGTGTGGCCAGCCCCTCGAGATCTGTTTTTGGACTGATCTTTTTTCCCCTATATTCTTAGTTTGTTGCACATATTTTTGGTATTTAAAAGCCAAATGAATGCTTATTTCTGTCAGAGAACTCTTAAAATAAAAATTAATTGCTTTATTTATTATGGATCGTTTGAGTTTTGCACCTGGGGTCTCACTGCTCATCACTCCAGGTGAGGCGTACAGCAAACATAGATATCCTTGAATTTGGACGGAAGAGCGGGGGCCAACAGGTGGATGTAGGGGAGGTGGAGAGAGAAGAGCATTGCTGGCAGGTAGCAACGCAGGCAGCAGAACAGGTAGAGCAGGAGGGATTGGCTGCTTTAACAGGCAGGCTTATTAAGGGCGTGGATGCATGAGGCGCTGTCGAGTTGTCTGACAGAACTAGCTCTGCATGCGGAGCTTCTTCTTACAGATCTTTTCATGCACATTTCAACATTGTGTATGATTTGAAACATGAACAGTTTTTTTTAATACATTGAAATTGAAGGATTTAAAAAAATACCTATTTTTTACTACATTTTAAAGTATATAAAGATTGTAAATCTAAAAATTTAACAAAGCTACATGAATTGGAATGAATCTTTTAGATTTGCACAACTCATTCACCCATTTTGGTGTTCATGGGTTGCATGAAAGGCGCTCAAAATAGTTAAAAAAAAAAAGTCTTTTTTTTTTACAATTATTATTATTATTTTCATTATTAATATTTATCTGTGTATTATCTTTCTATCCAAAATATTAAAATATTTGTAGATTAGTTAAGTTGGTGTTTCTTACCTCTCCACCTGGGCCCTTGTGTGGAAATTAGACTCTAGTTTGCCTATGCTTGTAATACCTTCTGTTTAACTAAACAGTGGAGGCTGGAATGCCATTGTAATGCAGTTTTGCAGGAAATACACGCAAAATACGCACAAGCATGGAATCTGATGCACAAACATGCATGGGCACAGTCACACTAGAGAATGCCGAGGACCTGAACAAGAGTTGGGTCTCCCAGTGACTCACAGGCACAACCCGTTTCACAACGGTTTTCCCTTTCATTTCCTGCTGGACAAACCCCAACCGCTGAAGGCTGGCTCCCTATTGCAGCCCAAGTTTCGTTTTGGTCGCTGTTCCTGCCCTCATTTGTTGACAGGATGTGGAACCCAAGTGCCTGGACAGGGCCATTGACGGAGGGAGGAAGGGAGGGAGGGAGGATGGTGGAGGGAGATGGAGGGGGAAAAATAAAGATGAGGAGATGAGCTGCGGCACAAGTTCTTTCAAAGACCAGAGGCCTGGTCTCTCACTCCTCAAGCTCTGGAAAAACCTTATACCCCATATCCCTGCTCCCCTCCTTTCGCCCTCCGTTGGTCTTCGTCTCCTCTTCATTAGCTCTCATTCTCTGACACGCAAACACACATCACAGGTCTGTTATGGGACTGTTTTAGGGAGGGACGAAGTATGGCCTACAGTAGCCGCCACCCTCCTCGGGATATTTCTCTGGAGTTGCATTAGCCCAAGCAGAGGGATTACACTTGAAAAACCTATAAGTGGTGTAGACTCTGAAAGATAAGTCTTTACAGGAGCTTCATTTCAATATTTTATTGGCGCAGCAGAGTGCCAATTTTCAGCATACCTCTCCCCTCAACTGCTCATTAAAACTAAAATTACAACGGTTAAAGGCTTATAAAGTGCAGTATTGCGGCGGCTTGACGGTGAAAGCCAGTTACCCGCTATCTTGGCCGTGCCGCGGCGCTCCTCAGACGGAGGCAGACCTCAGATCCACGGATCCACGGCTATACTTACCTTGGATCAGATGACAGTAATTATCAAGTTTCCACCGTCCTACCTGGAATCCCAGGACACACCACACACACCTGCCCAAGCCTCAGCAAGTACAACTATTGGTCTGTCAGCACCGATGAGAGGAGCTTCCAAAACACCACATGGACGAGTAGACTCTGGAAGTGCCACCAACCTGGTTGCCACTCCTTTAACATCCCCCCCTTCAGCCATTTGGTTTCCCTAACCTAATTTCACTGAACTTTTTTTTTAAATATTTGCACAAAACATGTAACATATAGTCATGAAATAATTGTTTTCAAGTTTTTTTTTTTCAAATCATGTGTGTGACAAGGTTCTAATATATTATTATTATTATTATTATACAATATTTAATAAATGAATAAAAAAATAACTATAGCTAACTAACTAAGTGAATAAAGAAAACAAGAATAAATGAATGAATAACTGTAAATAAATATATAATAAATTAAGTATTCATTTGGTACCAAAAATTTAGTCTAGCCCTTTAATTTGGCCCTGCAGCAAGCATTTATAGCTTATAATAGTTTGTTTGGTCATATTAGATATTCACCCTGGAAACACAATTCCAGCACCGGCCTGAACTCCACAACTCAACATATCAGCTAATCAACCAATTATCTGAACGTTTTTTCGTGTTACACAGTACAAATTTTAAACCAATGCATTTTGCACCCTCTATTTATACGTCAAAACAACAAATACAACACAGGGTAAATGCGGTGTGTTATGGATACTCCGATTTTTCCGATTTTTGCCCCAGACTTCCTCAAAAATGAAAAACTAACCACATCCCTTGTGCTAGGGTTACACCGCCGGCGAGGGGGCTTCGGAGCACCTAGCGTTTGTGGCCACGTTGGCTCAAAATCGACTGGCTGTTGTTGGTGCTCCAAAGATTTCAAACCTCTCTCATTTTCGATATTTAATATAGATTACAAACATAGATGTTGCAGTGTGTACTTTTCATTTTTATTTAAATGGTGGAGCTGTTTACTAAGCAAAATAAATTACCTCTCGAAAAAAAATTGTAAATAATCTTGCCATCCCTCCCTTAAAATAAAGAATTATCCTTGTTGGAGGAACATAAAGTGACGTGTTAGCCTCATCATGAACAATGCGCAGTGGTTCGAGCGTCCGTGTTCCAAGACTCAGCGCCATTGAGAGCATATCTTCCCTCCTATTGGCTGTCGACTGGCGCCCGATGCTGCTCATTTGCATAAGGTTGAAACCTGCTCAACTGTCCTTGTCGCCGTGAAGCTGTCAGCTCGTCGCCAGTCCTGGCTCCGCCCCCTTGCAGTTGGCTGAAGCGCCACCCGGTCACCAGCGCTGTGACCAAACCATAACGATGAAAGCAGACCAACCTGACCGCGGGGAGAGGGGGTGAATTTCATTCATAGATGTTATTGAACTTTATCTAAATGTTAGCGTTTATTTATGATATACTGTACGTATAGCCTCGTTTTTGGCATTATAAAAATTATAATATTGTCTGGTTACAGAGCTCAACAGTGACGTTTCAGGATGTGGTTTCCCCCCTTCTTTCACACGTTTCAGAAAACCCTTCGTTAAATAGTATTACGCCTGGAACCAAGCCAAGAAACATTTGAGCAAAGAAAAAACGGAAAACGGCAAAAAAGGCAAAGGTGCAAGACTGAAGATAACTATTTCAGGAGTGGAGGAACTCCTCATCCCATGAACCATCGCAAATGATACCTTGACCTAGGGCTTGACAGTATGGCCTAAAATTGATATTGCAGTATAATATGAAGCACGGCGGGTAACGGTATATATCACGGTATATTTGTTTTTCTAAAGATTTCAATATAAATGAGTCTCTTTGCTGGCCACCGCGATTTCTGATAATCGTAATTCAATACATTTAGCATTAGCTTTGGCATGGGTTTCCTATTGTTACCTATGGGCGGCACGGCCAGAAGGGCTAACAGAGCTAGCGATGGAGCCGGGGAACAAGTTACGTAGCGGGAAAACAATGTTGCTGCGCCACAAACTCGCACTTTGCGACGAAAGCCCCGCACCTTTGCCCCGCACGTAGCAACCCCGACACGGAGATGCGGGGACAGCGCGCCCCGTTCCCCGCAGTGTACTGAGTGAGAGAGGGTAGGCGGGGCTATGAGGGCGCTGCAGCGGTGTGTCAACTGGCTGTCGGAGAGGAAAGAGACAGCGAGGAGGTGCAGCTAGTACCAGTATATCCATAGTGCAGAAAATGAGTATTGAAAGCGTTTCAAATATCCTGAATCAATATATGTATGGAAAAATAAATATTAACAGTAACCCTACTTTAGATCAGTGAGGGCTCTACCGTTCAGTACGGTATAGTACTGTAGGGCAAATTCATACCGGTGAACTTCCTGTACCTTTTACATCGTCTACCACTACCGTGACCTAATGTAACCTCCAACCTAACGATAGTTAGGTTAAGCTCCGCCCTCTAGCGTCATCCTTATTGGCTTCCCCCACGTGCATGCGTGCGTTGTTGACATTTTGAATGTACCCATCAGCCAGGGCGGTATGTAAACGGTAACAAATGGAAATTTGGAGACACTCTGACAAAGGGGCGGGGCTTACCTCTGACCTCACCCTAACCCGCACCACTATCTCCATACCTCCTCCTCTCCTTTCTTCTTGTCTCCAGTCCTCTCCTCTCACCTCTACACATCCTCCCCTTCTTGTCTCCTCCCCTTTCCCCTTTTTCCTTCCTCTTCTGCTCCTCTCGTCCCCTCTCCCCACTTCTGTCCTCTCCTCCTATGCTCCCCCGCCCCCACCCATTCCACGTTTTGTTTTTGCCAGAGAACCGTCCCGATCCCTGGTGCTTCATGGGGTCATTGTATCTGAGTGGCAGTCCCTCGGCGGGTCAGGGGCCGAGGCGGTTCACACTGAGGCCCTCATGTGACCAGGGCTGTTGTTGTGGGATCCTGCCGTGCTCGTCCTCCGCCGGCCGAGCGACAACAACAGAGGGGAAAATTCTGGAATGACAGAACAAGGAGTGGGAGGGGAGGGCTGTGAGGAAATGGACAGAGAGAGAGAGAGAGCGAGAGAGAGAGAGAGAGAGAAAGATTACAGACTTCATGGACGGCCAGTGGCATTCGCATGCGGTCCTCATGCCAACAGCAAAATAAACGATTGTTTTTATCAGAGTATATTTTATCATCAGTATAAACCCTTAACGTCATGTGTTTGAGATGCAACGAAACATCCAAAACAAGGCAGCCTGTGTTTCCACCACCACGTTCAAATAAAGGATAGAAAATGGGGAATGAGGGGAATTGCCTTTTAAGCGTTGACACTTCTTTCCTTGGAACACAGCTTCTGCTTTCTTTATTGGCTTTGGCTGCAACGTGACCTTATTTTTCACGGCCGCCTCATTCGCTATGTGTTTTAATGTAAGCTTATTTATTCGCTATGTTTAATAACGCTGATGATTTCTGTGGCATCCCCACATAAAACATCAAACATAAAAACCCAGAGGAAGATGCCGTCTGTAATTGTGCACATCGGATCTCGCGAGTCCCGCTTTGGTCTGCCGTCCCCTGGCGCCTGAGCCTCCGCAATAACAGAAACGGGACGCCTTGTATTTTTTTTTACTTTCCCCTCTTCCCAAATTGAAACCGGACCGGTACACGTTATTTTCTTTGACTCTTTTCCTCTTCCTCCTGCTCCCGTCGCCTCCTTTTTTTACCCCCTTCTTTCTCCACCTCCTTCTCCTCCTCCTCCTCCTCCTCCTCCTCCTCTCACCTCTCTTCCCGCCCATGTGCGCTTGGGATCTGCATAAGTTGAGGATCCTGTTTCCTATTAGGCACGAGCAGCACGACCCAAAATGGTCAGACCAGGCCAAAATGTAACATGGAAAGAACAATTAGTCGACCAGGACATGATATATGGCTCCCATCAGGACCCCCACCCCTGCACCCCCTTAAACACGGCAGGTGAAACTTGACGAGGGCTCGCTGGAGACCAAGTGCACAGAGTATTAAGGGGTTGCCTAATATCTTTGAGACATTTTGTACTAGTAAACCTAAAGACAGTGTACCTCAGTTGCTGGAAGGAACAAGAGCCAGATGACTCCCCCCCTCCACTGCAGAGAACAAGCGTCAGTGGCTCCCTATTTTGCAGCGGTCCAGACTGGTTCTTGGGTCTCTATCAGGTACTTTCAGACTGTTGGGAAAACTTGGCCCAAGCAGCCGCAGCAACAGCACAATCTTGGAGATGAAGCTTCGACTCTGCACGCTCTTGCTCCATGGATCACTGGTTGATAAGCAGCACTCTTGTCAAAACAGACACAAACATACAGGCATGGACAGATACATGGATACATGCATAGAGATACAGAGAACCCAATGACACACACACACACGCAGACGCAGACACAGTTCAAGTAGGAACCTGCATCAGCCTCCAGTACAGTACCTGCAGCCTTGGCTGCGGTGCAACATTTCCAATATGAATCAAGCTTCATCTGTGTGCGATGGAGATTAAAAGGAGTGTTGAGACACACCTATCGGCTTACTTATCTCCCGCTCTCTCCAATGTACACATTCAGAATAAACGCCCTCTTTGTGTATAATGTGAGGCGAAAAACTCTCTGCATAGCACAAATTCCAGAAATTACATGAGGTATCATTTACTGAAGTGGGGGATACAAATATTTGACGAGGCAAGGTGGTGAGAACAAATGAAGAGCAATAAACTCTTTGAGTGTTTCGGAGCGATGCACATTAAGTTCCTGAAAAGTCAGATGTGACAATTATAACCCTTGTAAATGTTTATATTCTGCTCCTCAGGCTTCATGGCGTTTGTCTACAGTTCGCCTGTGCACATGTTAGATTAGATAAGACAAGGTAACACTTTGTTCGTCCCCGAAGGGAAATTCAGGCTTTACACGAGCAAAAAACGATTTTTTTTAAATGGGATAGGAAATAACACGTAATTTACACATCTATCTATCTACAGTACACACGTTAAGTATTGCCTAATATGGGCAAGTGGCAGTTAGTCTAAAGTAAGTACAAGTTACAATATTGCAGTATTATTAATAAAAAGTGGTTGATGACAGTATAAGATACGTACGTATCTTCCCTCAGACATATGAACTCGGCGGGGGGGTCAGACCTTATAATCTAGCGACAATGGGTACATCCAAAAACAACACGGACAGATGTTCCCGCTTGTCCAATGAGGAGATTATACGCTTTGTCGGTTTTCTTCCAATTTGGAGAATAACATGGACAGAGGAAGGTGAAACTGGAGAAAGTCCGCTGCTAGACACACAGCTGGCTATAGGGCTTTTCCCATTTCCCGGTTCGCTAGAAAAAACCCAAGACGGTCGGAGGAGCATTTGTGGAGAATGCAGGCCAGATGTATCCAGACAGGAACATTCACGTCCCCGGAGACGGATCGACGCTGCTGGGAAAGTCAGAGGCTTTAAGAAGTCCAGTGCCAGAGCCGGAGCCAGGGCCAGAAACGGACAGGGCGAGATCCTTTTGACGGGGTCATCGCAGCCAAAAGGGTCGAAAGTTCCGGTGGAATTGAATAGTGATGCAAGACACGCGGACCATTCATTTGTAGCGGACAGATCTTTGAAACGACTCGGGAGTCGGGAGGCACTCCGGCAAAAGACTCGTTCGCTCGCAACTCAGTGACTGCAGCCTGAGCACTGAGACTCGAATCTCGAACGAAAACAACCAAGATTAAATTGATGCGAAAAAAGTGCTAAGGCATTTGGCCAGTGACAGCGCTAATGGGGGTGTGCCGGTGCTATAGCCCCGTCAGGATTTTGCATAGCACGGCACAGCACGGCCCCAAAGATTTATATTTTACATTTTCATGAAACATTTTAAATCATAATAACTACTGTCCGACGATTATTTAAAATGTTATATTTATTTAAGTCTGATGATTCATAAAACAGACAAGTGTAGAGCGGTGGCATAAGTGCGTAATCAGGAGGGAGCGATGTCACCCCCCCGGTTATTCATTGGATGTATTTATTTTACTCCGTTTCCTAATTGAACATAATAAAACATTTCCCTGTGCGTCCCGTGTCAGGCTCATTGAACCCCCTGCACGGATGTCCAAATTTCATGAGCTCCCCCCAGAACTATAAAGCATCCCCTAAGCACCCCCAAGAAAATGATTCTGGTGCTGCCCCTGCATTTAGTATAGTTCATATGGAATGTGACTGATTTACATTGCATCGCATTCTTCCAAAATAAATAATTTCGACCGAATTCAATGACTGAGCCGAACTGACTCTTCTGCCTCTCGCTACACCGACTGAATCAAACGAACGAAGAGGCGGAAAATTGAACCACTCCTTTTTTACAGCGCCACTCGTAAATAGCCAAATCTCCAAAAATTGACTTTTCAACTTCAAACTTTTCAACTTCACAAAACTGAAACTCCGGAGAGAAGAGCTCTGATAAACACATTATGCTAAGCTACTAAATCCAATCTTTTTCCAGTGAATTTCTGCAGTAAAAAAAAAAAAAAAAAAAAAAAAAAAAAAAAAAATCTAATAGCCAACTGTGCAATTTCTCAGTGAGGGCTTCACACGTGGGTTTGTGTGAAACTGTTGCAGCTTGCTCGGGCCTGCCTCTTAGAAGTCGCCGGTCATCCTCCGGCTGATGCTGCAATTCAAGTCGGCTTCTCGGACGGGGGTATCATTTTCGGCTGCCCCTTCAAGAGAAAGAGAGAGAGAGAGAGAGAGAGAGAGAGATGTAGATTGATAGCGTTGTCAATTGTGAAAGGAAGGGCCCACTTACCCATCAGAGCTTGAACCCCGAGGTGCCGAAGTGCAGCTGTCTCATTATATTTGAAAAGCGTCAGGGAAAACCTAGCAGAATGAGACTCTTTCTTCCACAACACAGTAAATGACTGCAGCCTGCTATGCGGCATGTACGGACAGGGCCCGCCGTCCGACCTCCCCAAACAACTCATTTCTCATGGAAGGGATAAATCACGCACAGGGGTCAACGTCTTTGTTTCCACACAAAATAGACCCGTGCTCTTCGCATATTTCAAGAACAATCTTCTTCCTCCCTTCCGCACGAATTTTACTTTCATAAGGAACCGTATAAAATATACAGCCATAAAATGTCCTAATCACAGTGCAGGGAAGGCTGTCTGGCCAAAATATGGTTTTTGAATGAATCATCGTCTTATTTATTGAGGAGAACAAGATGATTCTGCTCTGTAGTTCTGACTCATCCTTTGGACACATCATTTCTCCGAAAACTTGAAAAAGAGAAATTTGAGGCAGAAATAAGACCAGTTTCAGTTCCATTAGTTTAAAGATACTTACATGCGTTATATATGCATATACAAAAGGCCAGACGAGAGCAATGCCCAATTTTGTGTTAAACCGTATGTGATGTGTCTCGGTGGCCGCTGGGCAAAAATGAATGAACAAATCAAACTGAGCGAATCGTTTAAGAGTTTGATTGATACATACCGAACCTCCTGTTGTTCAAACTGCTGGAGTTGAATTTTAATCTGTATCAGTCATTATGGGATGCTTAGCTCTCCTGGATGTGAACAATAAATAACTGATCAATTAATCCCCCATATTTGCTGTGTTTAGAATATTTAAAAAGTGTCTATTTCCCCACTGAATTATGCATATTAAATAATGTTTTGTAGGGAATTAAGGTTTTATATTTAAAAATGTATATATCGTTTCAATTACGTCTGGTGCTCATAGCATTCACTCTGGAGAGCCGATATGACAGGCCTGAAAAAGTTTCCTGGGAAATTACTCAAAATAAATTAAACATTAAAATAAGAAATAACAAAAACCCACTCCCTCCCTCCCTCAGATGCCCCTGGAGGTTGGGAGGCACTTTTCTTTAAAATTTTTAAGAGTGATAATTGAATTGTAATTGGTGTAATGGCCAGAGAGTTGTCGTTGCCGGGTGAGCAAATGGAAAAACCAGCGTAAACGAACCAGTCTTCATATTAGCATGATCGCCTTTTTTTTTTGTTCTACCATCACTACTTCTCACTATCAACACTAACTGGTGTGCTGTGGCTGCAGCTGGATGACTCTGGTTTCCAGTAAATCAGAAAAAGTAGGAAAAAAACAACAAAACCAAATAAATTGCCGTGCTCTCCAAAAGCCCGCTGAGCTGATGAGGTGACGGTAAGCTCAGTGGAGACCGAGCTATTAGTGGGTCAGTGGGCACGTCGCGCTGGTGCTCCGGCCTCCCAGGAACCTTAGAGCATTAGAGTCCGGGTCCAACTGAGGGGGCCGCCGAGCCAGTCGGGGCTTGTTGCCATGGCAACAGGAAAGGGAAGCCCCCAGGCACGCGGCCAGTCAACAGGAAGAACACATTTCCCAGGATCGTTCACGCTCTCTCTCCCTCTCTCCCTCTCTCTCTCTCTCTCTCTCTCTCTCCCTCTCTCTCTCCCTCTCTCCCTCCCTTCCTCCGTGTGCTGGTGCTGTGGAGTAACGTGTCGCGGGGGATTTGTTTGTGACTCACGCAGAAACTTGAGCAATTACACACATGATTCGTAATTTTATCCGCTTTTCAAGAGGCTAATTCAAGCCAGCAGCCGCCGAGAACCAAGCAAAGCCTGCACCATGCAGACCTGGAGACACGTCTAGTTGGAAAAGAGAGAGCGATAGAGGGGTGAAGTGAAGGATAGGGCTTAAACCGGACACCCGTCGGGGTCGCGTCACGATTTGCCGAATTGTGCTTTCTCAGCGGCCTCCCAAACCCCAGGACATCACACTGTTGTCCGTTCCACTCCATCGCCTACTGACTATGACGGCTGCTTCGATTTAAACATAGATGTGCAATACTTATTTTTATTTTTCTTTAACGGTTGCTACAATAAAGCAGCTTAGTCACTGGCTAATTTGAACTTTTGACGTTGCAAAATAAATAAAAAAAACGTTGCCGTGTCTGATTGCACATGACTGCGTTGGCATCAGACTCATTTGCCGGGGCCCATTAACTGGAGAGGACTCAGGGTGGGTGTAGAGTCAGTGGGAAGGAATCAAAGTTCAAAGGTTAATAGTCAGGGAAACAAGGAGGGTTGAGTGTTTAAATGTCTGAGGAGTAGTTGACCCTTGGATGAGGAATGGACGGGTGAAGTACATTATTTATTATTATATTATGTCAGAAATACATTGATCGTATGCCTGTTTTACCTCATTATCAGCCTTTTATCAATGGTTTGGTGGTGACTGGATGTTTATGTATATGACATGATGTGATTGATTGAGTGATTGAGTGACTCTTATTCTCTGTTAATATAATACCGTGCTTGGGTGTGTGCGTGTGTGTGTGTGTGTGTGTGTTTGTATGTGTGTGTGTGTGAGTGTGTGTGTGTGTGTGTGTGTGTGAGTGTGTGTGTGTGTGTTTATTTCTGTCCATCACTCCTATCTAAATGACGTTCTTGAGGATCACTATTTAACACCCTAAATGGCTTGTGGCACCGTGTTTAATTCTTTGGCACCTTTTGCTTTAGTAGTGTTACTGTCACACACACACAAACACACACACACACACACACAAACACACACACACACACACACGGTACGTCCAACAGTCATTGGCCGTGACACCAACACCGAAAACAAACACTTCACGGAGCCATAGACATGTATGGACCCAAGGTCAGCGGCTTGACGTAAGCCTCCGATTCGGTCGCCTGCTACTTAGAAACACACACGCACGCACACACACACACACACACACACACACACACACACACACACACACACACACACACACACGCGTCCTTCGCTCCCTCTCCACACACAGTGATGTGATGCGTACCATTCTTTGGGGTCTTATCTTTGGCGGGGATGTGGGGGGGAAGCGGGTTCAGTTACCATGGCGATCAATAAAGGAGCCTGACCGGCAACGATCACCCAACGGGCTCCAACGATTAACCGGAGCAATGGGTCCAGAAATCGAGGCCATGAATCCAGCGACCCCTGAGCCGCTGCAGAAAAAGACAAAGAACGCCAATGATGGGATCATAGGAAACAGCTTTTCCTCAGAGTTGACCCGGCGCTCATCCGAGAATGTGAAACTGAACTGAGGATTTATTATGCGCCTCCAGATGTACCACAGTACAAGAGGGCTTCCATGTTCGTCGAAATAGCGGTTATTTTAGAAGTCGTAGGAGGCGCGTGGGGGCAGGAAGAATGGAGGGAATCCAGGTGACCTCAAGCAATGTGTTTCATCCCTTTGATCCATGACCTCTTCCCTCCTTTATTTAATTATGAACTGAGTCATTTTCCTCTCCGTTTGAAAGAAAAGACAGGGAGATGCATTAAAACTATGAAACGGTTGCATCAATAACGAACTCTGCGAGCGGTTATAGTCTTTCCATCCCGAAAAAAGTTTATGGAGATATTCCCTTCTCTTGACAAATACGTTTTTTTTTTTTTGTCTTTTTTTGCCAAACTGCTGCATTGACCTCCCGAGTGAGATTTTCCGTGTAAGTAAACACAAGATATAAAATCGTTGATTTGAACATAGCCTCGTAATAATTTTCAGATTGGGTCAAATGTTCTAAAAGAGACTTAAGCACTGCGGTCGCCATGAAAACCCTTTTTCTTTTTTTGCCGCACTGATAAATTAAACTGCTGGGTAAAAGTGATGGGTTCGTTACTCAAAAAAAGTCATTTATTACTCATTACTATTTTCAAAAGTAATATTACTTTACTTATTACTCCCTGCCGACAGTAATTCATTACACCACTCATTGCATTACTTTTCGGTTACATCCCACAAAATTAGTAATTGCGTCCTTTCTCCTCAAAATTCAGACTTTGCACGTGCACCTCTGTGGGAGTGTCAGGGCCGCTCAGCGCAGTTAAGGCTTTACCTACCGATGCTACCTGTGTCTTCGACACGCACTAAAACGTGACCGGCTCGCTCGTCAACACTCACCTTATGTAGTCGCAGCGTGGTAGCAGACGGGCAAGTCTTGTAATGTTGAAATGATCCATGATCCATCCAATGAGTCATTTCCCGCAGCGACGCGTTCCTCCATCCATGTTTGTTTTGCTCCCACGTGCAGATAACGTAAAGCACCGTGATGTAAATCTTTGCCGTAAAGCAGTTCTGCTGCTGATTTGCGTCATGGCTTAGGGGCGGGAGCGTAGGTGCAGCTGTCCTATCACGTGATCGTGATCAGATCACGCAACGTGTTTGTCATGACGCACAGCAGAGATGATAACAAAACTGGATTTCTTTGATCACGGATATAAACTCAAAATGCGGTGCGACGATTTCGAAGAAGAATCAACAAAAGTACCGTTGTAACAAGTTTTTTTTTTGTTGGTGTAACTGTAATGTTATTACTGAAATTTTATTAGTTATTAGTTACACTACTTGTTACTGGGAAAAGTTATATTATTACTGTAATGCGTTGGGCAACCATTTGGGCTGCTTTGATGTGGAAAAAATGCAAAAGAGATGAGCGCAATGGACATTGTCCGACTAAGAATGTAATTGGCGGGGAATGTTCAAAGTCGCGGCGATGCCCACCACCTAATTCGGCTGCATTGTTCACAGCTTTGTCAAAGCACATGGGAACCAGATGAGTTGTCCACAACCCAGCATGCATCTGAGTGGCATCTTCACCCATTTTTGGGCAACCATGAAATTAATGAATAAGACCAGGGATTAACAATCCGCATGCTTGATGTTTAAATTACAACCATGAGCTTGTTTCTTTTTTTTTTTGTAGAGTAGCATTCGCCTGCGTATCGAGACACGGCAGCTTTTAATAAGTCATATCTGATGAATTTTCTGTACTTTCGCAAAAAAGAAAAACGACAAAAAAACCCCCCCGAAAAACATGGCGTAACTGACTTAAATTTGCCGGGAGCCTTCACGAAATCTGGAGGCATAAACTGTTCCTTCTCTCCTTCTCGAGGCTTCAACAAATCAAGTCAAAAAGCTATGAACGCGTTCCCCGGGCCGTCCCGATCATTCCAGCGTCTCCGAAACAAAACAAGACGCTGAAGCTGCAAGAAAACACTTCCCAGATGGCCGCCATGCCGCATGTGAGGCTGCGGCTGCTGAGGGAACGATCACACCACCGCCGCGAGAAAAAGAAACCGCAGGGTCTCGGGGGAGGAGGGGGGTATACTTATACAAACGAGCTGCGATATGCATCCAAATCCAAATCCACATTTCCAAAGCACAATTCCTCAAAAAAAAACATTCCGCCTTCACAGGCATGAAATCCTGTGCCGAACTTCCCAAAGACCTACTGGAAGGGTCGGGCTGTCTTCTATCACCTCTCAATGCGGCGCTCTCTCACTATCTCTCTCTCGTTTTCTGGCTCTCGTCTCTTTCTCCCCCTTGACCCCAAACCCATCCCCATTTCCCCCTTCTCGTTTGACTCTTACTCAATACTCCATACACCTCCTTCCTTCTTTCTCCCCGCCCTCGCTCTTCCTGGAGACCCATTGAAAGGGTCAAACTGATTTTGGTCGGGCCCCTCTTTCTCTTTCTCTCGGTGATCCCCACACCAGCCCCATTTCCCCCCTTTTTGCCTCAGTTCGTTATTTGACTCTGGACTCAATGCTTTACCTCCTTTCTTTCTTTTTCTCCCTTCATGCCCTTCCCGGAGACCGATCGCAAGGGTCATACTGACTTCTATCCCTGCTCAATGCCACCATCTTTCTCTATCTCTCCCTTCTTTTCTCTGGCCGTCTGGCTGTCTCTCTCTCTCTCTCTCTCTCTCTCTCTCGCTCTCTGTCTCTTTCTATTATGTGACTCTTTCTCAGCACTACCTCCGGACTTTCTGTCTTCCTTTTTCCCTCCCCGCTCGCTTCGTCTCGCTCTCTTTCGTTTTCAGCCTCACAGCAGTGAGTAAAACCACAGGATTTACTGCACACGTGTTTCACTGTCCCACCCTGGAACAAATTCAGAAAAAAAATAAAAATAAAATGAATGAAGGGAGCATTCAAAAAAACAAAACACCTAAACAAACAAACTCCTGACTGTTTTTAGGGGCAGAGGACGTTTCCCCCCGGCATGCCCTTCGATGACCCCTCGGCGGGGTCTCAGTCTTGATTTTGAAATATCGGTGGAACCTTGAAGCCGTTCAGGTAGCGACCCCGAGGTGACACATCGCACCGGGCGGAGAACAGAGGACGAGTAGAATAGGGGCGAAGAGGAGGAGACGAAGAGTCTTTGGAGTCAGGGTTATTCATTGTGTGAAGTCGTGTCCTCGGCACCATGAGTTTTTAATCCAGTGTAGAGTGCATCATGTGCCGTTACCTGGCCAGAATCCATGTCCATGTTGTGTCACATTTGATTGATTTTTGTCATAACCTCTAATTCAAAAGCACTGGAGACAACCTGTGGTTTGAACCCAGATCAATGGATGATCTGTAGTACATGTAAATATGCATGAAAAATCCCACTCCTAACTCCAGGATTGTTATGGCAGAGCACACATTTAACACACAAGCTGTTGGCTTGCGTGTCGGTCACCAGTGTCACCATCTTTTTGAAGAGGGAACCACAGAGCTGCTCTCCGCATTGGGGGTGTTTTACCGTAAATGGATTGGAAATGGTTGTTAAAATGTCAGCCATTTTTGGATTCTTTGCAATGGTAGCATTCTCACAGATGATTGGTGGGACAGGAGTGGGATTCCATTATTTCCTTCCCCCAATATCTGGTTCAATTACCATAACAGTTTGAAAGACACGGTAGTAATCTGATGCAGCTTTCCCGTCTGACACTCCGCCAGCCGGCTATAGTCTCTTGCCGTTGATTATAATTTGCTTCTATTGTGGATAGTTTGAGAGAAAAACAGAATTTATTGTTTGTATCATTTGTCTTGGCCTCTCTGTGATGCGAGTAAATATGTGAGAGAGGTATTCTCTCATATATCAACATCTGTAATCCAATGTGGGAATGCTGACAAAATACCCCCTCTCCCCTCCCAAATATGACCTGGGCACAAAGGTGACAAGATTCCTTAAAATAAATATACATAACCTTGTTTCAAATTTAGAGCTCTATCTTCAAATACACGCAGCTGACCTGTCGGTCTGTACTTTGGTCAGTGACATGGGAGTATACAAGAAAAGGTCTTGAAGTTGAAGACCTTGTCAGCCAAGGGCTCAAGCCAACGGCCTCACGGCTTCAGAACATGCACAACACCAGAGGATATATTTTACTACAGATTGATGAGCAGAGTTCTATTGCCAAAATTGTGTCTCTAACTGAAAGCATGATCTACTCAGTCTGGATTCAGCACAGCATGTCATTCTGGTCTTTGAAGCGCAGCTGTGTCCTGAGGAGGACTTGGCCTGTGCCCTGAGGTCCATCTCGGGGACCCGTGCGCACCCTGCGCACACTGATGTCCTGTTTACTGAAGCTGCTGCTTCAGAGCGCCAAATGATCCCCTATCACCTGGTACATTCAGACATCCACAGCATTCTGCTTAACTAAGCGTGCACGTGTACGCGAAGCACACGCACGGGAGGACAGGGGCTTTTGGTTATCAAAGCATGTCTCTGAGGCGGCGCTGCCTCCGAGGCAAAAAATCGTGAGTCGGGTTTTACTGGGCAGACCTGTGTAGGCTGACCGAGCAGATCTGTCTGAGGCCATGTGTGGTTTGACTGGTGCCTTAAAGGCAGAATACATTGAATTTGCCTCGAGAAGGTAAATTAAGACAAACGTCGAATATGCTTTCAAGGTTCATAATATCACCACATAGAAAAGTAGAAACGTTTGAGTAGTGCTGGAAATTCATCCATGCAGATGTGCTACTAATGAACTGAAACTTAAATGACCAAATCTAATGATATCATGGAATGGGTAAGAGCAAAGTTAGGTTGTTTTGTTGATGTCAGTAATAATAATGGATTGTTTCCTAACCATCAAACATTGAAATATAAATGAATAATCTAAATCAGAGCAAATCCATGACCATCTCTTCTAATGTACTGCATGAACTACAAAAACCATGAAAATAGAACCGACGGTCCATACGGTCCCTCCCCTAGAACGTATGGTTGTGTGTGAGTCTTTTACATAGGAGGTTTACATCTGGTTTGATTTGGGGGTTCTCTGAAGGCAAACAACTTGGGAAGTTTTACTGCTTGCTTTAGTATTGAGAAACTTGATCAACAGGCTCCAGTGGAGTTCAACTGGAATTCAAGCGGAATTTTGAAGTCTAATCTGGTTATCGTCAAAAGGTAAAGCATACATACGTGTGAGGGTCCGAATGACAGATATGAATATGGTGCACTGCGTGTGAATATTATCTCTCTCTCGCCCTGAAGCATGCTGGTTTTAATCTCTGTTTCGGGGGGACAGAGGAACCTTTGGCCAAACAAACGTGAACCAGTGGAGGATAACCGGCTCTTCCTATAGGTGACAAAGGCAAGGGGGCGCAGAAGACAGGGGACAGGGGCGCAATTTGGGCTGTCTCCCTCTCCGACGGTGCCCTCGGCGCGCCAGCGATGGGGTGCCCGCGATCGGTGTGCCAAAACACTGTTTTTATTTTATATGTAGGTTATTTTATTTTATTCCGGGTCCTCATAAAACACAACACTTTCACACTTCCTACGTCACTGTTTAACCCCCCCCCCCCAACCCCCGCCCTGTCGACAGTTTTTGAGAGTTTTTGAGAGTTTTTGAGATTTAGTTTCAGCCCTTAAAGTTAGTGAGTGATTTTGCATTTGATCTGCCAAAAGGAAGTTTCTCTCTCTCTCTCCCTCTCTCTCTCTGCAGCCTGTTGCATCTGAGCCGCCAAAATGGCACAACCCCAGTTGTCAAGCGGGTGTGTGTGAGATTTGTGTGCCTGAGCTTATTAATTCCATATCTTACCATGGGAAGCCAGACATTCAACACATCACCCTCAAGATGGGGGAGGTGTAGGTCTGACAAGTTTAAAGCCGAGTCACACGCGTTAACTTTTGCCGTCATAGAGATGTCACACACAACTGGTTTTATATTCAGGCAACCAGGGTTTACGTTGGGGTCTGGGATCACAGATCAGGCCAATACACTCAGATTTAGCAACATTAACAGAAAAACCAATATAGCTACAAGCAGGACTAGTAGTGTCATTATGTGTCCTGGTTAAATCAAACACAACAATCAAATCCCATTTTCAATTGACTAAAAAGGCACACACACACACATGCAGAAACTATGTCGGCCAAAACTTGCTCTTTACAACAGTGCTCCATTTGGTGCTGCACATCAAGGCAGAATGTGTAGAGTGCTCCGTGGAGGGTTTCCATGTCTGTTTTGGCCTGTCACACAAGCTGTGTAGAGGGGAGCAGATGACAGGATGCAGGCTGAGCCGGAGCGACTCAAGGAAATGCGCTTACAGTATGGATTATGTAAGCAATACTGTGTGTGTGCGGGTATGTTGCAAGGTATGAGGTGCTAATATGCACCTTTTCCCGTTCACTGACAGTAAATGTTTTAGAGGCATCTTGTGAAGCGAGCTGAAAGCCTCTCCAACATAATTACACAGGCTGTCAAAGCCAGAGAGGAGGCTCCCTATGAAAGGCCAAATGGAGGGTCAGCCTGCAGAGTAGAAACCAGACTGCCAGAAAAGGAAGTTGTTGGCCAAAACACCTGTGCCTGTGTGCATCTGAGTGCAAAAATGTGTGTACAGTGCACACACACGTGTGTATTTTTTGTGCAAATTTATGTCCATGTGTATAGAAGTGCAAAAATGTGAGTTTTTGTGTGTATGAGGGGAATGCAGTATTTCTGTGTATGCGTGTGTGTGTGTGCGTGTGCCTGTGCTTGTGTGTGTGTGTGCAGGTACTCCTCACCTAATGACCTACCAGTTTAACGAGCGTTCGGACTTACGACCAGTTCTCCGACCAGTCTGTGTTGTGCGCTGCACACAACACCGTGGCACTTTAACCCACACTTACTTATTTTACAGCGTTTCCTAAATGAAACAAAATAAGCTGTGTAAGCGGTGTCCCAGTGCAGTGGCCCGTGCGATGCAACAGGCAGTGCAGCACTGCCCTTGCCTTACGAAAGTCGGAAAAGGCCTTTTAGATCTAATATGGATGAAGATGCAGCAACTGGATTGCTTATTTCTTGCCTGAATTTGTTCAGAAACAGATTTTGGTGTACTGATGAGGTGAAATAAGTGAAAGTTTACGGACTAAATACAGCGGGCTCACTTAACCCCCTGTGAGCACAGGGAGGACATGCAAACTCCACACAGAAAGGCCCCTATTCGGGAGATAACCCACCGCAGCCCGGTGCCAACAGCTACCCCAGGACCTTCTTGCTGTGAGGCAGCAGTGCAACGGACTGTGCAACTGTACCAACCGGCATGTTTTCGGTTTTGAGGCATTAGAATGGCTAGAATGCATAATCTGTGGTATTTTCAGCAAAAGACTTCAAAGACATATTTTGGGGACTTCAGACACCTATATTAAACTGTTGAAAAGGAGCATAATAGGTCCCCTTTAAGACTTTTACTCAAGTAGTATTCGAATGAGTGACTTTCACTTTTACCAGAGTATTTTTTTTTTTTTAAGTGTGGCTTTCCAGTGGTATTCTCACCGCTGCACATTGTTTGTGTTTGTGGTTGCAGCTGATTGATTCAGTATTTGGTATTAAAGTTGCAGATTGCAACTTAAAGTGAATGTTTTTGTACCGTAGAACAAAAGCACGTACAAAGTAAAGATGCAACACAGATGTCTTTGTGTTCGGGTGTGTGTGTTGTTTTTGTTCCTCAAACAAAAAACATATTTTTTCTCCGTTCACTCGCTAGATTGTTGCCCAGTTCCCTCTGAACACTTGTAGGGTGAAAAGGTCTCACGTCCTCTTTCACCTTGATGCATGCAAAAAGCACGCCTCAGTCATGCCTCGAGTCATGCCTCGTTCCATAACGGCGTCTTAACAGTCTACTGCTCTACGTGCGTCTGGTCTGATTTCAACAGGGCGGTTCATCTCCTTTCCGTCAAGTTCTTTTTCATGTGCGCACAATCATAGCCTTGACCAAAACCTTGAGCCTAACTGTACTCCCCACTCACCAATGTTTCTACTTCTTTGAAGCAGTGTCATGGTTATTGGTCTAGATGTTAGATATCGGATACGGATGATAAGGATCCGACTTTTTAATTTAACTCCATAATGTAATAATGCTGAATGTAATAGTTATTCTGGGGGAAGAATGGTGAAGTAGATGGTTCAGGGTGGCTGCACAGGATATCTCCATATAATCAGGTCCAGACACATTCTTAAAGGAGAAACATATTTTTATTCTGGTATTGCCTGCAGCCAGTTTTTACACAATCGTCACAGTTACGCTCACCAAAAATCAATGATTTTATTATCAAGCACAATCTTAATTTTATGTTTTTAACTGAAACTTGGTTAGACCAAGATAACAGTGCAGCTGTTCTTATCGAGTCAACCACTCCCAACTTGAGTTTTATGAGTGAAGCTAGAGCAGTGGTGTAACTATCTGGTGCAGCTGCACCAGTTGCACCGGGGCCAAGTGGCCGCTGGGGGCCTATCCTATCGGCACACCAGCACACCATTGATGGGCGTGCCAGCGATGCGCTCCGCTGTGCATCACCTTGCCCCATTCCTCCAAATAAAAAACAGATTGCGTAGAGTGGAAAAAATGGCTAGAGCTTGGGCTGGGTGCGCGTGCGGGGAGGGGCCAAAAAAGTATTTTCACCAGATCAGTGGTGTATCACCATCATGATACACCACTGAGCTAGAGTCCATAAGAAAGGAGGTGCCGTTGCCATTTCCTCCAATGATTCCCTCAAAGGCAAGAAGATATTTTATGAAAATGTAGCTTCTTTTGAATATTTGGCTCTAAAGTAGAATTCCTCATCTTGAGCTATGTTCTTAAATATTTACAGGCCAAAATACTGTGGAACCATTTTTGATGGCCTTTCTGAACTGCTGAATATAATCTATATTGACTTTGACTGTGTCGTTATTGTGGGTGATTTTAACATCCATGTTGACAAACCCCAGGGCAAAGGGAGCAAAGAACTGTGTACGATTGACTCAGCATGTGACGGAGCCCACACACAACAAGGGCCACACTCTCGACTTAATCATCTGCAAGGGTCTGAACATTTCTAAGGTTGTGGTGACTGATGTTGCTCTCTCTGATAATTCTTGTGTTTTATTTGAGAGTACAATCTCTGTGCACACAAATGTTCAAACAGAGGTAATCGCAAAACATATATATCACTGAAAACACCAGTGAAATATTTATTCAGGCTTTCTCTTCCACACCCCCCCTCTCTTTGGTGTCAGTCAATGAGCTGGTAGATAATTTAAATTCTACAATTACAAATGTAATTGATGTCATTGCACCCACTAAGGAAGTGAAGGTGGTCTCTGGCAAGAAAAGATCTCCATGGAGAAATGCCACGCTGGTAAGAATAGAAAAAATAGAGCGTTGAAAAACTGAACGAAGGTGGCAAAAAAACCATGTAATGTGTCTCCACGTTCATTATGACACCTATGAAGAGAGACTTTCATACATTCATATTTTGGAAATGAGAAATGCAAGGCGCTCCTTCTTCTCTGACATCATCGCCAAATACAGTAATAATGCACGTGCCGTGTTTGCTGGTCGACAGGCTACCAACCCCTCCTGTGTCAGTATCCTCTGAACTTCTATCCACCAGGGCCTGCAATGAATTTGCGTCCTTCTTCATCGACAAAATTCCGAAAATTTGACATGCAGTCAGTGCCACTATATCAGGTACAGGATATGTGCTGCCCCTGTGTCCACTAAAAGTCTATTGAAATACCATGACATGAGTTGAGCAGATTATCCATAAAAACCTGGAGGACATTATACAACATCATAAACCCTCCTCCTGCTGCCTTGATATTCTGCCAACAGGCTTTTTCAAAAATGCCTTAAATTGCACGGCCTCAGATCTTCAAATTGTCAATGCGTCTTTTCTCTCAGGTTTCTTCCCACAAGTCAACTCAAGTCAAACTTTATTCATAAAGCACATTTCATACCAGGGTAACACAATGTGCTTTGCAGAGAAATACAATCAAACCATAAGAATAGTCAGTGCAGAATAAACAAATCTCAGAGCGTACAGAACACAGGCGCGCGCACACACGCACACACACACACACACACACACACACACAGAACTCAGTCATAGACTGTAGTGAACAGCAAGGTTCTAACCTGCTTTTAAAAGTGTTCAGTGTGGGGGCCTCTCTCAGGTCCTCAGGCAGGGTGTTCCATTTACTTGGGGCATAGATACAGAAGGCAGCCTCCCCTGCTTTAGAGTTGGTATGAGGGATGGTTAAAAGACCACTGCCTGTGGACCGAAGAGTTCTTGCTGTTTAGTATGCATTTCTTTTATATACTGAGGTGCAAGGCCATTTATAGCTTTATATACAAGAAGCAGAATCTTAACATCAATCCTAGTTTTAACAGGGAGCCAATGTAGAGATCTAAGAACAGGTGTGATATGTGTACAAACTTTATAGTCCCAGTGAAACAAGTGCAGCCGCACTTAACTGTAGCTGCTGCACAGCTGATTTTGGGAGGCCGGTGAATAGGCCATAACAGTAGTCTAATCTACTCATTATGAATGCATGGATTCATTTTTCAGAGTCTGCTTTTGACAAGAAGCCTCTTAATTTTGCGATACTTTTTGATGGTAGAGAGCTGATTTTGTGATGTGATTGATATGACTCTAAAAAATTTAGATCGCCGTCTATGATTACACCCAGATGTCTGGCTTCATTTTTGCTCTCTAGAGACAGAGAACTGAGATGAGCTGCAATTTTCTGTCTCTGAGCCTTTACACCAAAGATGAGTATTTCTGCTTTATCTTTGTTCAGTTCATATCATTTCTCAGTTCTAATATCATTAATACACTGAGTGAGGGAGTGCATGGGGTGTAGGTCATCAGGAGATAGGGATATATACAGTTGTGAATCATCTGCCTAATTATGGTTATTTATTTTGTGTTTTGTGTTCTTTATAATGTGCAAGCGGGAGCACATAGAGCTTAAACAATAATGGTCCAAGAATCGAACCTTGGGGCACTCACATATAATATCTAGTTTGTTCGAGACAAAATCTCCAATGGACACAAAGAACTGCCTGTCCTGTAGATAAGTTCTGAAGCAGTTTAGAACTGGGCCAGATAGGCCAACCCATTTTTGTAAGCTCTCTTCCAATACCTCATGTGCTAGGCAGTTAAAAACAGTTTTAGAAAATGTGGTAGGGAGAGAGTCCAAGCAGCAGGTGGAGGACCTGAGCTGATCAACAGTACCGTCCAGTTTTTCTTATGTCTAATGGGACAAAGTGAGACATGGCAGCTGGTGGTAGCTTCATTTCTGGATGTTGAGGCACTTTTCTGTTTGACAGCTATAATTTGTTATTGAAAAATGTAGTGATTTCTTAACATTTTTCAGTGGAGAGCAGCTCTGATGGGGTTGTAGATGGTGGATTAATAAGTCAATCAACAGTGGAGAAGAGCACTTTACTTTTGTTGAAAATATTCATTAATGATTTTAGAGAAGAAAGTCTGTCTGGCTTGTTTAATTTCTTTGTTGCACTGATCGTGTCTATTCTTGTAAATTTCATGGTGGACCTGAAGATTTGTCTTTCTTTCGTTCTGCCTGGCGACAGTGGTCACTGTTAAACTGCCTTACAACTGCTCCGTCTCTCCAGGGGGCATTTTATTTTTCTATGTTTTTAGTATTAACAGGTGCATTGTTATCAATTATATTTGGTATTTCTGAGTTAAAGTTGTTCAAAGGATCCTCAGTTGATGATGTCATGAACAACGGTAACTCATTTACAGTTCTCTTAAAGGTTTCAATGGTATGTGAATGAAATGTTATTTAATTGTTCGGGTACCCCTCTGTTGTACAGGAAAAGCAGACACATCAAAAAATATGCAACATTGATCTGAAATAGCAAACATCCATGACACAGGGTACAGTGATATTAAGTCCCTTTGATATGACTACGTCCAGAGTATGCCCCTTATTGTGGCTGGGTTCAGAAACGTGTTGAGTGAGGTCAAATGCCTCTAATAGGCTCATGAAGTGTTGAGCATCTGAGTCTGTTTGATTGTCAACATGAATATTAAAATCACCTAAGATAATTACACAATCATAATCAGTGGAGACCTTGGACAGACGATCAGAGAATTCATCAAGAAAGCCACATTTAGATTTTGGGGGCCGATAGACATGACTAAATCGGAGCACTGCAGTTTATAGATATAGCAAGGTGTTCAAAAGACGTGCATTCCCAGAGGGTGATTTCCTTGCAGGTATAGATATTAAAGTTGTCCACAAATGGTACATTGAGGGAGCAGCAGTAACTCTTGAGCCATGTGTGTAGCTGAAGGACACGTGTGGATTTCATATCTCCAAAGCTGGGACACGGCAGTGGACCGGAGACAATCAACTGGCGGTCTGACTGTAGAAGTCAGACCGCCAGTGTCAATAAGCTTTGCAAAGTCCTCTTTAAGTGTCTCCGATTGTTTGTTCCTGAGATTGTTGGTTCCGACGTGGATGAAAACAGTGGAGGCAGACGGGTTTTGATCTAGCAGCTGTGGGATTTTGGAGTCTACATCCTAGACGCGGGCACCTGGGTAGCCCGGGTAGTAAGGGTTTTATCCGCAGGCAGGGTGATGTGTCGAACCACAGATGGGGCCGACGACGAGCACAGATGGGAGTCCAGCAGCAGAGGAGTTCCGAGGCACAGCAGCAGCAGCCAAGCCAGGAGAGCACCATCCTCCAGGAGGAGGCGCAGAAAGGCGGTCCACACAGAGACCGCAGCGGGAACCGAGGTTGCGCTCCATGGCGTTGGAAACAGAGAGCGGCAGGATCAAAGCGGGATCCAGCTCGGGAGCAGAGGAGATGAGGCTGGCGGCAGTAGAGAGCATCTCGGTGCCCACGATGCCGTGGTGGACTGTGACCCCCCCAAATGGGGGAACTCCTGCATATCCCTGACATCGACTGTGGGCTCCAGGGCTTGGTATCTGTTCTCCAGCCGGAGAGTCTGCGGCATCAAGCGGTGCAAGGAAGGCCGGCCACTGCTCGTGGGGTCCAGGACTCTGGGGTGGAGCAGGTCGGCAGGGCATCAGATGGACCCGACTCAGCCATAGTGAGAATGGATCGGAATCAAGGGAGCGCGGAGTAAAAGTGTGGTCCGATCACAGCGGAAGACATGGAGCAGGAGTTGTGCTTAGCCTTAGCGCTGGTGGGGTCAGACGCATGAAGCGTTCATCCTAGTAACGCAGTGACGTGAAGTAACGCACTGACGTGAAAAGCAGGAAGTGACGTAGACCGTGTCAGACCAGTGATACCAATAATCAATTACTACACAACTGTTTTGATGTCTTCCAGTCAGGATTTTGACAATACCACAGGACTGAGACTGCTCTTGTTAAGGTCTTGACATCCATCTAAACACAGACAGTGACAGAATTTCAGTGTTTGTATTACTTGATCTCAATGCTGCATTTGATATGGTCGACTACAACATATTACTAGACCAACTGGAAAACTGGGTGAGACTTTCAGGCACTGTACTAAACTGTTTTAAATTCTACTTAAAGGACAGTGACTACTTTGTGTCTATAGGTAATTACACATCTAAGCGGACAAAAATGACATGGGGAGTTCCCCAGGGCGCCATTCTGGGGTCTCTTCTGTTTAATGTCTACATGCTCCCACTGGCTCAGATTGTGGAAAAGAACAAAATATGTTACCATAATTACACAGATGACACGCACATTTACATAACCATATCACCAGGGGACTATGGTCAAACAATCACTGAGAGAAAGTGCATTGAACAAATCAAAGATTGGATGTGCAAGATTCTTTTCAAATAGAACAAAGACAAAACTGAAGTCATTGTTTTTGGAGCCAAGGGAGAACGACTTAAACTCAGCCCTCAGCTTCAATCCGTAATGTTTAAAAGCACAAACCAAGCCAGAAATCTTGGTGTAGTAGACCAAATTTTCAACAGCCACATTAAAACAATTACAAAGTCAGCCGACTATCACCTTGAGAATATATAAAAGATTAAAGGACTTATCTCTCAGCAGTATTTGGAAAATCTTGTCAGTGCATTTATCTTCAGTAGAATCGACTGCTGTCGTTACAGGTCCCCAAAAAAATAGATCAGACAGCTGCAATTGATTCAGAACGCTGCTGCTCGAGTCCTCACTAAGACCAAGAAAGTAGATCATATCACTTCAGTTCGCAGATCTTTACACTGGCTCCCTGTCCGTCAAAGAATTGATTTCAAAATACTACTGTTGGATTATAAAGCACTAAATGGTTTAGGGCCAAAGTACATTTCTGATCGTCTGCTACGTTATGAACCATCCAGACCTCCCAGGTCTCCTGGAACAGGTCTGCTTTCTGTCCCCAGTGTCAAAACTAAAAATGGCGAAGCAGCATTCAGTTTTTATGCACCACATACAGTATGTGAAACAACCTCTCAGAAAACTGCAGGTCTGCTGCAACTCTATTCTTTTAAATCAAGGCTGAAGACTTGTCTCTTTGCCGCTGCCTTTTACTTAACCAAATTTGTGGCATTTGATGAATTTCTTGCACTGCACTGTAACTTGTATCTATTCCATTTTTTTATGCATTCTATGTCTTCTATTCTAGCTTTTTTTTATCAAGTGGGTTTTAATTTGAACTCTTTAATAATTTCCTTTTATAAAGTGCTTATTTTGCATTTGGTCTTAATGCTTAATTGTCTTGTTGTTGAAACGTGCTATATACAGTAAATAAACTTGCCTTGCATAATCTCAAACCCCCTTTTGATCCTGGGGCAAGAGGTGCCACATCATTTTTGAAGGACAGTCTGCTTTTTCAACTAAAATCCAGAGTATTAAAAGATGATCAATTCAATTTGACCACCTTTAAGAACACAAATATGAACCACTGTTTTTCTTTCACGTAATTTGAAAGTGTTTAATGAGGAAGAGAATATTTACAGGATGATTTTTGGGACACTCATCACATTTGCTACTGACAAGAACTGATAATAGTTTTGCAAAAAACAAAGCTAGATTTTCTTTATGACAGTGAAATACCACAAGAAACGGAGGTAACCAGGATGCAAAAGTGTTGTCTTTGTTGGCTTTAACTAGTGTTTATCGTTGTAATTATGACAGAGTCGACATTTTTTATTACATTAATTTCAAAAATACACAATGCAGCACAGGTTTCGAGTTTATCTGCCAAGCTCACCCCTAAGACTGAATACCCCAAGGGGACAGAAGCAGAAACAAATCAATCCTTCTGTGTGTGTGTGCCGGCCTGTGTGGTTCGACAGCGCTTCCTGAGCCGACGTTCAGCTATGAAGAGGCTGTGGTTGTGTGAGGGAACGTGTTGGTTCACCGGGCACTGAAACCCAATAACAATATACACTGATAACATGGATCACAAATGTATTGACAATTAATAAGTTTAAACCCTCGCTGTGCTTTGAGACGTGACTATTCTAGCCAAAGAACAGAATGCTGGCAAACAATAATTCCAACACGGTTGATCTGAGCCAGAAATCCTCCTCAAACTCAAAGGCCTCATCTTTTCTCGAAGCAACGACCTCCATGTAAACATTCGATCAAAAATACATGGATCAGAAGGTGCTTTGCAGATTTCGCCGGTATTATAAATAGCGCCGGCAGTCAGATTGAGACTCGCAACCAGTTTTCTGTATCCTTTAAAGTAAAAACTCTTAACCGCACTGTTGAGATGTTTGGAAAATTATGGTTTCATGCTTGGTTGGTGTGTTTTTGATTGGGCTCTCGCTGTGGGTGAGATTGGGGGAAACGGCATCAATGTTGTGTTCAGCACCCGCAGTGGCACAAGCCAAGCCCCGACATTATTCAGGGGTCGTGAGGACGTGTAAACATGTCATAATCAAAGCTCGCAAATTAAAGAACTTGCAATTAACTCTTGACTAAACTCCATTTATTCTGCTTTGTGATGGATTTTGCTGCAGCTTGGTGCCTGCCAGATGTTGTGAATGGTTGACGAGGTGATCCATCGACCAAGCTTCACCTGATGTTATGATCAAGTCCAATTAGGGTGAGAAGGGTCATGAGGAGAAGGGGTCTGGAAGGTAAATGTGGAAGGTGCTACAGATTTTTGAGGGCAAGAGTGAAAGGTCTGTCCAAGAAGGTACCTGAGGATTTTAATGCAGCGCCTTAAAAGTCAGCTGAGTGAGTGGAGATGTTAATCAATGGAGGAACGTACAGACAGAACTGTAAGGACTTTGTAATTAGGCCCATTCAGCTGACTCTACCAGACGCTGAACCATTCTGATAAGGCTACCCACAAACACACATACTGTATGTCAATACGAACATTGAGTTATTACAAGACAATTAGAGAGGGCGAGTGGGAGAGAGAGGGAGAAACGGAAAATTTCAGCGGTAGGCAACAAAAGAAACTCATGCACCACATTGGAATTAAATAGTAATTTGCACATACCACCCACAGTGCTGCTTAAAAAAATCGAAGGGTTTGTAATAAGCACAGGGTTTAGGATAACCGCGTCATCTCAGGCTTGAGTTAATATGTTGAGGAGCAAACCTCCTGATATTTAGTATTGAGAAATTTGATCAACAGGCTCCAGTGCAGTTTAACTGGGCGGTTGCATTAGCATTTTATTCTACTGTTTGTTGTATGTCCCTATTGAATGGGAAACTCTTGAGTACATGGTTATATTGAGTAAATATGTAATTGCTTTACATCATCAAACATGACATGCTATAATGACTTCAAATGGTGCTTATGGCAAATATAATATACTGCCTGCCATTGCGTCTTTATTTCCTTGGATTTTGTAGCCAAATCTGGTTATCGTGGAAGCATAAGTGTGAGGGTCCAAATGACAGATATAAGTATGGTGCACTGCTTATGAATGTAATCCCTCTCTCACGTTGCCTGAAGCGCACTGGTTTCAATCTCCGTTCGGGGGGGCAGAGAAACCTTTTGCCAAACAAATGAGAACCAGCGGAGGATAACGATGTCATGGATAACGGATAGTGAATTTGCATTTGATCTGCCAAAAGGAAGTATCTCTCTCTCTTCACATATTTTTCCTTTTTCGACTGCTGTCTTTATGTTTTACGCCCTCACGTTATCTGACATGAATAATAAGGTGGTGGCCCGTTGGATCTGAGCCGCCAAAATGGCGTGACCCCAGTTGTCAAGTGGGATTGTGTGTGTTTGTGTGCCTAAGCTTATTGCATGTCTTAGCATGGTAAGCCAGACATTCAACACACACCCCTTAGAATGGGGGAGGTGTAGGTCTGACAAATTGAAAGCTGAGTCATTGTGGGCTACCTTAACTTTTGCCGTCATAGAGACGTCACACACAGCTGGTTCTTTATTCAGACGACCAGAGTTCACGTTGGGATCCAGGGTTTTTGGGACGGGCACCAACCATCTGCCTGGGGGTCCTTCATCCAACCCAAGGCTGTCAAAGTCAGTCAGGAAGCTCCCTATGAAAGGTCAACTGGAGGGGCAGCTTGCAGTGGAAATCAGACTGCCAGAAAGGGATGTCGCTGGCCAAAATACCTGTGTGTGTCTGTCTGTCCGTGTTCACCTGAGTGCAAAAATGTGTGTATGTCTGAGCATATACATAAGTGCAGCCACACGTTTGTACTTTTTTGTAAACGTAGGTCTATGTGTATAAGAGTGCAAAAACGTGTATTATTGTGTTTATGAGTGTAATGCAGTATTTCTTTGACTGTGCATATGTGTCCATGATTATGAGTGCAAAAAATTGTGTGCATTAATGTGTAAATGTCAGTGTATACATAAGTGCACAGATGCATGTGTGCACTTGTGTATAATTATGGGCGTCTCTTTGTGTGTGTGTGTGTGTTTCTACAAGGAACTTAAAGCAAGCCAATCCTGTGAAGCAGTGTCATGATTATAAGTCCAGATGTTAGATATCCTGGCATTCAGTAGTGAAGCTGTGTATATGAAAAGAAGGACATGGCGGATGATAATGATCCGACTTTTTAATTTACCTCCATGTTATGATGGTGAATGCAAAAGTTATTCTGGGGGAAAAATAGTGAAGTAGATGGTTCAGGGTGGCTGTACAGCATATCTCCATATAATCAGGTCCAGACACAATCTTGTGGAAGAAGCACACTGTGGAAGTGTCCACCCACAGGTATGGGTTTAGGGAGGGAGAGTCTTTCTGGCAGTGGGGTGCCCACATGGAAAGAATTTCATTTATATATATATATTAAAAAAAAGGCTCCCTGGCCAATACCGGGAACATAAAATAAAGTGAATAATCAGAGTCTAGGTTTCCTCGGTGGCGGTCTGGTCCGCAGCATCCTGCACCGCGCAATCCCCACTGCAAGACTAACAAGCCGTAAGAAAACTCTCCCAGTTGAGTCTGACCAATCAGTGCTAATGAGGCGATTTAGGTGGACCCGGTACAGCTGCGTTGTGACGCGAAGAAGCCAGCACCATCACCTGCAGACCGTGGCTTAAGCACGCCCCCTTGTCTGCTGGATCACCCCCATCGCTTGAATTAAGCTGTGGAGCCGTCCGGCCGCTAGCCCCCCCCAGAGTGGGAGAGGAAGTTGGCTACCACCATCCCGCCTATGGATCACCTTGAGCCTAAAGGGCTGGAGAGCCAGGTACCAATAGGTGATCTGTGCGTTGGTATCCTTCATGCGATGGAGCCACTGCAGCGGGGTGTGTTCCAAACAGAGGGTGAAAGGGCGCCCCAGGAGGTAGCACTGGAGAGTGCTGACTGCCCGCTTGATGGCAAGACACTCCTTCTTGGTGGTGCCGGACCTGTACTCCTACTCAGAGAGCTTACGGCTAACGTACAGTGCCGGTTGGTCGGTGCCCTCCACCTGCTAGGACAACACTGCCCCCAGCCCTCTGTCCAACACGTTGGTATGCAAGCAGAAAGTGAGAGAAAAGTTAGGAGTACACAGCACTGGCTTACCACAGAGAGCTGATTTCTCTTTATCAAACACCTGCTGGCACTTCTCCATCCACTGGAGCAGATCTGACGTACCTTTCCGAGTTAAATCAGACAAAGGCCACCTTGCAGTATTTATTGTTACACCAATGTTGTTGTTACACTAATCTCTGTCGCAATGTAGCTGAATGTTATTCTCCCGTGTAAGTCGCTTTGGATAAAAGCGTCTGCCAAATGACTAAATGTAAATGTAAATGTAAAGGGCTGGTCAGCTCCAAAAAGTCGGCTACAAACCTCCGAAAGTGGCCTGCCAGCCCTAAGAACTGCTTTGCCTCCTTTTTCGTCTATCTATCTGGGGACAGACCAGTCCTCCACCCAAGTAGTACCCCAGATACCCTACCTTTCTCAGCCCAACCGCACACTTCTTAGGGTTGGCAGTGAGCCCTGCCCGCCTCAGGGACTCGAACACTGCAAACACTTCAAATTTAGTAATTGGTGGAGTATGTTGCGCGGGGACGAAGGGCCTGGTCAATAGGTATCTCAAAGGTGGCTGGTGCCCTGAACAAACTGAACGGAAACGTTACAAATTGATACAATTCCTACGGAGTGGAGATAGATGATTTTTCCTTGGACCCTGGCGACAACGGAATCTGGCAGTAGTCCTTGGTTAAATCCAGTGGCACCCGCTCCTACCGCTCATTTAGGAGGTAAAGGTGATAAATTGGAGTCGCCCTGTCCCTGTCTGACTGCACAACCTCATAATCGACCTCCCCAACCCGTCGTGTGACCACAAAGGGCATTTGCCACTTCACTAGGGATTTACAGATGGATGCTAAATAACAGCGGCGGTGCCACCCTGGAAGCTAACCAGGGCCAGAGAGGGTGTCCGCCCTCCACCGAAGCAGCAGACCGCTGGGCAACTTCCTCCAGGGCGCCGGGACGGGCTCGGGACGGGCTCGGGACGGGCTCGGGACGGGCTCGGGACGGGCTCGGGACGAGGCGAATGCCGTGTGGGTCCCGGGCCTGGATGCAGTAGACCCCCGGGACGGGCTGGGGACCTGGTGAAGTCCAGGAGGTTCCTGGGGCTGGACGCTGGGCTAGTCCTCCGGCTGGCTGCTAGTTGCCGCTGGTGGGCGCTCCTGCCTCCCGGAGACAGCGGTGGTGTAGTGATGGCGGCTCAGGGCGTCGGGCTCCTCCTCCAGCTCTGCAAGGCGCTTCTGCAGCCAGTGGAACGGCTCCTGGGTGCCTTTCATCCAGCGTCCCTGTTCGGGTGCCACTTATGGGAGTCTCTACCTGCAGGTACAGTGGGGCAAAAAAGTATTTAGTCAGCCACCAATTGTGCAAGTTCTCCCACTTAAAAAGACGAGAGAGGCCTGTTTTTTCATCATAGGTATACCTCAACTATGAGAGACAAAATGAGAAAAAAAAATCCAGAAAATCACATTGTCTGATTTTTAAAGAATTTATTTGCAAATTATGGTGGAATATAGGTATTTGGTCAATAACAAAAATTCATCTCAATACTTTGTTATATCCCCTTTGTTTGCAATGACAGAGGTCAAACGTTTTCTGTAAGTCTTCACAAGGTTTTCACACACTGTTGCTGGTATTTTTGCCCATTCCTCCATGCAGATCTCCGCTAGAGCAGTGATGTTTTGGGGCTGTCGCTGGGCAACACGGACTTTCAACTCCCTCCAAAGATTTTCTATGGGATTGAGATCTGGAGACTGGCTAGGCCACTCCAGGACCTTGAAATGCTCCTTACGAAGCCAGTTCTTCATTGCCCGGGCGGTGTGTTTGGGATCATTGTCATGCTGAAAGACCCAGCCACGTTTCATCTTCAATACCCTTGCTGATGGAAGGAGGTTTTCACTCAAAATCTCACGATACATGGCCCCATTCATTCTTTCCTTTACACGGATCAGTCGTCCTGGTCCCTTTGCAGAAAAACAGCCCCAAAGCATGATGTTTCCACCCCCATGCTTCCCAGTAAGTATGGTGTTCTTTGGATGCAACTCGGCTTTCTTTCTCCTCCAAACACGACAAGTTGAGTTTTTACCAAAAAGTTATATTTTGGTTTCATCTGACCATATGACATTCTCCCAATCCTCTTCTGGATCATCCAAATGCTCTCTAGCGAAATTCAGACGGGCCTGGACATGTACTGGCTTAAGCAGGGGGACACGTCTGGCACTGCAGGATTTGAGTCCCTGGCGGCGTAGTGTGTTACTGATGGTAGCCTTTGTTACTTTGGTCCCAGCTCTCTGCAGGTCATTCACTAGGTCCCCCCGTGTGGTTCTGGGATGTTTGCTCACCGTTCTTGTGATCATTTTGACCCCACGGGGTGAGATCTTGGGTGGAGCCCCAGATCGAGGGAGATTATCAGTGGTCTTGTATGTCTTCCATTTTCTAATAATTGCTCCCACAGTTGATTTCTTCACAACAAGCTGCTTACCTATTGCAGATTCAGTCTTCCTCTACTTTTTTGCCCCACTGTACTGGTTTGGGGAGGGAGAAGGAGTCTTTCTGGCAGTGGGGCACCGACCGACCTTTGGCGAGAGTTTTATTTATATTCAACACAAAAAGGATCGCTAGGCAAAACTGCAAACATAAAATAAAGCGAATAAGTAGAGTCTGGGTTTCCTCAGTTGCGGTCTGGTCTGGCGTTGCAGCATCCTGCACCACGCGATCCTCACTGCAAGACAAACAAGAGGTGAGAAAACTCTCCTAGCTCTCCCTGATATAGCTGCATCTTGGTGTGAAGAAGCCAGCACCGTCACCTATAGACCATGGCTTAACCACACCCCTCGTCTGCCACACATACTTTTATTCTGGTAATGAAAACCCATCCTCCTCCTGGGGCAAGAGGTTCCAAATCACCTTTGAAGGACAATCTGCTTTCCAACTAAATTTCTGAGTATTAAAAGACAACAAATTCAATTGAACTACCTTTAAGAGCACGAAGGAGAAAGCCTACTGCTGCGTACTCCTTTCTGCCTTCTTTATTATTCCTTGCCACTCTCTTGTTTATATTGCGGATACGTCCAAATAAATGGCTTATCAACGCAAAAGAAATGTACAACTACTAATAAGTCTGTAGCCATCTTGGGTGTGCTGTAAAACTTGGCAGCGTCATTGCGTCATGTCCTGCCTCCTGCACGCTCGACCCAGGCTCCGCCCCTTGTCTAAACAAAACTGAGTATTTCCAGGTAGTGGGTCTGACACAATCTCTGGTTGGGAGCTACATGTGTGAAAGGCTTAATCAGGTAATCAGGTCGGGACATTATCCAGTGTGAAAGCAGCTTAGGATGCAAAAATGTTGGCTGTAGCTTTAACTATAGTGTTTATCGTTGTAATTATGACAGAGCTGAACGTTTTTATTACATTAGTGTTCGAAATTACACAACACAGCACCGGTTTCAAATCACAGTTTATTTGCCAAGTTCACACCTAAGAGTGAATAGCTCGCGGGCCACAGAAGCAGAAACAAATCAATGTGTGTCTGCTTCGGCGGCGGTTCCCGAGCCGACTTTCAGCTATGAAGAGGCTGTGGCTGAGTTAGGGAACGTGTTGGTTCGCCAGGCACTGAAACCCATTAACAATATACACTGAGAACATGGATCACAAATGTTTTGAGAAAACGTAGGTTCTAATTTTAAACACTCGCTGTGCTTTGAGCAAGACTATTCGAGCCAAAGAACAGAATGCTGGCTAACAATAGTTCCAACAGGGTTGATCCGAACCAGAAGTCCTCCTCAAACTCAAAGGCCTCATCTTTTCTCGAAGCAACGACCTCCATGTAAACATTCGATCAAAAATACATGGATCAGAAGGCGATATGCAGTTTTCGCCAGAATTATAAATAGCGCTGGGAGCCAAATTGACACTCGCAACCGGTTTGTTGTATCCTTTAAAGTAAAAACTCTTAACCGCACTGTTGAGATGTTTGGAAAATTGCGGTCTCATGCTTGGTTGGTGTGTTTTTGATTGGGCTTTCGATGAGGGTGACATTGGGGGAAACGCAATACACGTTGTGTTCAGCAACCACAGCGGCGCGAGCCAAGCCCCGACAGTATCCAGGGGTCGTAGGGATGTGTAAACATGTCAAATGTAAGCTCTCACATAAAGGCACTTGCAATTAACTCGACTAAACTCCATTTCTTCTGCTTTGAGATGGATTTTGCTGCAGTTGGCTGCCTCCAAGAAGTTGTGAATGGTTGACGAGGTGATCCATCGACCAAGCTTCACCTGATGTTATGATCAAGTCCAATTAGGGTGAGAAGGGTCACGAGGAGAAGGGGTCTGGATGGTTAATGTGGAAGGTGCTACAGAGTTTTGAGGGCAAGAGTGAAAGGTCTGTCCAAGAAGGTACCTGAGGATATGCAGATGCAGCGCCTTAAAAGTCAGCTGAGTGAGTGGAGATGGTAATCAACAGAGGAACGTACAGAGAGAATTGTGTAGACTTTGTAATTAGGCCCATTCAGCTGACTCTACCAGAGGCTGAACCTTTCTGATAAGGCTTCCCACAAACACACATACTGTATGTCAATACACACATTGAGTTATTACAAGACAATTAGAGAGGGCGAGTGGGAGAGAGAGGGAGAAACGGAAAATTTCAGCGGTAGGCAACAAAAGAAACTCATGCACCACATTGGAATTAAATAGTAATTTGCACATACCACCCACAGTGCTGCTTAAAAAAAATCGAAGGGTTTGTAATAAGCACAGGGTTTAGGATAACCGCGTCATCTCAGGCTTGAGTTAATATGTTGAGGAGCAAACCTCCTGATATTTAGTATTGAGAAATTTGATCAACAGGCTCCAGTACAGTTTAACTGGGTGGTTGCATTAGCATTTTATTCTACTGTTTGTTGTATGTCCCTATTGAATGGGAAACTCTTGATTACGTGGTTATATTGAGTGAAGATGTAATTGCTTTACATCATCAAACATGACATGCTATAATGACTTCAAATGGTGCTTATGGCAAATATAATATACTGCCTGCTATTGCGTCTTTATTTCCATGGATTTTAAAGCCAAATCTGGTTATCGTGGAAGCATAAGTGTGAGGGTCCAAATGACAGATATAAGTATGGTGCACTGCTTATGAATGTAATCCCTCTCTCACGTTGCCTGAAGCGCACTGGTTTCAATCTCCGTTCAGGGGGACAGAGAAACCTTTTGCCAAACAAATGTGAACCAGCGGAGGATAACAATGTCATGGATAACGGATAGCGAGTTTGCATTTGATCTGCCAAAAGGAAGTATCTCTCTCTCTTCACATCTTTTTCCTTTCTCGCTTGCTGTCGTCACGTCTTACCTCACCTTATCTGACATGAATGATAAGGTGGCGGCCCGTTGGATCTGACCCGCCAAAATGGAACAATCCCAGTTTGTGTGCCTGAGCTTATGAATTCAGTGTCTTACCATGGGAAGCCAGACATCCAACATATCACCCTGAGAATGGGGGAGGTGTAGGTCTGACAAATTGGAAGCCAAGTCACTGTGGGCTATCTTAAATGTTACCCTCGTAGAGACGTCACACACAGCTGGTTCTATATTCAGGTGACCAGGGTTCACATTGGGATCTGGGATCACAGATCAGGGTTATTGGGACGCGCACCAAGCACCTCCCTGGGGGTCCTTCATCCAACCCAGATGGAAGTGATCCCTGCCTAATGTTTGATCAGGTTTATGTTATTAATGCAACCCGATAACTCTGGGAAAAAAAGGATTGAAGGCTCACAAAGCAGAATTGTTTCTTTTTGTGAGAGACATTATCTACACATGAGTAATAAATATTGACATAGAGTCAATGGTCATAAACAAAAATCTTGCTCTATCCCTAAAGGAACCTTAAAAGTCAAAAGTCTCTCTCCCTCTCTCTCTCTCTCTCTCTCTCTCTCTGTCCCTCGACACACATTGGATCATAGCTTGGATTCGTCATTTGATTTGAATTGTATGCTATCCATATGTTGGAAGGTCTGTTTTCGGTTAAGCTCCATTTGTTAGAGTGCAGACAATTAAGCGCAATGAAAAACTATGTCCAGAGAAATATAGTAAAAAAAAGTAATCTAGATACTTTTTTTAAACTTTTTTTTAAGAAATTAGAAACACATTACCATTAAATGTATCAAAATAAATGTCCAGATGTAAAAATGTGATATTTTCTTGTTCTTCGGCTCGTTTTCCATACACTCATGGCAACTAGAAAACCCCAGTGTGAAGCCCAAAGTAACCCTCTTTATACCAAGCCCAAAACAAGCACATTTCCGCACAATGGACAAGAAAGGAGGCTGTTCATCACACACTCCTGCATTGTTTTTGAATTTATAGGCCATACAGTACCCATTGCAGTCTCCCTATTTGTTTTTCTGATACTTCATATCTTTCGACCGTGGAGCTCTGAGTTAGATTAGCACCTTGTAGATCAGACAGAGGAGAGGAGAGAGAAGGGGAGATAAGCTGTGTTATGTCATATTGCCCGTGATGTGACCCTGCTGCGCTCGGCTCTTTGGCTCTCGGCCGGGGTTCTGGCTCAGGTCGGGGAGGGGGGGTGGGGGTGTTGGGACACATGCTGGTCGGCCTCTAACCAGCGCAAGCTGGAAATCCAGTCGCGCTGCCACACGGCCCCAGCGTCCGCCTGCTGGACGTGAGCCTTTGGATGGATGCGTCACATGCGACGTGGTGTCTGAACACTCTTGTCGCTGTCTTCCTCCATAATTGACTGTAAGGCAGTGATTCCCAACCTATGGGCCCCGCCAAACCATGGGCAAAACACATCGATTTTATTGAAAAAATAAATAGATAGTTATTAATTACAAAAAAGTTTTTAAATGTGAAAAAAAATAATAATAATTTCATGGTATTTTTTTCTTTAAACCCTTCAAAAATGCATCATCATTGATAGATAGGAACTTATGTTAGGGTGTACTATGTCCAAGCCGGACCATGATTGACGTGCACCTGTACATTTTTGAACTTGCGGTGATAATGAAAATGGATGGTTGGCTAGCATCAGGCACACTGAAAAAGAAAGGCGGAGGGGCAGGACTCTCCCGCCTGTAAAACAAAAAAGAAAGGTTCAGAGAAAGAATAGTGCTGAGTATATGTCATTGGGATTTTTTTGGACAGGCACTGAAGACGAACCGCTACCACTGTGTGTTCTGAGATTTTATCAAACGAAGCTCTGAAGCCATGTTAACTGCGCCGTCAACTCGAAACAAAAGTCCAAAAGTACATGTCCAAGCCGCTTGAATGTTCCGATAATAAACTCAAGGAGTATCAGGGCAAGAAGAAAGTCATCGAAACGTCATGTACAGGTATGGGCATCGAGAACGCAAATCCCGATCTGTCCAACAGGGCTGTGCGATTTCTGATGCCTTTCCCGACGACGTATCTCTGTGAGACTGGCTTTCCGGCGCTTGTGGCATTGAAGACGAAATACGGGAATAAATTGAATGTTGAGCCAGATCTTCATCTGAGACTGTCATCACTTAAGCCAGACATCAAGCATTTGGTGTCTGCCATGCAACATCAGCCTTCCCATTAGCTGAGTCAATATTAACGTGCTTCTGTTATTGTTGGTTTTACGTTTACGTTTTACGAAAGTTCCATAGTTTTAACCCACCTCTTTTTTTTGTTTTACCGCTACGGCACTGTATGCATGTTAATGCATATGATTGTTAAAATAAAAGTCTTCTGAGAACATAGTGGCCATTTCTCAATACCAAGTACGCAAAGTCCGGACTTGCGGACTTGGTAGTTCAGACTTGGCAAGTTCGACCCGGGAGTACAGACTCCCGGGGACCAATACCATTACCACCGCTTGGTGCGAAATGCATTCTGGGATACCTGGCTGTCCCAAGTCCACACAAGGCACCACCGATGCATCCTCGATAAAATGGGCGGAGCAAGTCCACATCCGGGCATTTGGACTGGACTTGGCTTGATGCGTACTTTGAATTGGAACAGTACTTGGGCTGCGACTGATGACGTTTCACAAGTCCACAAGAACACAAGTACAGACAAGAACGCAGATTGAGAAAGGGCCAGTGTTTGGCTCCCCTATTACTTCTGGTCGGATGCGGGCCGCGAGTTGGAAAAGGTTGGGAACCGCTGCTGTAAGGCATTCACACGCTGCCAAGGGAGTCTGCTTTTTCCCCATTGTTCACACGAAATGGCTCAACTTCACCAATCGACAGTTTCTATTCTGTGGCTTTTGCTGTTATCTAGACCAGCCAGGTAGCACGCTGGCTCAGGGAGTGAATCAGCCGCTCGCGTCAGCCGACATCAGAGCGCCGGAGTTTGAACCTCCAGGATGTAATAACGTCACAGCACGGGGGCCACCGTCATTAGCCTGTTGAATATCAAAACATCAAAGAGCCGGAGTAGGAGATGAAAAAAAAAAAAAAAAGCATACTATTACCTTAAAGGCTAGGTCGTTCTGAGCAATGCGGAGATAAGAAGAAGCACGAGCAATGGTTTTAATGCGGCTTGGCGGTATGAGATCCATGTGGGTGTTTCAAAGATGTGGAGGAAGACCAGGGACGCAGTAAAACGCTGCGATGGAAAAGTTTAATGCATCCCGAAAAGTGAAACAATGTGGTCGTAGAACACGCTCTAATAACACTGTCTGCATACTATCAATTTAAAACAAGATATGTTAAAGGAAATTATTCTCACTGGTCAAGGCAATTGAATATGTGTTAACTAACATCAAATGATGCTTATTGCTTGGCCTTGCCAGACGTTTTACTAATTACACCTTGATAAAGGAAAAACACTCGGACAGCGTCATGGCAACAATATTATAAGACCGTGTACATATGTGTGTGTGTGTGTGTGTGTGTGTGATGTTAAAAATGCAGAGTAAATCTGGAGCTCTGACTCACCTCCTCTTGTCAGATATTTATGACGTTGATGGCAATCGGTCAACACTCTCATCCTCCAGCGTTGACAGCGGACGTCACCGCGGGGTCAGAGGCCGCTCCGGCGGAGCTCGGGCGCCTGTGACGTTTGTTTATCAAAATGAGTCACAGCAGCCGGTGGCATTATCATAATGGGCAGCAGACAGTCTGACCTTCCTGAGACGCGTGGAAAAACCTCCGGGACGCTCGGAAAACTGCAAATAGACGATAGGATGGTGTCCGTCGCATGATTCATCGCGTGAGCACCTCATCTCTGGTGAGATCCCGGCCTCTGCGACCTGAACTGAGTGCGTTTTTTTTTCATGTGAATAATGAGCACTACGAGCACTCTGTTAAATGATCTCTCATTAGAACACAGCTCTCTGGAACACTCGATTCTGGTGGGTCAGCAGCTGCAATCAGCGGTCAGTTATTTCTGAATAATGACCGTTGCAATGGGCAACCACTTCTCTGCCTGGAGACACATCCTTTGTTTCATGCCACCTCTATGCTAATGCTAACAGTAGCTAGCCCCATATTGTGACTCTACATAGAAAGTACAATGGAAGACTTGAAGGCGGATATGTCCAATTTCACATTTAATTACAGTAAATAGGTTAGTCATATGAAGTGCAAGTAATTTTGTTGCAGTGTGAGCGACATTGTGGCGGAATATTTCTTATAAGCGGAAGGGTCATTCCAGAATTGGAGGACAATTGAAGCATCAGCTCTTTTTAAAAACGCACCCTTTATCTGATCATTTTCCGTTACGTTTTCAAGAAAAACGGTTATAAACCGTCAAATAATTTGATTTGTCCAGCTCAGGCATCAAAGGTACAAGTGTTTTATTTGTTGTATGTGCTACGCTTGGCAACACTGCTACGAATACTCAGGAACCTCAGGAAAATCATTTAAGACTATTTTAATAAAAATGACATGGTAACAGGATTGAAATTAAAGTAACAGGGTTGCACAAAGTAACATGGTTGAATGGATACATTGCTTTTGATTGTAGATCATTATATAAATGTGACAAATACTCAGGACCACAGGAGTGCTGTTTAGTAATATTTTATAAATCGTTTCGATGAAGGATCAAGAGGATTACTCTAATTCCAGTAAAAGGGTTGCAAGTCACAGGTTTGCAGAGGCTCATGTTAGCTTTTTCTCAGGAATAGATGCTAGCTGTGGAATGCAAAGCTAACGTCAAGGTCAGTTAAAAACCTTAGCGTGGTGTGGGGGGGGGGGGGGGGGGGGGGGGTGCGATTGAAGCAGCCACACCTGTCTTGGGTCTAGGTAATTGGGCCCAGGATCAGAGGTGGCTGAACGCCTGTTGCTCCTCAGAGCAATCAACGAGCAACAGGTAACTCACCAATCCCCACACACAGAGCGAACCTCTGTCAAGACATGTGTCCATCTGCTACTGGCTCGTTACATCTTGACACCCTCTACCAAAAGATTCAAGATTCAAGAGGTTTATTCGTCACATGCATATACATACTTTCATACATACTTTCATACAGATATGCCGTGAAATGGCGACTGGTGAGTGTGCAACATCTCTGTTTTTTCCTCTTCCTCTGCCAGGCTAAATAGGTTTGGATATTAGGGTTGCACACATGTTGTGGGACATAACTTCAGTGCATAATTACTATTATTTTAAATATGTTGATGATTAAACAAATTGTTTTAACAATCACACAACACATATCCACAAAATCAATCCAAAAAAAGTAGATTTACATATTTTAACTGTTATACTTGATGCAAGTTGGTCATCAAGAAGCTTGGACTACAGAAAAATCCCTTTTTAGGGGGTGCTCGAGAGCTATTTGGTATTTTAAATTGTATTTTGGAACCACTTTTTCTCCGAATATATTTACATTTTGTCTGAGGACAAGCATAATTTACACAACAAGTGCATGTTTTAGTATTTTGTGCATGGATTATTTGAAATTCCATGGGTGGGACAGAAAATGTCATCCAATTCTGGAATGTCCCGGAAGCTCTTAAACTAGGCTACTAGTTATAAAATCATCCCAAATTAATATTCAGTCTCAATGTATTATTTTATTTAGTATATAACCGTGTAATATGCCGGATAATGTGCATCTGGCTGGTCATCATCGCAAAACAACCCTTAAGATACAATATCTAGTATCTTGTTGGGGGTTCTTTTGCGATGAAGACCAACTGGCTGCACATTACCCCTTAAACAATCTCTCAATATTCTCTCAATGAGAAGGATTCCTGGACGAGACACGTTTGAAATGGTATTCCGCGCGCATGCAGGCACGCACGCAGGCACGCACGCAGGCACGCACGCAGGCACGCACGCAGGCACGCACGCACGCACGCACACAACATCATAACATTGTTGTTAATTAACAGTTACGTCCACATTTGAAAGGTTTTCCCACATTGGGGCCCGATTCTATGAGCCAGCAACACGAGTGTTTATATAACAGAGGGAGCGAGAGCGTTGTTGTTTGGGTTTGCGTTGTCGGCAGTGAACTGTCCCTGCCCCCGAGGACTCTAAATATCAAATCCTCAGGGAAGGAGAGAATGGAGCGAACAGAGAAGGTAACCCCTGAGGGGGCGAGATATTGGAACGACCTTCCTTTTGTGTTTATTTTATGTGTACATCCAGTAAAACAACTCTATTATACAGGGCATTGAGAAGGTGCTTATTATGTCGCACGCACGACAAACTGCTTTACAGGAAAGAAGGACTATATATAGGTTTATATAATGGAATTACCATCTGCGCGGGATCTGGGGAGCAGAGTTAAATTACAGGGTGTAGTTCACACTGGAGGGGGACGGGTGGACGACGAGACACACTCTATGACATACTCATGGAGTCACCTCCGATCCCAAACCTGCCTTGACCACATCTGTCGCGCCGCAGATGTGGGCCCCTGTCTGCGTCTCCGTCCTGTGCCTCCCCCTGCCTTGCGAGACACGGCGCTTATGCCCCGACCTGAGTAAATATTTCACGCAGCAGCACGGACGCTACGATGAAGAGAAATACGTCAATGCTTTAGCGCCGTCGAAAGCCAGCCCTTCCCGGGCGCCTGCCGTGTCCGTCGTCCGGGGGCGGCGGTTTCCTTTTTACGATAGCGCTATATGACGCGCATGGCTCACGGACGGGCAGGTAAACAAAACGGAGCGGGGAGATAAACTACGGACGCTCGTCGCGACGCCGGTGCGGGTCTCTCGGCGGCTGTGAATGTTCACCCCGTGAACGGAAAGACAAACACAGTACAAAAAGTGAAATAGCGCCTTCATTTCTTCCTCCGATCGATCTCCGGAACGAATCGCCCCCGTGAGGGCGGCACGAGGTGACGGAGGGAGAAGATGCTCGGGGGGATGAAGTGCCCCGCGTGTCCCCGCGTGGTGGGTGGAAAAACAACCCCGGTGACGGGAGAGTGAGTCAGAACACCTGTTGCCTTACAATGCGTCAATTCGCGGAACCTAAGGAAGGTCTCAAAGTGGTCGGAAATTTTTATGGTGTGAGCGAGACGGTAGACGGTATAGGTCTGCAACCGGAAGAAGGCTCTGATTAGATCCAGGGTCTTTCGATGTATTAATGCCGAAAATATTATCCCTTTAAAGACGAATCGTACCACATGTTGGCCTGTTTGCTGTGTAAAGAAAGAAAGAAAGAAGAAACGGTCTTTATTTGTCACACAACACACCACACTAGAACACATGCTTGCACACACACACACACACACACATGCACATGCTTTGGATGGTGGCCGGTAGATCATATATCGGTTATCGGGAAATGTAGGTCAATCGCAGCTTCTTTACAACTCCGCGGACGATGGTAATGGTTCCCCCCCGTTGCTGACGTCCCAGTTGCCGTGTTATCAGATCTTTGGAGCGATCCATAATAGAATCCAAAGCTGAAACACAAACCTTTCAAAACCAACATGATTGCACCATTTCCTTACGTCACACCACGGCTGACATCAGATTGGCCGACGCATTTGCAGGTGTTCCAGTTCCCAATCAATAAGATCATACGAATGGGAACTGGGATGGGTTGCTGCACGGGGAGAAGAGGCTCACAGAATTCCTCACATTTTCAGTCGAGCGTAGAAGTGTGGGATATTGGCGGGGGAGGCTTAACTAGCGATATGTCAGCCAATATGCATCGACATAAATGCAGAGAAAGTCCAAGGTGACGGGTACAGGTACAAAGGTAATAAATCCAAAATGGAAATAAGCTGTCCTCGGATGAACTGACCATCATGATGCCACTATCTCTCTTTCTCTCTCTCTCTCTCCTAGTGCACATCCTTCCACCCCAACAGTGTTATTTTTGACAATAACTCACATTTAAACTCCAGCCCAGGTATTGAGATACAAAGCAAAAAAAGACATAAGGTTAAAGAAAAGTTGAAAGTAAGCAAGGGACCCCGAAGATCCCCCCACATGGAGATAAGGGATAAGAGCAAAGACACAGACTGGAGATGCCGAGTGGCCCAGCTGTATTTGGTGATGTGTCAAACAGGTTGCGTGGAGACGAGAAACAGGAGAATAAACACTCTGGTACAGAAAGACAAACAGAGGAAGGCACCGAGGGCCCTGGGCGAGAGACGGACAGGCGGTGGGTGAGGGAAAGAAAAAAAAAAACTAAAAGAAGCAGCAAAGAGGAGTGAGGGAAGGTCTGTCAGGGGAAAGTTGGTTGGGGAAAAGACAAAAATCACCATTACGTTTGCTATGATGTCATGACGTTTGGTCAGCACAGAATTGTCTTTGTGATTTATTTACATTTCGCAAGCGCCAAAGTGTGTCTTTGCGTAACACTTTCATACCAGCCTCGCTTGTCCCCCAGTTTTTTGTTTTTTTTTAACTGATTTCCCTTCTTCCACTGAGTCTTCCAGACCAGCCGCTCTTGGTGAAGCTGGTATTCCGACGGCTCCATCCAACTGGAAAAGGCTTCTCCGCAGAACAGAAGAGGACCATCGGGCGTGGTACCCACCGCTCGACGCTCCTTTTCTTCCAGTGCGCTATGCTGGAAGTCTGGAGTCCAAAAGTATTTCCCCATTGATCGGTTTGGAAGTGGACGCTGGGATGGGTGTGTGTGTGTGTGTGTGTGTGTGTGTGTGTGTGTAGAGGTCCATTGCAATTCCCCCAAATATTTACCTTGGGTCGTCCTGGTGCGACCCAAGAGCGGGCGTAGCGCTCTGGCTCTTGAGAGAAGAAAGGGCGTATCTGGTTCGGCGTAAATACCAGGAAGGGGAGATCACAGGCCCGCGAGGCTCTAATTGCCGACGTGTTTACACCTCCGCGTCTCGCGAGCAGCTGCCGAGCGCCGAGAGATGCCGCGGCAACGGCGACTTCAATCGCCGGCGCGGTGCGACGTCCTTTTGATTCAGCGGCGAGATTGGAAGAAAAGTGCTCGAGCGATCGCGAGTTTGGCTGCGCAACCCGCTCTGCAGTTTGACTGGAAACTTTAATAGACGTTGCTTCATTTCCCTTAATTACAGAGGACCGGTCGCCTCCCCGCCCCCGCACCCAGCCCTTTCACTCACTAATCTGCGGACCGCCGGTGGGAGACTTCTGCTGAGCGTGGCTTTCAAAGAGGCGAGGGAACCGTCCGCCGGCAACTGCCCGCACTTCCTGTCCCGACACGAGCCCCAATCTGCGGGCGGAAGCAGAAGCCAAACCGCTATCGGTATTAAGACGCCGCCTCCCGCTATAGAGGGGGCGATTAAAACAGTTTGTTGCCCAAACTTCTGTAATCACGCCCTAAATCACACTGGTGGCGGATGATTACGGGCGGTGAAGCAAACACTTGTCACGGCAGCGTTAATTACAAGCGGCGGACGATATTCTTCTTTTAAGCTGCGGATCATTATTATTTATGCAAAGAATGTGCCAGGGGGTGCCTGGCTGCCCCGAGCCGATCCTGACCCTACGCGATACCGCAGCCAGGCGTGTTGTGTCGCGTTCAAAACCTTTTATTACAGCGGAGTAAAAGTCAATGCCCTATTTTCTGGGGTTTGTTTCTGGAACAAACAAAACACAGGTAGATAGGAAAACACTGACTGCATCCATTTGAATTTCAGATCGAACGATGTATCGCCTCCTCCGAACCTTCACTTGTCAAATTGAGAAATTGCTACTGAGTCGTTTGTTTGGTGTGTGTGTGCGTGTGCGTGAAGTTATTTTCCACTGTACAACCATTGATTTCTCCATTGTTCTCCCTCATGACTTAAATAAAGAGAGTCCCCGAAGCCGCACGGCTCTAAATATGTATTTCTGCAGCGCAAATTAGAGACTGCGCTGTCAGCCGGGCACCGAGCCGGAGTGAAGGGACGGGCTAAATATACCAAAACAAAAACAAAGCTCTCAAATTGAAAATTATAAACATTTAGACATTGAGTCATGGACAAAAAAATATATATATATAAAAATCAAATCCAATCAAATACCAAGTGAGAAGGTGATTCGGAGTGCGTTCTGTGTCGAGACTGCGGAGGGAGTAGTTCAGCGGTTCGGGAAAGCAAAAATTTCTCTCTTTATTGCAAACGTTTGATTTTCTTAAATGGCCGATTTCACACTTTGGCAACCGCCATTGCTCGCTAGGGAAAGGTTCCAACGCTATCGTATTAGAGGATATTATGTAATGGCGTCGGAAAAAGAGAATGTCAAAAATGTTCCGTTTGAAAAACTCCCTTTTTTTGGACGGCTGGATGGATCACTTTTCTCCGAGCCGGTGCCGGTGCCAGGACCCGGTGTCGAGCCTTTCTGAGGAGAACTTGGCAGAGTCAGCCCTCCAACCTGTGCCACACTAAAGAGATTTTTCAGCAGCTGTAGGGTCGTGGAATGAAATAAAAACAATATCGAATAATAATCGAATAATTTAGGGCATTTTGTTGACCCCCTTTTGCTCCCCCATGGATAATGGTGGGTGCAGCTGGAGGTGGAGCAGGCTGACAAATCAAAGTTTTCCCTCGTGCGATCGGAGCTCCACCTCCGTGTGGATATCGTCCATCAGTTCCATTCACTGTTATTGCAGGAAAGGTGGATCTAATTTGGCGAGAGCCAGCTTTAGCCATCACACGGACCGAGCTCCCTTGCTTACCTTGGACAACTCATCCTCCCTCCTTGCAAAATACCGCTCCTTGAGCTCCTTTGGCACCGCCCGAGCAGCAACGAGTGAATTAAGAGGGTTTTTTTTGTGTGTCTACAAGTGTGTGTTTGAAAAGTGAGTGTCCTGTCAAAGCGGAGAGGGAAAGAAGCCGTGGCACAAGCCCCGACAAGGCATTTGTTGCTGTGTAGAAATATGTATCCAGCAAAACAAAAAAGGCCCGGATATGGCTTGAATGTTGAACATGGGGCCATCGAAAAGGAGAAGCGGTCATTATGTATTTAGTGACAAAAAAATATATGAAGTGGCTGAATAAGCCGAGACAGTGAATTGGTGTGGTCTTTAGCGTGACACATGGTAACAACTGGATTCAGAGCTGTAATAATAACTTGCAATTATACTTTCAGCGCAGGGCTATCAGTCTAACGGAGACATTTCATTATGATGGAGGGGTTTACTACACCACCGCTGTCAAGACACGATGCGACACGTATGAAACGTGATCTAAATTGTACCATCTCGCTCACTTTCTGTCGGATTTTCGTTTCCGTCGCTCAAACCCGAGGGTTTCGGAGCTTATGTCGAGTCAGGAATCTTATTATGTTTTTTTTTTTTTTTTTTTTTTCCCCGGAGCGCTCCGGGAAAAGCCAAAATGTGGCCGTTTCTCTAAACACAAATCTGGAAACAAATATTTGAATCTCTACGACCGGCATGTGGCGAGGAGTGACACGAGCCGTTGCACTTTCCCTTTACAGTGCGAAGCCGGGCCGCAGATGGACATCAAAGGCCTTGGACGCAGATGAAAACCTAACGTGTTTGGGGTGTGTGAGCACATCCGGATTGTGTTTTTGTACCTATCTGGATCCTTCCCCCCCGACTGACCAGCTGTTGAGCAGAGTCCGCGCCGGCCCGACATGCACACGTGCGGTCCTGCTCAGTCCTGTTCAGGGAAGCAGGTAACCAAAGCCCGACTGTCCGGAGAGACGGGCAAATGTGCTCGTGCAGTTAAAAATAGATGCACAAGAACAAAAAGACGTGCAAAACAAATTGTTTGAAATGTCTGCACCCGCACGAAGCGCTGTGTGTAAACCCAAACACGTAATCGGTAGCCGATGTTCCCCCACCGAGAAGCGCGACACTGTGTGTTTTTATTTGCAGGTACACAAAGTCGCAATTTTGGGCACTCAGCCCTCCCGCCTGCCCGCCCTGCCCCCAATTCTTTCCCTTCGCTCTCTGGAGCAGGAGTGGTTGTCCAAATATAGATATAGGGTCTGTTTCCACTGAAAACCAATATCACTACATTATGACATCACCCTCCCGTTCGCCGAGATGTTCAACTCTTCCCCCAAAAGTGTTTTCAACCCGGAGCCAGCGCTTGTGGCCAAAGAGCTTTTTACAAAACACCGTGTTTTCTTCAGAGAGCCCTCGCAACAGATGGTAGGCATTTGTGTGGTATCGACTTTCACGGACCCTAATGTGCGGATCAGAGTGAGCGGGAGGATGGAAGCGCTGCCCTTTTGGAAGTAGGATATCACACACGCACACGCACACGCACACACACACACGCACACACACAGGAACGGGATGGTGTGCATACAAGCGCTTGAGAGTGACTGACTGCCGGCCTGTTTGCCACAAGCCTCAGGGGGGTGTGTGTGTGTGTGTGTGTCTGTGTGTGGCTCACATGCAAGCCCCCCCCCCCCCCAGAAACTAAGGCAGGAAATGATTTCTGCGGCACACAAATTAGCACCACTTACGTCAGATGAGAGTGAAGTGGCCTCAGTGTGTCCGACAGGATGTCTTTGGTACAACAAACAGTCCCGCTGAGCGGTTCCACTGACTGACAGCGTTTTTTTGCACTCTCCCCCCAAAACCCCCTTAGCAACCATTAGTCAGCTCCGGCAACCTTCATCGTTACAACTAATCCTTGCCCGATATATAAAAAAACCCAAAAAACAAACAAACAAAAGAAAAAAAGGTAACAAGTAGCTTTAGGGTGGATTCCGAGGACGGAGATATCCATAAACTACAGATATTGGCGTGCGAGCGTGAATGAGTCGTTGTCCTGAGAGCTGTGTTTTTGGGTTTGAAGAGGCTGCGTCTTGGAAACCGCCGCAAAATGCTTTTAAATGCTGTGTTTTCCTTTCAGGTCAGCGTTCCAAATGCATGTTCCGTATGTTGCAGCCGACCACGTGCCCATGCTCGGCTGCACGCAGGTAAATGTTTGACGGGGGCGATTAAAGTTCGCACAGGCGGAACAAAAAAACAGACGCGGTTCTCCATCCGTCCCCTGTGATTCCAGGCAAGAGGTTCCAGGGAGTGTGCATCTGACGTCAGAGACCGCCTCTGCTGCTCCGGGCTTTCTCGAAGTAACTTTGAATAACTGTGTAACTAATATTTTAAATGGCAGAATCTTCTCTCCGGGCTTTGTGTCATTTATGCTCTGTGGTAATAATCTCTGGGACTTGACACTCAACACGTCTCCTTTGCCTTATGTTTGAAATGGGTCCTTTGAACCCCTGTTCTCGAGTGAAATAGTCACACTTTTTTTTTTTTTTTAAGATTTTGGTCTATTTTCTATGAAACTGAATCTAAAGGGCTGACCGGGAGATAAGGTCCCAACTTCGAACGGCTTTCTCCCCTCGCTAAAAAAGGCTTAACAACATTTTTCTCCTTCACAAGGGATCAATAAAAAGTTATACAACTGTTTTCCATTAGTATTTCCCCTTGCGGCGTATCCACTGATACTCCCAGTGCGATGACGACGTGTGGCTTTGAACTGGTGTGGAAAAGACAGTCATCACAAGTCTGCTGAAGAAACAAAATGTCCGGACGACTGCGTGTGGATACTAGGCAACTTTGACGCGACAGAAGTGCGAATCACCTATAACAGCACTCGCAGCTTCCTTGCAGCCTGAGAAGAGAGTTTGTGTTCAGGAGGAGGGATTTGGTAAAGCGTGACCACACTTCAGAAGACTCCTCTGTGAGATTGATGCAAGGTGACATTTAATGTGAGAAGACTGACGGCGGCAATTACTGCTCATATGTTGACGCAAGCGATTTCTGTCAAATGTGGCCTGCCCGATGCCTTGGGTATGCGGCGTTAACCATTTTATTCATTAAGCCTATGCAATGTTTTTGTTATCATTGGATATGAACACAGCTTTTGGGAATGCGTTCAATTCATTTTATTAATTGGGGGTAACTATCACAGCTTTACTCATAAAGAACCAAATTAGCATCAAGCTGTTTTAGAAGCCACATTTGTGTGGTCATTAGCCTCAGCGGCTTTCGCCTCATCCACTGACACAATTAATCCTAACCCCAACACACGACAGAGGCAATTTATTGAGGCATTCAAAATCCCAATAAGGGTGTGAATGGTGCACGAAACACGACTAGAAAGCCACTCCAATTTGCAATGGGGCAAACGAGAAGCCAGGTGAATCCATAAACCTCCGAAATCTCTGCTGAGACTTCATGCCCCCCGTGGCTTCTGGGGGCGACCTACCACCCCAGGCCTCCAGAGATCATGTAAATATAGTGTTTAATGACACACTGTCAGAGCATGGCTGCTATTATAGCCTTTCAACCAAACAGAGGTCATCTTTGCCACCCCGCCCAAAGGAGGGGCCGCCTCACCGCGGCGGTTAAAGGCCCCGCTTTCCCTCTGACCAAAATGACAGACAGGACTTTATCTTCACATTTGGACAGTGGTTTTTGTGGCTGGGTCGTGCTGAGAAACCTTTCGGAAGCCTACAAGGGCTTAGCAGATCCTTGCTGATTAGTGCCATTGTGTACATTGGATTATGCCTTTGTCACGCTGTCCGTTTACTGTATCCGCTCCCACCGCCCCCATCCAAAAACACCGGCACCTACCGGCCGCAGATCGGCTTGGAAACCGCTGCTTCCGGGCACTGCAAACCGCGAGAACTTTACGATAAGTGTTCAACCACTGAAGCATGAGAGCAGCCAACATGTCCTACTACGCACTGATTACATGAGAGAGAGTTTGGCATGGAGGCGAGTATCCTTTAATATTTCAGCTGAACATCAATCCAAAAAAAAGAGTCATGAACTTCTCCCTTTGAAAGTTCAGATGGTGATAGATTGTTTATTTCCTCTGAGAAGGCCTGGTCAATGTAACTCAGCGACACATCAGCTCACTTTTCTGCCGCAATGTTGTAATCGATCCAAACACAATACTTGCATTGGCTTCAACTGCCTCGACCAAAAATAAAACTAGATAAAAATAAAATACAATACAATGAAAGCAACTATAAAAACTATAAAGTAAATATTTATAAAACGTCAAACAGCTTGGATCAATAACTATTGTTTTGTCCAACTACAGGCTGAACCAATACCATCACTATGACACCGACATCAAAATCAGTTGCTCTAAACAGCTTGCCAGTCAGACGCAGCATGCATCTTGATCTCTTCACTCAAATACATCCAAAACACACAAAGTAATTGCTAAATTTGCATGCTGAGTAATGTTCTCCTCAGAAGATTATCCAGATGCTGCATTAGATTAGGCCCAAGGGACTTTTCCTGGTGTGCAGACCGGCGTACAGGCCATCCAGTCTCAGGACATATCGCCTTCGCATCCCGAACTTCCATTTGATCTCATGGAGAACAGGCAATCATGGGGAAACCGTTGCACTCCAAACTTATTAGCGTGGCTTTGAAGTGGCCCTCACTTTTCACTTTGTCATCTGCTGATGGTTTGAGTTTAACACTTAGAAAGAAAATTAAAAGCCCTAGGCATTTAGGCGCGGGGCCATGCGCAGCAGCTGCTCCTCCCTCCAATGGCGCTGACGTTTGATGAGCCCACTAGCTGTCCTTTCTCTCACACACACACACACACACACACACACACACACACACACACACACACACACACACGCTGCACGAGGAAGGAAAGAAAAACGGCCAATTGACCATATGGTAGCAATGCTTTACAGTTAAAGGAGACAGGAGACACAAAACATCAGATAATAACCAAAACAACACAATATATCCAACACCAAAGAATTCATTTAAAAGCACTGCGTTCCATCAGAAACGTACATGTTCATTAGAAACCTCCGTGAATCTTTCCTGATGCCCTGCTGTGAACTGTTAAGGTTTGGTTGAACTGTGTGAGGTGGAAAATAAGATCGAGAAACCGCACTCCACAAAAAAGAAAAGGACCCGTTGTGTTTCAAAATGATCCTTTGAAGATAAAATCAGGTGCACATTAAGACTTTCGTGGGAGTTGGCTTAAAGTGGAAACAGACAACTTTTTAGGAGTAAGTTGTGTGGCACGCACGACTCGGACTGGGCGCTGTTCAAAAATCGCGAAAGGATTCCGTCGGTTAATTTAGATATCGTGTTCATTTAGACGTTGCAGGTTTAAATTAAGTCGGGAGTCAGTTGCGAGATTGCGTCCCACTTCGTCTGGTGTGGGACAGTGATTGGGAGCGCTATTCTCATCCTCTTTTGGTTTGGGCAATGGTTGACGCACTTCCTTCGCGCCGTAAATTGAGCCTTCGATTTCTCGGGAGGTCGTACCCGGTGGCAGACAGAATTGCATAGTGAAAGCAAGGGTCACAGGGAATCAATCTAAATGCAGATGGTGCCATTATTCTATAGCCATTACACAGTGCAATCAACATTTACTCCATAATGATAAGTAAAAGCAATAAAGTTGTGTATTTCCACTTCAAGTGCACAAGTGCATGTTGCATTTTAATAAGTTTGGGAAGCAGCCCACTGTGAATCCAAAAGACATCATTGGTCTCAATATGGTTTTGTTCCTATCTCAGTGCAACCGCAACATCTGATTACACCACATGCATAACTCCATAGGTAGTAATTACCTGTAGCATAGAGCCAATCTAGAGTACCCGAAAATTACATAATTTAGTTTAACCTGTACTATTGTGGGTACCGACTAAGGTTTTGGGAACTAATGGATCAGTTGCTGTTTTGAATAATCAGAGCACAAGAAGACATCTTCAATCCAACATACCGTACATTTTATTGCTTAATTTTCCGTAAAAACCACTGGTCCATTACGTGAGTACAATATAGTTCAATTCATGTCAAATTAAAGCATCAGAAAGGCAGTGACAAATTCAGTAAGTGTAACAGCTAATATAAACCAATTAAAATACAAACCTTGCACAAATATTAATTGGGTATCCAGCTTTAGTGTTAGAGGAAAGTACACGTAATCCTCACGATGGATTAGAATAGAATGCATTAACCAGAAGTTGTTTCACACACCCAAAAGGTAACAGTTCATAGTTAGCGAGCATCAAGGGACATGGAACCCATCTGGATACTGCTTCCTGATTGGATGGACGACGAAGTGTCTTTTCCTGGCTGCGGACCATTGATTGGATAAACTAAGAGGGAAGGGGAGAGTTCAAGACTGGAAACTTGGCCCTGGAAAAAGAGAGAAGTTCCGTTAAAAATGAATGGCTTTGGCGGTCCGTAGAAGAATGCAGATGGGGAGGAAAGAAAAAAAAAGAAATAAAAAGAAGTCATGGATGGGGGAGAATATGCAGGGAGAAATATGGTGAGCAGGTGAGATGGGAGTTGGCTCCTGATGTCAATAAAAGCATAATTTCAACGACTCTTTCCTTTATTTAGCCTGCTTAAATGGTGACATCTCAAAATGCCACAGGCAATTCAAAAGGGATTAAAACACAGTGGTGCAGACAGACACTATGTCTCATCCCAAAGGACATTGCTCTCACCCCTTCGAATAATAAAGGAAAGGATTGTAGCCTAAAAAGTAGCAGGAGGAGGGCAAACCAAACGGAGCGTATCTGTAACGTGTGGTATTCCAGTCAACCTCAGAGATATTTTTAAGAAAAAAAAAAAAGTACACTACCAAATATCAGTACAAAATAAGTTGTTAGAAGGGTGTGTGCCGCACAGCCTGAGCCCGACGCCACATGGAGAGTTTCCCTGAGAATCCAGTTGGAGCAGACTTTAATCTCAGCGTACCTTACCTGACAGGGGCTCAGTAGTTAATCATCCTCTTGATACCTTCAAAGCACTTCCACTTGTCTGGGATGTAGAAGGGCTCGAATATGTGAGGAAAGGGAGTGTCATAGCCACAAACCCTGGAGATGGGCGCCTCCAGGTTGAGGAAACACTCCTCCTGCAAAGGAACCCAGAGAGGCAAGCATTGTAACTCCGCCGGCCACACAGCGCGTCAGCACGGGCATGTCCTTCGCCTTGACAGGGCCCCACCAGCAGCGACACGTCACCGCTGCCAAAGTGTCACGTCGTTTTGGAATTTCGTCAATTCACACCGGGTCGGCCTTCGTTCCGTTTACGCCGTGCTACTGAAAGCAGCACACGTCAGTCTTTCTATCACTGAAACTACATATCGTGGACTGTATCGACCTTTAATGGGTTAAAGTGGATGTTTCCTTTCGTTTTCAGCCCTTTGCCTTTCATTTCATTCGCACTTCAGGTCTTGTTTGTTTATGAACGTAGTTGGATCCGTTTCGGAGGTAAGCGGTCATTGTTCGTATTTCACATTTGCGGAGATTCATACGGAGCTTGACGGGCACGAGGAACCCCGAGACTACATGAGCTGACCGGCCAGGTGCCTGACTGAAATAATGCAAATACAAGCGAACTATAACGGGGAATCCAGAACAACTTCCCAGGTATGAAGTAAAATCCAAAGTCCATTCTTGGGTGGTATATTTGTTGATAATATTTTCTTGACACAAGTGAGGTTTGTAGATTTGTAGTGGTGAAAAAGTATTCCACATTAGGACTGCAATTCTGCTATTTCATATATGTGGTTGATGCATTCCAGGCTTGGTAATAAAATATTTTCACTTAATACATCTTTTGAATGGACTTCTGTGGGAACCCATGCTCCAGTTTATGCTTTGCGCTCGGAAAAAATAGAGCCGAGGTGTAACAAAACGGCACGCCGCTTTCGCGACGCAGTCGTGGTGTCACCTTCCATATTGATTAACATGGAAGCGCATCTGAAGCGCTTTCACGAGGCTGACGTGTCGCTTCTGGTGTGGCACAGGGGTCAGCCGACACATTCAGTCACTGACCACTGTGAACGCGGCTTCTCATTTTGTGACACTGACGGAAGAATAACAAACGTTTTGCCGTCAGACACCAAGCAGCTTCCTAAAGTTTACTACACGTCACGCAGGTAATGGAGAATGAGAACGCTGAATTAGAGATAATTATTCATCGGTCAAATCCCCAAAGACCAGAACTGTGGTTACTGCCGCATCAAGTTTATACCGAATAGGGAGGCAAATTCAAAAGGAATTTCCTGAATCGATAGTTGTAGACCTAAACAAACGTAAAAGCTGATGACTTCGCCCGGGGTGGTGCCATGACGCGTTGGGACCAATGCAACGTCGCGCACCGCCAAGATTTTGTGACTTGGCGCCAGCGACGTGAGCAGCGTTTCTCATCATCTCATTTCAAGACTCGCTGAGCTGGTTCGCACATACAGGAGTATTTACCACCCGTCTTTGAACGACTCAAATATTTGAAAAAAATGTTGCCGGCCCCCGCGACGGAATAAGCCGGATGTTATGTAGCAAGTCAATTGTGGTGCAACCACATGCTAATAAAATGACTAAACATTACTAAAATTATATTATATATAATTTAAGTTATCAGAGTTTTGCCAATTCCTAACTCTCCCTCACTCCGTTTTTTTTCCCTCCCCCCACGCCGTTCAGAAAGTGCTGTTATCCCGCTCCCGTCGACTGTGTTCCATCAGAACACAGCATTAGTTGCTGAGCAACATAAACATATCGTTTTCTATGCACAGCCATGTTTGTTGTTCTTCGTTCTTCTGGAGCCTACCTCTACTTCTATAAATACTTCCTACTCCACCGGGCATTGTTTCCCCTCGGCTGCCCCCTGTGGTTCCGATGAGTACTATTACTTCTTGGCTGGGTATTCTTTTTTCCGAAAAGCCCTGAGCCACAAATACTCCCTTTGATACAAGCAATTCATTGATAGTCGATTAATTGTTAACATCCCTAATTATCGAATCGAATTAACTCAATCTTTGATACAACTCCCTTTGATACAAGCAATTCATTGATAGTCGATTAATTGTTAACATCCCTAATTATCGAATCGAATTAACTCAATCTTTTATCACATGTTTACGTATCAATTACATACAAACGTATAATGTGCCAAAACACCAAATGAGCTAAAAGCTAGCAATTGTTAAGGCAATTTAACTGGTATGAAATGCAAACCATCACTCATGTCTTTCGATTTGCTTCTGACCTCCCCCCATGGAGTCAAAGCAGGATGGAGTTGGCCAAAACACTCCACATGGGGCCGACCCCCTACTAAGTTAAATGAACAAGCTCAGATGCATGCGCACAACCTTTTAGACAAGGACCTCAAGTACCCTCTCAGATTACCCTGTGATCTGCACAGCACTTGCAATCAAACCAAACTTTGCAACCGCATTGCGCTTTCTTAGCCAGTTTGACTAAAAATTGCACTTCTCATTTATACATCTTTATAGAGTTTTGAAAGTAATCAAAAGCTCAAAAAGAGACTGCAATGGCGCCGTTCGGCAGGACAGAACTTTATTTTTATGATTCTCAGTATGGTTTTCATCTGTTCTTCTGGCAGTGTGGAAGGAGACGGCAGGCATGATGAGGAGCACTTTGTGTGCTGATAATGTCACGGCCTGTAAAAAAAAACAATGGACCAATGGCATGTGGAAGAGAGTGCACCCGAGAGGGGGAGGAGAGAAAGCTTGCTGCTCTTACTCACAAAAGCCCTTGGTTGTACCTTCGCGCAGGGCGTTTATAGCCGGCAAATTCTCTGTTGCAGTTTTCTCAGAAACCACGGGTGACAGAGAGAGAAAGTACCATGTGCAGCATGAAGCAGTAAACGAAGAGCGCTAGACTGCAAACATGGCTGCACGCGCAGTGTCGGAGCTTGCAAAAGCGCTAAAAAGGAGCTGGTCTGTCTGCCCGCTCCATGCAGAGACAGGAGAAGGGAGGTTGAACTTATGTCCTGCTCAGCATTATATTACAGAGAAACTTTCTGAACTAGAGAACAGAGTCACAATGTGTAATTATTCTCCCTAATTGCAAGAATCACATGAATACTAATAAAAACGTTACCTTTTATTTGTAAACTGAACTTTACGACGACCCTGTTAATTCACAATAAAATCACAAAACTTGAGTTAGCTGTTTGCGTATACTAATTTATCTCTGCATCCAAAAAATTAATTGGTAACTTTGAATTTCACATCTGACTTGTTGCTGCGAATCAATTCTGGGCAACATATTAGAAATAAAACAGCAAAACGCTGATCTCCCATCGCTTCCAATGCATTTCCAGGGAATGCCGCTCGCGTCAAAATCCCAAAAACTTGGAGGTGCGTGACATCGCGACGTCACTCAGGTCCCCATGCGCCATGGCTATAAACCAGGCTTAAAGAGGACAGCAAGGGCAAGAGAGAGGGAGAGAGAGAGAGGCCCTTTCTGTTACGGGCAGCAGGTCATCCTTTGCTTTGCTTGATCTCTAAGATTAACAAGCAGGCAGACACGCACACAGAAATCCTGGATCCATAAATCTTTGTGGCAGGATGTGGGATATATAATATGGATTAAAATACAACTCTAGTAAAATGTTAAGCCTATCAACCATATTTTATAGATTTTATTGGTTTAATAGCACGCCATGTATGGCAAGGAAAGAAAGTGCTGACATTTCCAGCAGTGCGTAAGATGCTAAACTAGAGGTAGAGAGGCCCGCGGGAGCTCCCAGGGTCCCAGATGGCTGCAGAGGTTGGTTGTGGGCGCACGTTTTGTCTCAGGGCTGGTATCTGCACGGCAGCTGGGCTCCCTTTGCCATTATTCACGCTGCAGCTGGCAGCTTGCTCCACCTGGCTAATTGGTGATGATTAGAGATTTACAGATATATTGGACACTGGTGCCAACATATCATCCACTCCCCACTGCATTGCTTGGTTTCCTACCAAGTGGCGAAATGGCCTCCTTATAGTGTAAAAAAAACATTGCTCTACCAGACAGCCAGATTCATCTGGACAACAGGAACATCGGTGCAATGGCATTAAATATGTAGACTTTTGATTTTGGCATTTCTCTTGCTCTTGTTTGTTTGTCTGTATTTTAAAGGTTAACTAGCCCTTCAGGTGTTGAAAAGGTTCTATCGCCTGAAGGTTTGTTGAGCTTAATGAAAACTCCATGGCACAGTAAAAGAAAACGCTATATCATATGAGAATATGCACCTCTCAGCTGCTGAAAGGTTCACGCTTTAGTAAACTAAAGGGTAATTTAAAGGTGACTGAGTTGAAGCTTCTGGGCTAATTCTAAGTATTTCTCAACCTTATATAGCCTTGAGAAAAATAGAGTAAGACTATGCCATGGGTTTCTTTGAGCTGTGATATGTATTGCGTTAAAGAACAGTAACGGTCACTCTAAAACGTTTTGGGTTTGGGTGAAAGGATTGTTTTTCTTTGTCCCTGTTAGCCAAATCTCAGAGAAATGCGAAAAACCTGACAAGTATAGAACAAAATTTTACTTGAATGGCCCGGGTAGATTTGGATGTTCCTCTGGGAGCTGACAGGCTGATGGAAGCCCACACAGCTCCAAACTCACAGAAAGATTTGCCTGCAATGGCCAACATTTTTGTATTTTGTAAGCAGTTGACACAATTGGAACAGTTTGACGGAGTAACCTTCCATGCTGGCTTGAATATCAGGGTGAGGTGATACCTAATATACAACAAAAATGCAGTCAAAAAATATTTTAGCACTAAAACTAAAAACGCAAACTAAAATAAAAAATGAATCCCAATTTCCTATAACACAAAGTAAATTAAGTAGTGTGTTGCTACTTTTCAGGCTAGTATGTTGTTAAAGGTGACGATAAGGCCATCCATTTTGTCTGGATTTAAATGCAACATTGAACCAGCCAGACAGACAGACATACAGCATCAGGGACTTTGCCCCTTTTGTCTGAATCAGAACTGTAATCTCCTCTAAATACACATGCTAGAAGTGGGAGAAAAGTACAGTAGTCTGGTTGCCTGCCACCACAGCTGGACAGAGAATGGCCACACAACTCAGATTTCATTCAAATCAGTGTTTATCTTTTGGGAAAGTGCATTATTATATGTAATATATTTAAATGTCGGAATAAAAATATGACAACGTGGTGGTATGAAGAGCCCTGCATCCTCAAATGAGGTTGCATTTTTGAGAAAATATAACCACGCGGGGGCTCAGATTTGCAGTTGTGATATTGTGTCTCCTGTCACATGCTAAATAAGAGACTGTGAAAGATGGCCACAGTTTGGGTGCTGCAGTCACAGGCAGTGCCATAAATATGCCAATATCTTCTTTTAACCTGCCAAGAAGGACTACAACAGGCCTGCAAATTAGCTAAAAGACAAGGGAGGCTTGCCTGAGGAAGCAAAACCGTGTGTTTTTTGGAAAACATAAAGGTTGGGTGCTTGGCCAAATGTTAATTATTATTTTTTTGCTTAGATTTATTGTATACATAGTGCATACAGTCGTCCCAATACATAAACTGTATGCATTGGCTAAATGGTAACAACATTTGTTGGCATCTTGAACACTGTGTTTTTGAAAGAGGTTTGTTAATTCCTTTGAACTTTTTGGCTTTTAACAGGGGCAACAGCAGCAGTAGGAGTGTCTTACTACTGGTAACTCTACCAAGATTTTCAATGGGTAAACTCTAGGGTATCACGATTCAAATTTGTGATTGAAATAAGCGTTAGATTTTGAACTTCAATCAGCAGGTTGGCAAATTCTCCATGTATGGCAGACGCACGGACGCGTAAGGTGAGAGTTGATGACTGGGCCGAATTAGTTTTGTAGAATAGTAATCGGGAAGTAATTCGCCTTTTACTACCATCGTTGCCCCCTGGCAAAAATAGCATTCATTTTTACTGCACTTATATTGGTGAGTAACTTTAGAGTAGTGTAAGTAACTTATTGTTTATTATTCTAAAGTCTAATTTTGATTAAGCTCTTAACTCTTTAGGTGTGTTAAATATGAATTATTCAATTTTTTTTTCAAATATTTATATATAATGTTACTTATTAAGTAACAAGTGTTTTTCCTTACAATTCCAGACTCTATAGTCTAATATTGGCATAGCCTTTAGTGCTGGAAAAAACCCCCATATGTTTAAAGAAAAAAATCGAATTGTGACCTTACAATCGAAAGTGAAATCGAATGTAGATTTGGAGAACATTGACACCCCTAGTAAACTATCACACCCTTCATTTCCTCAACTGCACAAGCCAAAAGACATTTAGTCAGATCAATTACAATACTAATAGTAATTAGATTCAAGGGTAGTAATATGCAACAAATCCTCATTTTAACTGGAAAACAGAGGGTTGACTACAGTTTTTCTGTGTTTTCTGGGACAAGTAAAAACAAAAATAAAAAATGGAAAATGGCACATGTAAACATCACGCACAAGTCATTTCGCTACTTTATTGCATATTTAGATCAACCTCCAGTCATTTGTCATTTGATCCACAGAAAACATGGTCCAGATATATTAAAATTCAGCCTCATGTTTTTTCAATGGGAACCTGAAACTGGTTTTCATGATTCACCCTATGCAAAACACCAAATGTTGAAAAGAAAAATGTTTAGCCTTTAACAGCAATTGAATAATTTTCTATATTGTCAACAAAAAAACAAAAACATGTGCACAAAATAGGCAGAATCATTTGCAGGGAGTGATACAAAACATGCAAACTAAAAGGAGAAAAAAAAGGGTACGCCCCCCTTTACAACCCCCCACAGTTATATGAAAGGCAGTAGTAGGTAACGAGTGACCTGGGCCCCTTAAAACTATCAACTTGAATGAGGTGGTATATATATGAGCCTTCAGGCTTTATAACTCATAATCTACCTGCATCCGATTCTATACCACTGCACAGATTCTATAATATCCCCCATGTGCATACACACACACACACCCTCCTGGAAACACCACCCGCTCCTCTGCCTCTCTGCATTCTACTTCTGATTCGGAAGGCGTATATGGTTGACGGGCAAACACGTGAGCCTTGATCCTTGGCCGGTACCACCGGGGACTCCAAGGGGAATTGGACTCCGACATCTTTGAAGCGTTTCCCACTGCAGCACCGCAGCTCAGTGGTAGCTAGACGCTGGAGCCCGCTTGACTCCCATTACACACAAATAAAAGGAAAGCACCATGGAGCGGAACCAGACTCCGGCATTCCAGGCCTCTCTCTGAAAGCTGTGGTAGATCTACAGCGAATGCTACGCTGTATGACTGACAGGAGTGTGTAATATGGGCTGCGTGACTGCAGTGGAAGATGGTGCACAAACTGCAGCCCAGGCATACTTCAGAAGGAAAAGTTGTGTCGTATTAAATAACCATCTCTAATATTGCCAGCAAAGATACGCTGTGTGCGGCTTCTAAGCTGCAGTTGCGATCTCCGGAGGCAAGAGCTCCAATAGTAAACAGCATGATAAGAGTCGCTTTGGTGGAGAACTACATATTCAATATGACAAAAACTGACAAGCTTTTCCTCTATAACAAAGGAGACAGTTCTTTCTCTTAAGTGAAGAAAATGCAGAAAAGTGAAAAGGTAAATAAAGTAGAGTTTGGGAAAGAGGCAGGATTCACCAGCTCTCTCTGTGCATCCCTGGGGTCCATTAAAACATTGTCTTTGCCCCCCCCCCCCCCCCCCCCTCCCCTCATTTGTTCTTACTCGATCCCATCCAGTCAGCAATGAGACACTCAGTAGGAGGCCAGCCAATGACAAACCATAAACCATAAGGGCTGCGGCCAAATCCCGACAATGGAGACTTGCCAAACCCTACCAAAAGGCCCTGCTGTTTTTAATACAAAACTAAAAGGTCTAATCCATAAACGGATCTTTCCGTAAGGCCTGAGGTGGACGGATTTGGCCTAACTGTCTCTTAGTTGAAGCCACTTTTATCCAGAAATAGACAAAATTCTAAATTATACTTTAGAAGGTTTACTTTAAGGCTCACCAGGCTCTTATTGTTGTTGACTGCATTCTAAATCCTGGGGGTGGGAGTCTACAGAAAATTCCAGAACCATACTTTCCAGCAAGGAGCCGTTTTACAACTAAAATCAAACCCTTAATTGTCCATGCTGCCACAGTTGCTGCTGTGGGCCATTGAGACTTTACATGGCAGTGTGCAGCATTACTGATTATCCAAAGTAATTACTTTAAGTAAACAGAAAAGTAAACAAGGATCCCCAACACACCTTTTCCACTCACTCAATCTGACGTCATATGAATATTGTGATCCTGGCAATCTGTAGATGAACCGATGACTACATAAACCAAATACAATGTGGAAACATGGACATTAAGAAGATGACTCACTGGCAATAGAAGCACTCCAAGAGAGGGGGAAAGAAAGGTGTGGCGGACCAGGGCCGTGGTTAAGCCACGGCTACAGACGGCTGCATGGCCCCCTTCCCGTGGCCGTACAGCTGCCCTGAATCGGCCTAATTAGCACACAAGTGGCGCTGATTAGCTGACCTGGGGTAGGGAGCTTTCTTAATGTTTGTCTGTCTCGCAGAGAGGGATCGGCATACAGGGCTTGTCAGCCGACTAGGAGCCAGTGAAGCAGTCCTTCCTCCTGTGCCCCGGCTTAATTAATTAATATTATTATTATTACTGTTTAGCGTTTGGCCAGCGAGCCTTTCTGTTCCCGTTTATTTAACAAAAACTCACGCCATTGGCACCCTAGTGCCAAAAAGTCTCCCTCCCTAAACCCCTAGCGGTGGGTGGAGACATCCACAAGTGGTGCCTGAACAGGGCATGGGGATATTCACACGTATCCAATGGTCTGGCCCAAATTTCGTCATAAGGGGAAAAAGCATACGGTGAAGGCTGCTGTAAACTCCCAACTGTCACACTCCCTGATTTTGGCCACAGATTGGCCAGGGAATGACACGTTGATCAGAGAGGCTGCGGGACTGTGCTCACGGTCAGTAGGGAGATGTGAGTGTTGTGTGGCAGGTTGCGACGTGGAGGGGCCGTCGGGTCCGGGACCGGGTAATCCCAAGGGGGATCTTCCCCGGTCCCATTGGCCTTCTTCAGGGATGATTTTCTGCTGGAGAAGTTGCGAGAGGATACCCTGCGCATGGCCTTTGAGTGGGTAGTTAAAATTGATGGCGCGTTGGTGCATCCAGACGACGCGCTCACCCACCCGTACTTTTCGCTGATTAGGGACAGGCTATATTGAGTGAGCCGTGACACTCAGTCAGGAGAGAAACTTACCCAGTTGTTGGCAGCCGTGAAATGTTTTTCCAGGCAGCTCACCATACCCCGATGGCCAGTTACCTCTATAAAACACTGCAGCGAATAATGGCCTGCTTCTATAGGCCGGGAAATTTGGCAGATATACACAAGTGGTGCACCGTGTGACCTGAGTGCCAATTGGTCAACCCTCCCGCCACGCCAAAAGGGCCGTTGAGGCCCCTCCCACTAGTTGGGGTCCCGTTTGAAAGACTAGGTATGGACCTCATCATGCTGTTATACCATAGTGCTTGCGGGTATCATTGTGTATTAGCCCTAGTGGATTTTGTAACCTGCCACTCAGAAGCAGTTCCCCTGTGCAGTACTGCGGCAAAAGATGTGGCGCAGGAACTGTTTCAGGTTGTCTCCCGAGTCGGATTCCAAAAGAATATCCTGACCAACCAGGGCACTTTGTTTATGTCACGCACACTTCAGGATACTTACAAATGACTCGGTGTCCGCTCAATTTGGACCAGTGTTTACCATCCCCGGACCGATAGTCTGGTGCAACGTGTAAATAAAACTATGAAAAACATGATTCGGGAGTTTGTTCACGCTGATAGCCATAATTGTGACAAGTGGTTAGACCCTCTGTTGTTTGTGGTGGCGGCTGCCCAGGCCTCCATGGGACTTTCTCCCTTTGAGCTCCTTTTCGACAGGAGACTCCGGGGGCATGCTATACCTAATTAAAGAAAACTGAGAGGAAGGGCCGAGCGCCAGTAAGAACTAAGTACAGTATGTGATGGACCTGAGAGAAAAGTTACATGCGCTGTCACGGGTCAGCTTTCATGAAAGGTTCAGGAACAGGGGGCAGGTACGACAGAGGGGTAAATTCAGACTGGTAGACAAGGTGTTAGTATTGCTCTCTACGTCCAGCTATAAATTGTTCACCAAGTGGCAAGGGCCTTTTGTGGTTACATGGTGGCTGGAGAGGTCAAATAGGAGGTTGAGTAGTCTGACAGGCAGGGGGTGAAGCAGATTTAACGGCTCGGGCCACGGCGTTCATTGAGCTGGATGAGTTGGGGCCAGAGGTTCCAAAGATGGCCCATCGTACCGCGGCCCTGTTAAATGACCCTCTCTCTCCAGGTGAGAACGCAGATGTGGCCACGCTTTCAGCACCACTTCTGTGATGTTTTCTCCTCCATACCAGGCTTCACATCCCTCACACACCACCTTGCGGACACGAACCCGGGGGTGAAAGTGCGCTCTCGGCCCTATCGGGCGGCTCAAACATAAATGCAAGATCTTGCAGGAGGAAGTAGAAGCCATGCTAGAAATGGGGTGATAGAGGAGTCCACAAGTGACTGGTCTAGCCCCATCATGCTGGTGGGTAAGCCCGATGAGTCGGTGCGTTTATGCGTAGACTATCGAAAAGGTGAACGCGGTGTCAAAGTTCGACGCCTAACCAATACCCCGGGTCGACAAACTTCTCGACTGGTTAGGTACGGCTTGTTTTTTCACAACATTGGATTTAACCAAGGTATACTGGCAGATTCCCTTGTCTCAGGAGTCCAAGGAAAAGTCAGCGTTTGCCACTCCGTTTAGGTTGTACCACTTTCGGGTTGTTCGGTGCCCCAGCCGCCTTTCAGAGACTCATGGACCGTTGAACCAGCTGTTGGGGCTGGTCGGCTACTAAAGGAGCTTTGTACCCGACTTTTTTGAGCTAACCATCCGCTTGTCTGATTTATCTTAAAAGGGTTCTCCAGATCCGATCCAGTGGTCGGAGAAGTGCCAGCAGACGTTGGCGAAGGTAAAGTCAGCTCTCTGTGGGAAGCCAGTGCTGTTTAACCCTAACTTCTCTCTCCCTTTCTGTCTGCAGACCAACATGCCAGACAGAGGACTGGGTGCGGTCTTGTCTCAGAAGGGACAAGACCAGTGCTGTACATCAGCCGCAAGCGCTCAGAGTGGGAGTCCAGCTACAGCACGGTCGAGATGGAGTGTCTGGCGATCAAGTGGACCATCAGCTGCCTCCACTATAACCTCCTGGGGCAAGCTTTCACCTTGTGTTCAGACCACGCCCTGCTGCAGTGGCTCCAGGGATTGAAGGACACCAACACGCGGATCACCCGGTGGTACCTGCCTCTCCAGTTCTTTAACTTCTGGGTGGTCCACAGGCAGATGGTGGTGTCTGACTTTCTCTCCAGCTCCAGGGGCGTGGGGGGTTCGGCTGTCAGCTGGCTCCCCGGCCTAAGTTGGGCGGTGGGTATATGTGGCGGACCAAGGGCCGCGGTTAAGCTGCGGCTGCAGACGGCAGCACGGCTTCTTAACCGCAGCTGCACAAGCGGCGCTGATTGGTCCAATCCAGGCATGGAGCTTTCTTAATGTTTGTTCGTCTTGCAGAGGGGGATCGGCATACAGGGCTTGTCAGCCGACCAGGAGCCAGTGAAGCCGTACGTCCCGAATTATTATTATTACTGATTATCGTTTGGCCAGCAAGCCTTTCTGTTCCCATTTATTTAATAAAAACTCACGCCATGTTGGCGCCTCAGTGCCAGAAAAACTCTGCCTCCCCCCCTAAAGCCCTGTCGGTGGGTAGAGATACCCACAAAAGGTTTACTGATAATAAATGAGAGTATCCTTTCAAAAATCTCATCTTAAATCTTACACACACAAAGTCAGAAATGATTGTAACCAGTGGGGTCAATTTGAAAAGACTTTACAAGGATGGCGGGGGTCTGTAACTTCAGGAAAAACTCAACTGGGAGAGAGAGTTAATTATGCAACTTTTAGTCAATATTTAGCCAAATTATAATCCTGCTGTGACTTCCTTCCTAAATATGCATCCTGCAAATTAATGCTTTAGAATTTGAATAGTGACTAAAAGCCACTCAGAGAGGTATTGGTACCCCACATTGGTCTGGCCACCTGTGGGGCAGGCTGGCAAAATAGTATACAACATCCAAAACAGAACTAATGAGTCAATATTGTTTTCTTAGGGTTGCATAGTTCTAAGTGACTGATGCCTTCAGTAAGAAGCAAACAGACAAAAAATGCCTGTCAAGTTTGATGGACAGGCAGCGTATTACATGACCTAAGATGCTATGCGGTATTTGCTATTAGGACTAACTTCAGTTCAGCACTCAACACTAACTTTTAAAAGTGGTTGCCAGGCTGACAACCAGGCATCAGCTTTTGGTTGCCAAAACTGAAAATATGGCTACCACTTTTAGTCACCTTATAATTTGAGTAATTGAGATACTGCATCTTTCCATTTAAAAGTAGCGCTTCACAAGATGGGGTCTGAGCCATGCTCATTACTAATGCTGTCTGTCTACAAAGATAAGAACTGGTTATTGTATTCTAGCGGCCATACGTATACAAATTGACTAGAAAAATTACTTCAACTAAAGACATTTGTATTTATCTTTTTATTTAATTTTAGTTTGTTTGCTAAGTACACAATATAGTTTGCTTAGTTTTTGTTTTTTTCTGTCTAGATTTAACTAAAACATTTTTTCACACCTAGTTTTACGCTTTAGTTTAGTTATAGTTAATTATACAGTGATGCAAACACATGTATGGTGAAAAAAGGTCTGAAATATACTTGTGGTATGTGGTGGTGGCAGACGGTTTTCCTGGTTCCTTTGGAGCGCTTTCAAACCGGAGTGGACCCAGATGGTGTCCGCGTCTAAAGTTATATTAAATTACGAGTCCACTAAGTTAATCGAAAAATCAAAAATGATAAAATAGGTCCCCCCCCCAAAAAAAACTCTTCAGTCGGTTTGGACAATTCATACAAGTCACCCAAATTGATGTTAAAAAAGCGGCATTCGCCCAAAAGCAAGATGTTTGCATCCCTGACTGTAATAACCTTGCTCTACTGCCGTCGACTGGTGTCTGTGCACACTGGTGCGCACGTGAATTACCGCACCAATGCACATACAGCGTTCTGGTTCCAACTGTGACAGCAATGTTTAAATATTTTTTATGTTAAAAAGTGTTTGCCAAAGGGGGCAACCAGTGACCACGAAATGGTTGCCAATTGACTCAATCTGGTTGCCGAGGGCCACTGGGCAACTGTTACCGCCCTGCGATTTATAAATCAATTTAAGTAAACGATCAGTTTAAAGATTGGTTTAATTGTGTGTGTATTAACTTGTAACTTGTTAATAACATTGACTGTTCAGTTATGGCTGGTCCGTTTGGACACTGTGACCTAGAACGCTAGTGTCATGACTGATGCCCCTGTTGTGAACGTGTTTAATTCGTCTTCAGTTTCATAGAGCCATTAGTTAAAATAATCCCGGCTATTGAAAATTTGACTCAATCCCTCATTTTCATCATTGCTCGAGTGACGTAACCTTGACAAGTTCCAAGATCAACTTGACATGATGTAAAGCCTGACCAGTAGATCGCGAGCGACCTTTTGGGCACCGCTTATTTAAAAAATAGACAAAGGGCTACCTATACACCTATGTTTTAGCAATCTCTGTGAACTGAACTGCTTTCTTTTAGTTTAAATTTAGCTCAGTATTTCCATTGTCCCCAATTGTTACATATTGATAACTACAGCAACCTCATTCCAAGCTTGGACTAGTAAAGACGATTACGAATACCTAATGTAACATCATTTCTGACTAAATTTTAATGAAAGATAATTGTAAAATGTCAACTACTATTTGCCAATGGAATGTTAGGGCAGTTTTCCAAAAGGTTGTGATATTTAATCCAAGTTGATAAGAAAAATGGTGAAGGTATCCCCTTCCAATCAACCCCTGGCAATAACATGCACACACACTGACACACTTCAAATGACTTGAGCTAAAGATTAAGCGACACACTATAATCCATTTGGCTTTTGTGGAATAAAAGTGTGTGCAAAATGTGTCAGCAGCACAACTGTTCTCAGCCTTTTGTTTATCAGTGAGTTTGTACAAGGACAAAATGGAAATAACACATATGAAATGTGTTTTACTTTTTGAAGGAACAATCACTATCGTTATTCAAATTGTCAGTTAACAGGATGGTGGATAAATGCCATAAAATGAACACTCAAAAACTGCCATATAACTGAATCAGCACCTCTGTAACCCAGTCTCAACAAACTGCACTAAGTAAGCTTTACAAAGGCTGCCTTTTGGAAACCACAACGTGTCCTTTTGTTTTGGTCCGATTTTTGAGTTAATTTGCATATTTCCTAGCCTGGGACCCAGATGAATCTGCAAGCTCATGTTTCATTTACCCTGTATGATACATCTGGCGACCCCCCCATTCAAACAGATTTACACCCAACCATGCAAGGGTCGGGCCAATCACAACCGTTTATCTTATATGGGGCGGGTTTGATATGATAACGATGCAGAGCCGTCGACACACCTTACCAAGATGGCCTCCGCTGATGTGGAACGGTCTGTTGAATCCACTATCATGACAGTATTAAACAAACTGGACGGTATGTTTTCTCTAAAAAGCTTTTGTTGATAAGAAATATGTGTTTGCCATACCTCCAACAGGATTTGGCCAAAGTTTAATTTAACAACTCACTCAGTGCTACATCGGACGTTTCAGTGCTCTGATTGGTTGTAGGTTAGGTCTATCCAATTGCGTCCAGAGGCATTTTGGTCTGCGTCTGCGCCGGTAACGGCCCTTGAAAATACAATACACATTTGCGAATTGGTCTGGCGATGCCAGGCTGCATCCAAACTCTTGACTATAAAAAGGGATTTTTTTTCAGTCACTAATGTGACTGATGACTGATTTTTTTTTTGTGACAACTTGTTTAGCACAATAGATAATGTGTAACCCTACATTTAATGAATGAGAATTAAGAGAAAGGATTAAGGATTAAGCTGATGTCTAATGGCGATAAGGTATTGCTCTGCTCATCACTTCAGCTTTGCGCACCGCATGCGTGGGGAGGGACAGTCCATTAAACATATGGGGGATTTATTTTGTGTGTGTACGATTATAATTAATTATTCCTGAGGCTGTAGCAGACCCTGAATTTTTTCAGTTGAATTGGATTCAGCTGCTCAATGCGAATACGAATGGGGCACAGCTCTACGCTTACTCGACTCATTTCATAAATAAATCATTGATTATAAATGTTTTGGCTAAAGTAAGCAAATTCATTCACATGTGATGAGCAATAAAGTTCAACATAAATTAATCCAGTTTTTTGCACAGTGAACGCACGTTAGAGAGAAATATTCGAGGTAACTGTTTGCCAAGTCCACATCAGCGGAGACGCACGAGCGCACCGGCGCGTCTCCCTCTCCTCCGGCGTTTCACTGTGTGTACAAGGGAGAGTGCGCCTTTGACCACAATGCCCAGTAATTCCACAGATGTGGCGATGGAAGTAGGAAATAAACCCGACAATCGGGGGTGGAATGTCCTCTCGTGCAGAGGTTCCCAACAACCGGCTGGCGGACCTGTGCAGGGCCGCGGGGCATTTGCCACCGGGCAGTGAGAATGTGGGTGGGAATTTATTTTTCAGCGGTGATCTGCAATCTGCTCTGCAGCAGCAGGAAACTGAATAAATTAAATACATCTACAGCTTTTATTTGCTTTATTAGTAGAAAAGATCACTCTGATCAGGGCTGTGGAACCGTATGTAATGCCCCCCCGTACTAAATTTGAGCATTAAAATGTTGAATATATTTGAATATTAAAAATAATAAAGCATACAAATTCAAATTGGTTTGTAGAGGAATATCTGCAGCCCTAAACAGCAATAATAATAATAATAATAATAAAAATGAGCTCTGGTATCTGAATCAGTATCGGCACATATGTATCTGAACTGAAAAGCAGTGGATCGGTGCATCTCTAATTGTAATGTACACTGAAAGAAAAAAAGAAAAAAGTGCCGCTGCGCCCCCTTTTCACTGTGGTAAGAAAGTAATTCATACCATCACAGCCCTAGGCATCCCATGCTGTCAATACACCTTATATTCAGTATACAGTAGACTATTGTAGATGGCCTGTTGAGTGGCAGATCTGTCAGTACTTCTTAAGGAGTAGGTTATTGCCTGTGTAGCTCTAGGCTGTTTGCTGACAGACATGGGCTATTTCAGTTTTATTACAAAGTAGGATTATTATTGTCAGACCCACGTGGGCCTATACTATGGGTTTCAATATAAAAAGCTTCCTGGTGAGTTCTCACTTCAACAAAAGATAACCAAACACTCTTAAGCAAACACAGCTATACAACATGCCTGTCGAATTATGAAATATTTGGCTCCCACTGCCAGCAACAACATGGTCACTCACACAGCCCCTTGTATCCAAATAAATGCAGGATACACAAACACACACACACTCACCTGCACTGTCGAGCTGATTTCAGCAGCAAACCCTCCTGTGATTGGTGCCTCGTGACTGATGAGCAACCTCCCGGTCTTGACCACCGACTGAAATACACAAAGACACATGCAAATCATTATAGTCATCTCTGCAGTACCATAACTGATTTTTGCTGGCTCGTCAACAGAAGAAATTGTTCTTAACATCGGGGTGTCATATATGTTGCATAAGCTACAAGTTACAGAGGTTATAGTTCTACTGTGAACCACATACATTACAAGGGGGACAGACCAACCAAGAGGACAGACCAATACAATACAGATTTCAATAAATTATATTATTACAGTAGACAAATTTGTATAATTTGAGTACTGCCTTAAACCGACAAAGATCAGGTTATAAGTGTGCCTGTAAATGTGCATCATTAGTAGAAACAATGCAAAACAGATGTCTCATTCCCAAACAGGTACAGAACTGATTTCATCTGGTTTCCTCTTTTATCACATCACATTTCTGCGACTGTGTTTGTGTCCATGCTTTGCTGTATGTAAATAAGGGGGTAAGATGTAAAAAAGCCCAATGATGATAACTAGTGGACTAAAGTTTGCCTTCGAAGCTCCCCAATATACATACCCTAACAAAGCAATCCATGCTCTTTCTTACATGCTAACACACACACACTTAGAAGACTAAGTCTGGTTAATTGGTGCATGTCTTTGCCTGTTGGAATGCATGATTGAGGTGTGCGACAGTGTGTGTGTGATGTGCTCAAAATCACGCAGTTTGTGTGCGTATGCATTCGTGGCGGGTGTATACTGGAGGTGCCTCTGGTTAGGCCACCTGTTCGGCCTTAAGGAAGGCAAGCGAGCAAATAAAGGTTGTCCTGCCTGTTGCTGTTCATGACATCTGCAAACTAATCTGGCTGCATTTTGGGCTATGGAGGTTGCACGTGAACGCGTGTCGTGCATTTGTGTGAATTTCAATGACCCACAGGAGCATGAGCTGGAGGTCTAGATTTAAACTTCCCAGAGGCACGTTGGCCCAGCTGGACGATCACAGACACAAGGAGTCTAAACCCCCACTATGCATTTGCATCTGGGTTTTCTATAACCCTGCATTACTGCCAGAGGATTTCTCTGCTGCACCAGCTATCTACCACAGCATAAAAGCAATACTATACTATAATCCAGTGGTCCTTACCCAATGCTATGTCTGTCCACGCTCTGCAACCTCAGTAAACCCTTCCTTTTCTTCGGTGCATTCCTTGCTACCTTCAGAATTTAAACACATTTTTGGACGAATGGAAGCATTCAATCGGCTCTGATTATCACAAATAAGAATAGACTTTTCCAATTATTTTAGCAACAGGTTTGAATAGGTTCATGAAATAGCCAGTTGCTCTGTGGAGTGGAAATTTCCGGTGTGATACCAGAACGATTATAAAGTGGAATTCCATGTCCATCTTTCTGGAACAAAATCAGCTTTCCGCTGCAAGAGTGGAACTACAAAAAGCCGTTTTGCTTCATTTAGATGCACAGGAGGGAAAAATAAATAATAAAAAACTCCATCCTCTCATTCCTTAAAATTCCCAAACCAAGCAATTTGGATCCAAGATGTGTAAATAACACCCCTGAAAGTACGCATCCATATGGTGCTATAAATTAGAAATGAGAGAGAGAGCCAAATGTTATGGAGCATGTGAGCAACTGGGGGTGTCACAACGATGGTAAGAGCTTCCTCTTACCAATCATTGTGACACCCCCAGTTTTTTACATTACTGAGGTCCCTTGGGTTTGGCTGTGAGGCACTGGCTGATTGTGGCAAACCATACTGTACACTAATACAGAGAGCTGAGTGAAAGATTCAGCCGTGTGTGAGTATGAGACACTCTCTGATTGGCCCTCTGGCAGCCAATCAGAGATAGCTGCCCCTTTCCTGAGGGGGCATGCTAGTAGGAATAACACTGTACAGCAAGATATTTAAAAACTAGCACGCAAAAGATTTGAGCAAAGCAAAAAAAAGCAAAGCAAAAAATAACCGTTGGAAATCCATGGCAGTTGTAGCCAAAGCAGCCATGAGTCACCAAACAGTGAGGGGTGAATCAGTTTGTTGTGTACAAATCACTGGTTGTATGACACCATCTTCAGGAATGTGTAAGATTCTAACAAGGGGCAGATAATAACACATGGCACAGTGCAGAGTAATGGAGCATGGGTCGAGACCAGAGGCTGGGCCTTGATGTGACATGTTGCCGTGATGCTCCTCTCAGCGATATGACTCATACAGGTCTGATGAATAAACAGTGCTACTGCCTAACTCTCTGCCCCGCCTGACCCCAATTCAGCCTCTTCCAAACAGTTCCACCCCAGCCTCACATATACACAATGTGTAAAAACACTTGTCCTGTGCCACCAGCAGTGCCTGCATGTCCCTATAGAGATACTCGAAAACCAGCAGGACAGCATGCATCGGTATGCATGCCGTATGAGGAGCGCATTCTTCAGATGCTTCCGACACAAAAGAAGCCAGCCACTGTTATTACAATATCGTGGGATAGAATTTCAGACCCTGGAGGCCAGAGGGAGAAACAGATGACCTAGTTACCAGGAGACCAACTCAAATGTGGTGCCGGGAACACTGGTGACAGCCATTGGCGTGAACTTCTGCTAGCTGGCGTGCGCTGTGTTCACTGGGTCATTCTAAAGAACTGCGTCATCCCACAATCCCATTATAATAATAATACACTTGAATATAGAAAACAAAATAGGCAAAATGTGCGAATGTCTGGGAGCACTCAAGGGCACGTGTCACATTGGTACAGTTGGTAGAGCTCTTTTGAAAGCTAGGAACAATGAAGAAAAGCCTTAAGAGCATAAACAATACCTTGTCGTCTTAGTATTATGAGTCTATTATATATAATGATATTTTGCACTGCTGAACCATTACATGCAACCAACAGCTGCTTTGTAAGGGGCTGTAAAAAACAGAGGGCTTTAGTTTAATGGCTAAACAAGAGGGATTTACTTTAATGGTTTACTAGTTGCCTTTGTTGTTGATGAGGCATTGTATCCCTACATCTCTTGCGCATCCCTTGAAATAACGCTACAATAAAGAACAATGCACAAGAGAGAGCAAACAGGCAGGCGTGTGCATTTGTCACAGGGCAGCTTTATCTGTTGGCCCATTTCAGTCTTCCATTTCAGTACATTCTTTTCAGTATTCACCGTCCCAACAACAGGGGGAAATCTAGAGGATTCTGTTGTTGGGTTGCCACCCATTCACTGAAGGTCTCAATCAGCACTGTCCAATTCATTCAACGCACCCTAGTGCCCCATCCATGATGGGTACATACTCACCCCTGCTCACACTCGCACACACAAGAGCATTGAAAGCTGACATACCCATGCTGCCTTTCTTTTTTTCTTTGACAGGACCCTCTGACAGCGCTGGAACTTGTACATAGTAATTGTGGCTGTGGCATTTAACCCCATTGCTTCCGGTGCAAAATGAGTGTTCTCAAGGCTGCGCCCTTGCCATTTGCTCTCTGCATGTGTGGTTTGACCCCTTTCTCAGAGGCCACCCAGTCCTTATGTTTGCCAATCACAAGCAGCCTTTCATCATGTGAGCTAATGTGAGGCTCGGACTCAGGATGCCGGCGAGGCCTTTACTGTGCAGACAGTGGTGGAGCCACATGGGGCCCCATGTGAGTGCCGTCGGTTGGACAAAACTAAAGGGGAAGGAAAGTACATGCTTTGATTGAGGGAGGCGCAAACAGCCAACAGGCAATGAATCTTTCAGCTCAACCTCAGAAAGACAAAGGGCTTGTTGGCAGGCAGATCTAATTGTCACAACTTGACTGCTTGAACGTGTGCCTGATGACATTATTTTTTCTTTAGATCTCGTCTTGTGTGGCTCCTGGAAAAATTATGACCCTTGTGGGAAAATAAATTAAAGTCATGTCAGTGGAAATAAATGACAGGCCCAAAGCAAAAAGCAGCTTTTTACTGAAATTAAAATTGTAACAAAAACATAAAAAGGGAATTCTGATGACGAATTACAAGTTGCAGAGCGATGAGAGGATGGAGTGAGTAATAAAGGAGAGGTCACAACAGTGTAGAGTGAGGGGGGGTTACTGTCGGCGATTAAGTCGCAGGCAAAGAAATTGGAAATAACGAGTATATCGCGTTGCGGTTGTATGCCTCCGCCAACTTGCAGTTTACATCCATGTCTGTCCAGACTCATAATATATGTAGTGAAGACTTAAGGAATTTACTCAAAGGTATTAAGTATTTTTTGGCGAAATGGAAGTCATTACTACATTGTATGATATGATGTGACATATGATTCCAGTGAATATTTTCTAGAAAGAAACATCTTAACTTAGAGATTATTTTTACAGAGGACTGATAGAGGGCTTTACCATATGGTACAATGACAATCACCTCTCACCTTCTCTATAATGAGCTGTGGCAGGTTTCAGTCACTGGATCATCTCACCCAGGTGTAAAACCACACAGTGGTGCCTGCTTAAATAGGGCTATTATTTGGGCTTAAATTGTTCTACTTTACCCAAAGTTGGCAATTGATATTCAAAAATAAAAAATAATTGGCACGCTCTGCCTTTGTGCCAAGCTCTCTCTCTGTCTGTCTGTCTGTCTGTCTGTCTCTCTTGGGTATTGGGTCTGTTCCCAATAAGATGGCAGTTCCGGATACATTACGTCATTCCCGCGCGAGAGGTGTCTAATATCACGCGAGAGTAGGCAACAGACTCTTCCCTCCGCTGACTGAGAGGGGACAGAGCCAACGTCTCCGGAAACAACAACCCTAAACCCAAAGTTATTTAATCAGTGTGATCCTTTTCAACCTGTCCTACTCTCTCTGCCTCCAGAGAATGAACGTTCTCCACCCGTTCTCCCCGTCCGCTCACTCCCTCCCCAGCTCTGTGTTGTGGTGCAGCCAGTTAAGGAAGCAAAGCGCTTGTACCCGATGTCCCCGCACGGTAGCACAGCACCCCTAGCTGTTAAAGACATGTATATTGTCTGAGTGGCATTTTTTAAGAAGAAAAATATTAAATTTAAGAATATAGAAACCTGTCTCTGGAGAGACTGGACGTGTTTAATTTTCCCGTCTTTGCAGCCGAGCTCTACGGTTCGGCTCGGACTCAACATTCTTCTAAATGTTGTTTTTTTATTCCATCCTGAAAACAAGTATATATTTTAAAATATTTGTATGAAATAAATATTGATAAAAGCCCACTATATGAGTTATTTGTTGCCTCAATCAGAACCCAGATGAGGCGCAAAGAAAAAGGTGTTTCCACAGATCAGGAGATGTATAGATTAAAGAAAATTGTATAAAAGATCAAACTAGAACTCAGCAATGGAGATGACACTGACACCGCATAAAGGTGGAAATAAAAATTAAAAAGACGCGAGAACAAAAGAAGAACCACTGGAGAACATGTCCCAGAACTCCATCATTAGAATACTCAATAAAAACTCACTGAGAACACTGCGGTGAAATAAGCACAAACTTTAACAGGAGAGGACGGGGGAGTGGCCTTGATTTATGTAAAGATGGGAAAAAAAAACTAAAAAACTAAAAAACTGAAATCAAACTCAATGTAATTTATTGATAGCACCCATATTTCCTCAAATAGTGCTGTGCTCCTCAAAATAAATACACCTAAAATTAAGTGGCATTAGTGGACCTCTCCATTACGCAACTCACGGTCCTGATCCAAGGCGGAACGTCTCTTGGTTTAAAATGGCCGTATCATAAAAGCATAAACTAACAAACAATAGATCTAAAATAAAAACACAGTAAAACCAGCACAGGAACCGCACGGGATGCGTGGTGCGCGCTTTGCGTGGTGCAGCGCTGGAGGAGAAAGAAAACACACACACTGACTCAGACTCGGCCTTGTTTACCAGTTTTAATTGGAGAACAGGTCTATATTTGAGGAGAAACGGTATCTATAAAACATGCTTTGAATGTTGCGTCTCCGGGAAAAAACAAGCTTGTCGACCCGGGAAAAGAAGGAGCTTGAATGACCCGGAATGGGAGGTTGAAGTCCGTCCCCTGGCATGACGCAACGGCATTGGGCCCAATCGCGACAATGGGAGGTCTCAGAGCCAGAGAAAGACAAAAGACACAGTTTGGCCCAGGGGGCTTCCGCCGAGACACAGCAAGAAAAACAGTTTTTTCGTCAAAAACTTCTTCTTTTTAAGTGTACCTCTTAAATCTTATCTTAAACCATCGGTGCCTCTTCTGTCTCTCACTGGCTTTTGTCTCCTCGCTTCTTTTACAGTGCCTAGTCTAGAGTAGGAACTCTCAACCTAAATGGAGCAAGACACATTAAGAAAAGAGAATGTCTGCTCGAGACTTTAAAACTAAAGGGAATTTAGGTCATTTTTGTCCAAGAAACACACAGGATAGTTTTTCTGAGAGACTGGAAGAGGGAGTGGGGCGGGGAAGTGATTCTCAGCCACATGACCTCAACCAGTGGAGGGCTGGGAGTTTTATTCTCTCAGAGCTTTACCCCTTTGTCTTTTACTGTTGACCATGTGTGTGAGGGCAGGACGATGGCGGTCAGCGTCAAGTGTGAGTTGTTTTAATGTGGTTTTCATCAGCGTGTATGCTCCCACTATAAGCCTTGACAGAGGTTTTGAATAAGTTAAGACACTGCTTTTGATTACATTCAGGACCTTTTCAAACAATTTTAATCAAGAGGAGTTATGGTTTTTAGGAGGAGATTTTAATTGTACAGAAAATGACTGTTTGGACAGAAATCACACGGAACCTCACACTGCTTCTTAACGAGCCATGGCAGAGCTGAGGGAGGTGCATGGGCTGGTAGACGTCTGGAGGAGAATGCACATTGATTAAAGACAATACAGATGGGCACACACTAGGGACAATTTTATTCCCCTGGCAAGACTAAACAGGTTTTATTTTAAAAAATTTTAAATGTGTGTAATGATGCCGGTTGCTTTTGCCAATCATTCTTATGTCTTGTGTGGTGTTTTCATTTACTGTCTGATAATAATTTTCTGGATGTTTTTATATTGAAGATTTGTCTTTAGAACCAGGAAGCAGGATTTTACCAATGGTGAGACTGTTGAAAAGCAGAGATTAAGCTACTCTGTCAGCAGTACACTCTCAATGCCACACAGGACATAGACCTAGGGACCGAGATAGTGGAACTGCAGTGTTTATTAGCGTCCATAGGAGGTCGAGGACATATTAAGGTAAATTCTACTAAAGATGCAGTAGTGGACCTGCTTGGCGCTAAATTGCAGGTGGCACAGGTCTGGTCACGTTTCCAGTCTGAGAACCTAACGGACAAACCATCCAAGTTCTTCTTCAGTCTGGAGAAGACAAGGGCTCAAAGCAGACTTATCCACGCTTTGCACTCTGCCAGTGGACAGAAGCTTAGGGACCCAAGGGAGATGCGTGAAAGAGCTGTGCAGTTCTATACAGAGCTGTACAGCAGTGACTATATGGAGGATGAGCCCCCGGTCTCTGAGGACCCACATAGAGGTAGAGGGGCCACTGGCTACATCACACTGCAGAGCATGGAGGGGGACACGGAACCAGGCATTGATGGAGACTGCAGTTTTTTTTTTACTTTTTGGGAGGAACTAAACAAAGATCTTTTAAATGTTTTTTAATGAAAGTTTCAATTTAATGTTTTTACCTCTGTGCAGCAGGAGGGCCGTTTTGACTCTTCTACCAAAAAAGGGCAACCTCTATGAGATAAAAAACTGGCGACCAGTATCTCTGCTCTGCATGAACTAAAAGCTCCTGTTCAAGGTTCTAGCAAATAGACTGAGGAAGGAAATGGCAGAGTTCATTCATCAGGACCAGGACTGTGTGCCTGGTGGGTCCCTTCTAGGCAATATTTCATTGATTCGGAACATTTTGGATGTCTCTTGTTCATTGGATTTAGTTAATGGTCTCATTTCATTAGACCAGCAAAAGGCATTTAATAGGGTTTAAGTATCAATATTTATGGAAAACTTTGGAAAGGTTAGGTCTCAGCATAGGTCTCACTGCGAAGATAAAGGTTTTGTATCAGGGCATTGAGAGTGTACTGAAGATCAATGGGGTCTGAGTTGGCTTTTAAACAGGGGGGATCCGACAGGGTTGGTCCTTATGTGGCATGTTTACTAACTATCCATTGAACCAATGTCACAAATTTTTTTAAATGTTTTTAATTTCAAGGACTGTTTTTACCTAATTTCAGTATTACATATATTTTATTGGCCTATACTGACAACTGTATTGTCATTGCAAATAAATCAGATGACATTGAAAAACTGTTAGAAATATTAAAATACTTTTCAGCCCCAAAAGCAAATTGGGAGAAAAGCATTGCATTAGCCTTGGGAGCTGGCCCAGTGGACTTCCCAAATTATCATGAGGTCTCAGCCGGACTAGGACTGGTTTCAAGTATTTTGGAGTTTACCTTGGGGATGAAAAGACAATGAAGAGAAACTGAGAAGGAATGGCAGAAAAAGTAGACGCCAGGTTGGCCAAGTTGAAGTGGCAACTACCGAAAATTACTTACAGAGGAAGAGTTTTTCATTAATAACTTGGTAACCTCTGTACCGTGGCACAAGGTAGCCTGTTTGGAGCTGCCTGCAGGTCTGATTAGGAAAGTTCAGTCTCTAATGGTTAATTTTATTCGGGACAATCTCCACAAGGTATCTCAGAGTGTTCCATTTTCACCAAAAGAGGAAGGAGGACCGGGACTGATCCATCTGAACAGCAGGATTGCAACTTTTTGGCTGCAATTCATTCAGCGCTACATTACTGCTACTAATGACATAGTGTGAAGGCAGCTTACACACTACATCACTAGCAGCATTTTAAAAATGATAGGTGGGCTGGGGCTGGATTTTAATCTTTTACCAAATGTTTTAATCAGTCTTTTTAAAACATGGTCTGTTTTAAAATGGAAAAGGTTGAAACCTGCACCTTCCATGTACTGGTTACTGGAGGAGCCTCTGATCCAGGGAATCAGGTTGGACGTCCAGGATAACCACATACCAGGACCCTCCCAGAGACTGGTTTCGACTGGTCACATCAGGCTTCGCCACATAAAGGATACAGCAGCACCAGGACTCCACAACACCCAGGCAGCAGCTCAGCTGCTAAACCTCAGATCCACACAGAAACACAAGGGATATTCTAAACATGTGGATCAAAAGAATTTCAGAGGAAGAGCTGGACATGCTGAGGGACTATAAAAAACTTAAATGGAAGGTGGGGCACCGTGTAGAGAGAGCACCTGGGATCATGCCAGTGTGGAGAGTCTTGTATAAAGCGCCTTTAAACAAGAGAGCAGGTGATCTCCAGTGGAGAATATTAGATGGCTCTCTTGTTGTCAATGCATTTGATAATGTTCTGAACCAAACTGTTCCAAAACAGTTTCCTTTCTGACTCAACAGAAACAAATTTTCACTGTTACATTGAATGTGCCATGAGTCCTCATGGTACCTTTAGTGAACGCATGCATTCAGCCAGCATTTAATAAAACAAAGGCAATCATTTAAAATGACTTATGTGCTCAATCTCTGTTCTGTAGGAATTCTGGAGTCAGTTCAGACATTCTATACATGTTTATAAAAAATAACTTAAAATAATTAATGAATATGAAAGTATATATGGCCACAGAATTTATAGTCAGGGAGAATTCTTGAGAATAAAAATTGGTGCACTTTACAAATGCATAAATAACATAGTCCTGCTTCCACATTTTAAAAACTTCTGGATCCCTTGAAAGGCCAGGCATTGACAAGAAAAACAGGCAAGAAAAATGCAAATGTTAAAATGATAGACCACCATCCCACTGTTGATTAGACTGGATCCCTTTCTGTGAGGATGAAGAGGAAGGTTCCTGGTGGTAGTTGGTGACTGCTGGGTTGAGCAGGGCCACTGTGGCCATGCCTACCTCTTTACTGCAGGGCTTTCATTACAGCCAGAGACGTTCCACTGGCTGCCGGGGAAATGTCATGTTTACTGCCATTCCCATACACACCCAATGTAATAAGCAGCATGCAACAGACTCCCTACTTCGCTCCTCACTTGCTTCCCCTCCATACTGCATCCTTCCTCATGCATATGCCTCACTCTCCCATCTCCTCACCACAGCTAAATCCATTTTTCTTCTATTGATTTCTCTCCATTTATCCACTCTACCCCTCCAAACATCCATCACTCCCATTCACCTTTCTCTCACCCGCTCCATTTCATTTCTTGGACTCCGCACCCTGACCACTGAGGGACATAGTTTGGACATGCACGACTTCACGGCCTGGGTCACAGTGCTGACTGGCTAACATGGGACCCGCTCACATGCAGCTCACAAAAAACTGGTCCAATGCAAGCGAGTGCTGAGATACACATGCTATTCCACATGTGATCCCTACATGTGGGCTAGCATGTGTATCTAAGACATTCAATGGTAACTTATTTGGGAGCGTACAGTATACTGCACGGTATTGTGGCACGGTGGTGCAGTGCATTGCACTGCTGCCTCACAGCAAGAAGGTCCTGGGTTCGATTCCCGCCTGGGGCGCTGTTGGCACCGTGCTCCGGCGGGTTATCTCCCAAATAGGAGCCTTTCTGTGTGGAGTTTGCATGTTCTCCCCGTGCTCACATGGGGTTTCCTCCACCTCACGTCAGTAAGGACCCCCACCAAAAACATGCACCCATCATTGTCTGACCAGCAATGGACATTTATCACCTGGTCCCCGGGCGCGTCCACGTATGCTGCCCACTGCTCCTGGCTGTGCCCCCGGAGGAAGGACAAGCCAGGATGGGTCAAAAGCAGAGAATCCATTTCACCGGCCACTATCAAAAGCATGTGCATGTGTGTGTGTGTGTGTGCAAGCATGTGTTGTAGTGTGGTGTGTTGCGTGATGAATAAAGACTGTTTCTTTCTTCTTTCTTTCTATACCCAAAACAAAATAAAGGCCACCAAAAGCCATACAAAAGGCTTTTCAGATTACGAAGGAATGAGACAATTATTCTTTACAAAACAATAAACTACCCCAAATGATGGCCCCAAGCAAAGCCTATCATATATACTTTGCTTGGGGCCATTCATTTGGGGTCCAATCGGTTCCAATTAATTCTCTGTACAGACAGATACAAAATGTTTTGGAATCAGAATCGGCAGTGAAACTATAGTATTAGTGTATCCCAATCAAACATGCTCTCCATATGTCATTTTCATAAAGCTGCCATTTTAGTACTTTTTGAGTGGGTTTGTATTATAACCATAGGGAGATGTTTTCACGAAACTCTTATCCTGTCAATGTGCTCATCGAGCCATAAATCTAGATTTTAAATTGTTGTCTGCGTGACAGGGGGACAGCCACAGCACAGAGACACAGGCAGTCTTACAGTGCAAAGAGACAGAAGGACAGACAGAAACAGACACGACTGCCAGATGACCAGAGTCATGTACACAGTGGCGGGTAGGAAGGACACTGCAGACTTTGTGGAAGAGGAATAAAATAAAAACACCTTGCTCAGCTACTAAACAGGGCTGTGGTTTGACTGCTAAAGAAACAATATCAAGTGATTTCTTTTTTTAAATGTATTAAAAAAAAACAAAAATAAAACAAAAACATTTCTGCCAAAAACGGCTGATGTACCCTTGGTGGCACATACTATATGTTTTATGCTACTAACTTGGGCTTGACCTCACAAGCATCTTGTTAAAAAAAATGGCACAGATGATAAAAAAAAGGACACTGAAACAAAATCTGGCGTGCTTTCACTATTTGCAACACACATACAGAGCCAAAACACATGGAAACTGCCAGGGATTCAGAGCATGTGGCTCCCAGCCTCCCACTACGCCTCCTCTTTCCTCGTGTAGTCCCTTTCGGGTCCCGGCCGCCGTCCCTGTAATTGACTGGCTGCCGCAGGGTCCTAACTCATGCTCCGCCATGTGATCTCTGTGACAAATGGGAGTGGTGAGGCAGCTCCAGTGCTTGCCTGGGGGCCCTCTCAAAGTGGCACTTGGTGATTAGTGAGAGCAACGGGGGTGGAGGGTAGGGTGGGGTGGGGTGAGGGTACCGGAAGCCAGTTAATTTACAACAGAGAGAGACGGAAAGAGAGAGAGAGTGAGAGGGAAAGCAAACAACACCCTCTCCCCCATTCCATCCGGCATGCTATCCGCCTTTCACGCTGAGAGGGAGAGAGAGCGAGAGAGAAAAACAAGGTAGCAACTGAGGGAGAAAGTGAGAGTGGAAAAACGGTGACTGAGCGCGAGAGAGAGCGAGAGCGAGCAAGAGAGAGCGAGAGCGAGAGAGAGAGACAGAGCGAGCGAGAGAGAGAGCGCGCGAGAGAGAGAGCGCGCGAGACTTAGTACTGGGCCTCCGGCCAAGCCATCCTCCAGTGGAGCCAGGACGCCAGCGGAGACCTCAGACAGATATAACGCCAAACATCCCATAAAGAGCTATTAAAGCCAATTTGACTCAATTACACCATGACACACACACACACACACACACACACACACACACACACACACACACACACACACACACACACACACACACACACACACACACACACACACACACACACACACACACACACTCTTTTTGCCCTGAAAGCATACCACCAACTGTGGCCCAGTATGCAAATGCATAAACACACAGACACCACTTCTACTACCAGGCAGAGATGCCAACCTGATGACAGCTTAGTGTGATCTCTCAGACCGCCACATGTATGAGCACTGGCATAAAAGCAGTAAAAACAATCAAGTTTAAGTTCCTATAAAAAGGACAATAACATAACAAAGGCATGGCTCCTGCAGAAGTAACCCATAGCTATGTCTGTAAGGATGGAAATGGGGGAGATTGTCAAATAAATAACATTAAGACTCTGTTGTAAAAACGTATATTCTACGCAGACATTTCTCAGCTATAGGATTACATTTACTGTACTGAGAAAGTCTCTCCGTCTTACCTCCACTGTTAATGCAATAATGTAAAAGCTTAACCCAATCTTGTATCGAATTGCATTGCCTCATGCCATTTTTAATCACATTGGTTCAGGGATGAATCAAATTGTATTATTACCCTTGACAGTTAATCTTAATGTGAACCACCATCTACAACAGTGGTGGGCAATCGTGTACAATTGAAAGCTAAGAACATGCCGGTTTTCATTCCAACCACTAAAACAGCTCCACTGACCATTACACATTTCTAACCAGAGAGGGAAGATCTGTGATCATTAAAATCAGGTGGCGTTGTCATTAGTTGAAATAAAAACCTGCATAGCACTGGTCTTCCATGGCACTTCACTGCCCACTGTCCTATACCATTAAAAAAGAATAAAGCGAAACTGAACAAGCTTAGCTTTAGCTCTTTATTGGTCACTGCACACACCACAACCAGAGTTTGCCTTAGAAAGAATTGGTGCAGGTCAACGTGTCCGGACAAATGAGTGAGATTCCGGTCAAATATGATCTATGTTTATTGGGCTTAAAAACAATTGATAAACTTTAAAGAGAATGACATAATTAAGGCATGCAGATGTACAATATTTTTTTTATTGAATATTCAAAATAAAATAAGTCCCATCAGTTAAGTTCTTTTAAAAATAAACAAGTATATATTAACAATATTACTTCTTGAAATTAAGTAATTTCCATTTGTGAACAATAGGTAACAAGTGCAGATACTTTAATTAGAATTTCACTAAATTAAGTGAATACAATTTTGATCCAATCAAAAACAAAATCAAGATGGCAAGTTGGTCTAATAAATAAAGTTTGTGGTGTTGCATGTCACATTGCATCATAATCTTACTGCTTCCCCTCAGAGTTCTAGACTCTGCGCTCTGTCTCCACGAGGCTTGGGCCGATTTACGATTACGGTTCTAGGCATTTTGCCGCTCTGGACAAACGGTGCGCACATCCCAGGTGCGCCGAGGTGCAAGGTTCATGAGGAATTCCTCATGAATATATCTTGCCCAGACAAACCGCCCCATTAATTAAAATAATTAAAAATAAATAAAAAAGACCTGATAAGAAGGGCACCGTGGGGTCAATGGGGCCCCCCTGCACGTACCTGCAGCTCAATATGCAAATCTTGTGATGATAATAAAGCAATATATGATATAATCTCATAGAGAAAGATTCATATGTATTTTATTTCCTTAGTTTCTCTTTTCTTTCTGCCAACAGTGCCCCAGGCAGGAAATGAACCCAGGACCTTCTTGCTGTGAGGCAGCAGTGCAGTGCACTGTACCACCGTGCCACTACAAGCACTTGGCACACACAAACTGTACAGCCTCAATTAACTCCATCCTGGACACCTCCTGCCCACTCTCAGAACAGCCGAACAAATTGTCTTTCCTCATAATCTGCAGGGATATTACAAGTTCTGAGAGTGACTCCAGGGCAATTTCACTCCTTACCTGTAGGAGACAAAAAAAGAAGGCACGGACTCCCAAGGAAGTTTGTGTGCGGAACCAGTCTGCACACAGAGAAACTCCCTTTAACTTAATTTAATATCACCAGGAACAACATGATATTTTTCATTTCTTGTCTTTACTTGTTGGGAGGACAGCAATCAATCAACGTGAGCAGGTTTGTTAAGAGCTTTCACAGGGTATGTTTGTGTATTTACACATCTGACTGAGAACCTATGGACGTCCTAAACACCGGCACTGTGACTTTAGAGGCATGCCGCCTTTTCCACTCGGGCCTGCTATCAGTGAGTAGACTGACCTCGATGATCTCAATCTGTCCACCCCCCCGGCCAAAGCTCTTTAAAAACTAAAGGTTCCAACTCAGTGGAAAAATGACGTGACGTCCCGGGAACCGCGCAGCGCACCACAGCAGCCTATCGAAACTCCAGGGCGCATTTGCATTAAAGGCTCAATCGCATAACAATGCAATAATCAACATCCTCATCGTAATCACTACTCCCTGCTGCTTGTGGAGTGCTTATCCAACAAAATACTGCATGGTTTATTTGGAGTCATTCTATAATTTGTTGGCCGATCGAGGCCATCATTCTGTGGACAAATTAATCACATGTGGTAAACCACTAAGGGGGACAAGCCAGGGTTGGTGACCTATTGATCGGTTTCAACTTATGCGCTGATGTCAAGTGCAAATTTTGAAATACACTGAAATGAAATGTTTGCCAGATTTCTCCCGTGATTGCCTGCATCTTTATTAGTGTTCCCCTGGTTGGGGGTTGGTGCCCCCACTCAAAGAGAAATCTATCTAGCTGTTTTTTTGACAGGTTATCCGCCATAAGGAGCAATTAAATCATATACTTTGTATCTGTGTTTTTAAATCAATCTCACTCTGCAGCTCCAATAGGATGCACTAGAAGATTCTATGCACTCACATTCTTTCTCTGTGCATGCCTTGCTAACTTCAGCCTGCGTCCAGCGAGTGACACGCAGGAGGAATTCTAGAAATCTCCAGTGCCTTACTGGGGAATGTGAGCACTAGCTGCTGCCTGGAGCTGGAATGGAAAATAAGTCAGAGTGAGCTACAGAGAGGGAATGCCAGAATAAGGGGGAGGATGGCAGGTAATGTTGTACCGTGATGATATAAATACCAGGTATAGAAAGATCAAATCTCTGACTTTGTGCTATACCTCAGATTTGTCAAATGAATCGCCAAATTGCAGCAGACTGAGGAACTACCACAGGGCCCTTTGCAGCATTTCAATACCCCATTCTGTTAACCAGCAACAGCAAGGGGGAAAGAGGAGAAAGCAAGATAGGAAGGGGTGGGGGGGGGATCAGTTCAACCCCGAAAAACAACCATTAGTAATTTTCCACTGATATAACCACTGACAGACTGCCACAGTACAGCACATGACAGAGCTATGACACGCACATTGGCTAAAGGCATGAATGACACCCCCCAGTGCGCTTTTTATCCAACACTCAACCTCTTATTCATTCTCCCCACAAAGTCATGCTGGTTCACTCCACAGTGCTCCGTGTTAAGGTTGTAATTACAGACATGAGCAGTGCCCAAACCTCTGGCCACTGTATTCCTGAGCCATTCTTTCTGCTCTGATTGTTTCCAGTGACTAGGGACAGTAGGCCAAAGATATTAGAGTAGGAGGGAAAAGAGGAGTGGTAAAAGAGGGGCAGGAAAAGAGGAGCGGGAAAAGGCAGCGCTGGTGTGGGCCAGTGGGGTGATGAAGCCCAGGACCTTTGGTCAAAACGGGGAAAACACAGCCACAGGCCATATCTCTATGGTAGTCGGTGGTTAGCGGTGTTACAAGGTGTTCGGGCATACACCAAGTAAATTACTTGCCCACCGGTTTTTATTTATTTTAATAGAAATAAAACCCATTTATTTAATTTTCGCATATCAGTGCGACGTTAATCAAATAAAAATACTAATTTGTAAAACACTAAGCATGTTATCAATACTTAGTCGGACTCAATAAAACGGAGTGTCTGCTTGTGCGCACACAGCAGTCGCAGCACAGTCTGCTCGTCACAGGAAGAGAGGAGAGAAGGCTGTAGGAGACTTTTGATCAGGTATAGATCGGGACCTGTCTCCCTCCATCTGTAATTAGCACCCGTTCATAGCTATAGGTATCTATGAGGCGACGGCACTGATATACTGGAGATCTCATGTTTGTACCGAAACCAATATTGACAATAAATCAACAAACTCAAACAATTTTTTTTTTTTAAGTCACAATGGAAAAAGCAACATTTCGAAACGGATTACCGAGAAAGACAGTGGAAATCCCACTTCTGCTGAGTTATTGCAGCGTCCATTGCTCCGTTCATTCGTTTTAATATTATCTACTCAACACCAGCATTAAAATACATTGAAGGAGAACAACTTCTGGGTCGTTATCCGGAGGCCACCTGTTACTAGTAACTATTATTCAGCTGTAGAGCTACTTCCCTATTACGATGGCGACCTCAAAGCTGACTTTTAAATTAGGGAATAGAATGACAATCATTTGGCCAGAATCCCTCAAACTGGAGTAAGCAGACAACCAATAAATTACTTTAATTGAAAAGTAATGTTGCTGATATAACATACAGATCAGATAGTGTTTTTGTTTGAAGTGACCCACCTTCCGCCAATATCTTAGCTGAAGAAAGTGCAGTTATCAGTCGTGAGGTTGGATTTCAGCATCTTGGTGCTTCAGCAACCTAACTGAAACCTGCTGTGCTTTGCTCGGCATCAGCCTCCTGCAAGCGTGTTCGCATGCAAAAAGCAATCAGGATCAAGCAAACGCACTCTGTGACTGTTTGCCAGCAGACTTGATTCAACACATCTCCATGTGGCCGCTAGGCAACCTGGCGCATTTGGATTGGTTCCGCGGCGCTTTCATGGCTCAACAGAATCCTAGCTGAAACACTGGCCTGTTCATTCAGGCCCCAAGGGGAGAATGCACGCACTGTGAGCTGTGGATGTCAGGGGAGCCTGCAAAAGTGGCAGTCAACAATTTTCTGTTGTTTCTCGTTAGCTTCTATACCAATAAAAATCCAAAATTTTAAACTGGTTTAGTTCTTTCCAATGACTGACTTGTACGGACAGAAATCTTTTTTTCATGTTGCGGGAGTGTTAATAAGCTGACATCATCAGCACATTTTTGTCGGCTAGCTTAAGGGCTGCAATGAACCAAACATAACTCTTCATGTATAAAATGGAAAAAAAAAAAGATTCATTATCAAAAATAACCATGACAGATACCGGAGAACAGTCTAGTGTCAAATCCAGGGCAACGGAAAAAAAAAAGTCTGAAAAAAAATCAGTTTGAGTTTGTGTCTAAAAGCTCTATTCAACCATGCCGTAGGGCAAATCAATCACAAGTTTAAACTCCAAAACGGTGACGTCTTAGCAATGTGATTTTCAAAAACAAACAAACACCCAAATCTAAATGAATAAACATTAATGAAATAAAAAAAATCCTATGGGAACTTTGAGGGAAGTGTACTATTAAATTCAATGTCACAATCATTTGTCCAGAAAGAAGCAGACTGATGAATTTATTAATCACATATATTGAGGACGGAGAGAGAGAGAGAGAGAGAGAGAGAGAGAGGCTATGGCTTCTTGTATGGGTGCAGGGTGGGGGTGGTTGTGGTGGTAGGGGTACTGGAAGAAATAAAAAAATAATCATAAGGTTTCATATTAAATATGCATTTTTCCATCTTTCATTTATGTATCTTTCTATTCCAAAGAGCTCTTCAAAAGTATAGTCTCTCTTTATAGTCTACTTCAAAATAACTGAAAGTTATTCACCGTTTCCAAATGACATATTTTTTAACTGTATAATTATGGTAGGTAGTATTGAAAACAATAACAACCACAGCCGTCAGCATTGGGAACAGCACGTCAAACTTGACATTGAGCAGAAAAACACTGGTCGTGCCGGGACCATTTGCCTTCTGTGTCTTTCTACTTCAGTGAATGGCAAACAAACATGTCTGAGCGTAGGGCGTCTTTGCCTGACTCCAGGCGGCTGGTGCAGTATTTACCTGCAGTCTTTGGCCAGTGACATGCGCTACAGCTTGGAGCCACTTAGTGAGAGTCAGAGGGACACAAGGCCCTGATAAGAGGCCTTATCGCCGCTGAGAGTCAACAGATCCCAGAGAGCTTGGTACACTCGCCAAACCGCAAACCTTGCATCTTTTCCAAGAAACAACGAACAAACACTGCACCAGAACCTCACACCAGAACCTCACACTCCTCAAACACAGCCCTCTCCTTTACTAATCCATCCACCTATCCATTTATAACTACCATTCCATATATCCATCTGTCCTTCCGTCCATTTCTTATTGTGTTTCCGGCTCTGACAGAAATGGGTGCGTGTGGTGCAAGGCTAAAAGAGATTGTTGTGCGTGCTGTGCAGACATATTGACAAGTGCCCTTATTCTCCCCATGTATATGCTCAGGAGTTGAACAGATTCAGTCAAACTGGTCGGATTAGCAGACTGAAGCCAGGCAGCACTGGAGTTACCAAGACTTGTCTATTTTAATGTCTCGGATGAGGCAGTGAGCTGAGCGCAGTAGGAGCATTACTGATGCAATAATATGAAATAAAAAATGTATAAATCTACATTTCATAATGACACTGCACCCAGCAATCTCATTAATTTAAATGGCACACTTGCGCTCATATGCAACGTATGTGAGGTTAGAAAACAAAGGCAACGTGGGCTGAAGACAAAATTCCAACCATGGAACAAAGCTTGCCAAAGATAGTCTTCTTGATCAATTCACTCATCAAGAAGACCATTTTTTTTTTCCATCAATGAAATTGGGCATATTGAAATAACTTTTGATCGTCAACCTGACAAGTGAAGTGAATAACATTGCTCATTTTGTTCTAATGTCCAATGTCAAGGGGTGGGATATATTAGGCAGCAAGTGAACAGTCAGTTCTTGAATTTGATGTGTTGGAAGCAGGAAAAATAGGCAAAAAAAAAGGGGGCAAAATTGTGATGGCTAGATGACTAGGTCAGAGCCTCTCCAAAACGGCAGGTCTTGTGGGGTGTTCCCGGTATGCATTGGTTAGTACCTACTAAAAGTGGTGCAAGGAAAGACAACCGGTGAACCAGCGACAGGGTCATGAGTGCTCATTGATACATTGATGCGCATGGGGGGCAAAGGCTACAGCACAAACTGCTGAAAAAAGTACTGTAAATGCTGACTATGATAGAAAGGTGTCAGAACATACAGTGCATCGCAGTTTGCTGCGTATGGCGCTGCGTAGCCACAGAGCGGTCAGAGTGCCCATGCCGACCCCTGTCCACCACCGAAAGCGCCTACAATGGGCATGTCAGCGTCGGAATTGGACTAAGGAGCAATGGCAGAAGGTGGCCTGGTCTGATGAATCACGATTTCTTCGGATGGCCGGGTGCGTGTGCGTCGTTTACCTGGGGAAGAGATGGCACCGGGATGCACTATGGGAAGAAGGCAAGCTGGGGGAGGCAGTGTGATCCTGGCATTCATGTGGATGTTACTTTGACAGGTACCACCTACCTAAACATTGTTGCAGACCAAGAACACCCCTTCATGACAACGGTATTACCTGATGGCACTGGCTTCTTTCAGAAGGATAATGCAACCTGCCACACTGAAAAAAATGTTCAGGAATGGCTTGAGGAACATGACAAAGAGTTCAAGTTGTTAACTTGGCCTCCAAATTCCCCAGATCTCAATCCGATCGAGCATCTGTGGGATGTGATGAAACAACATGGAGACCCCACCTCACAACTCACAGGACCCAAACGATCTGCTCCTCACGCCTTGATGCCAGATACCACAGGACACCTTCAGAGGTCTTCTGGAGTCCATGCCTCGATGGGTCAGAGCTGTTTTGGCGGCACGAGGGGGACCTACACAATATTCGGCAGGTAGTGTTAATGGTGTGGCTGACTGGTGTATATCCGTTCTATGTCAGTGTTATGTAAATGTAGCCCTAGATTCATCTTCTACATAACATACCGGCTGTAGTCAGACTAAATCATCTTCCACCCTACTAAGCTAAAGTCAGACATAAACATTTTCTACTCTGCTCATGAACTAGACTAAACTGAATGATCTAAGGGCACTCGAGCACCTGCCACTCTCTGGCTCCTGCCAACACACGCCTGTTGCTGTGGTGATTGGCAGCTGAAGCTCTGACGGAGGCCCTAGGTAGCCAAGCACACCTTCAGCTGTAACTTAAACACGCTATGCCCTGCAGGCCTACCTCTAGATTGGTGGGAGGGGGCATTAGCAATTTGTGCAGAACACTTCAACCTGTGACAATGAACATTAGCGAGACTTCTGTCAAAAAAAACAAGAAGAAGCACCGGGAAGAATTTGGTTCAGCATTAATAACTGGTTCAAATTAAGACAGTTACACCATGTATTCCAGTTGGTAACCCAATTCATTGTTTGAATAATTTTCTTCTTTTTAAGGATATTGAATGTTGACGAAAACATAGACTTGTTTTCTGGACCCTACCCAGTTAGTCTGGATTTTTGGGTAAATCATATAAAATAAAACAATATAGTAATAGATTTAAAAAAAAAAAAGCAAAAGTAAGACAACACTGAGAATGAATCGAGGGAATGAGACGCAGAAGACATAGAAGCAGAGACTTTATGCATTTATTATACCCCTTTCCAACTACACCAAAAACTCGGTAACACCCGCTAACATCCGTCATTTGTCACCAGCGGGAAAGGAAAAACCTGGGTCTCAGTCGCGGGTCAAATGACCTGTCAATAAACCCAAGTTTTAATCAGCCCCACCTCCGATCGGCTCTGATGTGAACACGACACCCGGGCCGACCCACATATTTTGACGCTTTTACCTGCACGATGCGACGCATGTCGAAATTATGCTGCCACATAAATAGACAGGAATAACCATGTATCATTCCATCATTTCATATCCCATTTGGAATCCAAATTCAGAAGTTTCAGAAGTGACTTTTTTCTGCATTGGGGACCGTGAAATATTGTGAGTGTGGGGATTGCACCGTGGCGACCACAGCGGAGAACCACCACGCTCCGCGCCGGTCCCTGCTCCCCACCGCCTTCACTTCAATGGATACTCCATGCTGCTGGTGCGCCATGCTGCTTCTACTGTAGTGTTGCGTCGTTCATGAACAATCAGGTTCCTTTGAACGGCTCAAAATACTTTTTTTTCAAGTTTTATGTAGTCCTCTACTGTTTTATTCCCAATCACACAGAAACCATGACTCGCCCCTTTTCCGATGTGTTCGTGATGTACCAGAAAAAAAAGGCATTTCTACTTGCAATGGGAAAGGTGTCAATTGCCAATTTTTAGCGGGTTGACCTGGATTTAAAAAAAACCCGGATGAACCCGCTGAAAATAATTTTTGTGTGAAAATGATATTAGCGATAACTCCATCTGGGTGGTGAGATTATTCTTGTTCCTTGCCTAGATATTACAACATTTTTGTAGCTTCTGGCAGTGTCTCCATCCCCCCTCCCACCACCACCACCAAAATAGTCTGCAGGGAGACAATTGAGCCAAAAGGCAAAGAAAATAATAAAGTAGAATAAAAAGTTAGACCGGAGGCCTTCCGTGGGGCTTCCCCAAATCTACAGACCACATTGAGTTATCGTCTTCAGCCAGTTGGGCGAACTTGTTTGTCTTGAAATGAGGGGCCACTCAGAGTCCCGGACCTGCTGCCCAACGGACCTTCGTGAGGTGTCATGGGATTTGCCATTTCCAATGATGGCAAAAAAGCCATTGAGGCTTATTATGGCCTGGCAGGCTGTCCGCTGCGGTTCCACAATGGCCGGACCAAGAGTCTGGAAAACCTGAGAATGAGGCTGAATCACAAACGAGACGCTAATACAATAACTGGAGCAGAGATGTTTAAGGCTGCTGACTGGCCTCACTTGGAGCCAAGTCACACAAATGTGCAGCCATGCGAAAATCAGACGGAAATGTTGGCCTGGGCAGCCATCTGAAAAACTTTAGAATGGATTACAAAGGATGGGCAACAAAGCAGTTCAATCAGAAAGCTCGTCTGTAGTGTTTCTGATAACACAGGCAACTTTACATGACCAAATCCCCACACATAGCTTTGTCACAGCAAGATGAGGAGCCTTTCCACAATATATCATCTGAGCCACAGGTCTGGCAGGGGCAAACCTGCCATTTTGTTTATCCCTTAAACGAACAATATTACATTTGGTGGACAACTCCAGACAGTGGGACTAAATAAAATACACTCACTTTTCTCCACTTTTACAGCAATTTCTGCCCACGATTCCCTCTGTCAACAAGAGGGCTGATTATATTTAGATCCAAGTATAGTTAGCTGTTGCCAAAATGGATCCCTCAGGAAGCGGAAAGATGGCATGTGTCTCCAAAGCACTGCCTTAATGATCTCTCAGGCTGAAAGACACATTATTCTTATTTCACTTGAGCTCATAAACAACAAGTGACCTACATATAAATCAACTACTGCGCGCAGTAGTTGCGCGCACACACGCACACACACACACACACACACACAAAAATGTGATTCATAGCACATGTAAGAGTTTAATTGGCTGGTAGAAGCCGGATGTGCATCTGCAGCCCATCTCCCTGCTTGTGTACAAATCGCTGTGGCCCAAGAGTTAATCAACATTTTTTAAAAGGCCAGTGTTTGCAAGATGTAGGCATGCTGGAAAAGCTGGACACCAGGTGCACTGGGTCTTTTGAATTAAAAAGTTGAATCGATGACTCACCCACAATCTAATGTGTCTGTGTGACCTAGAACCACACCAGCTGAAAAGAAAATACATTTATCTGAGAATAATGGTCTTTAAGAATGGCTCTGCTGGTTCCTAACTGTGTAGTAACTAAGCCATAAATGCCATTGTGTTTCATGGTGTGGTCAAACAAACAAACAGGCGACGGCATACAATATCTCCTTTTCATCAACCCAACCAAGTTTTACTTGTAAATATAGTATATTTATATCTATAAATATATATATCTTTGGCCATCTCTTTTGGGAGGATATAGACCATGATAGATAGCATGGTGTTATAACAGAAAAAGCATGCCAACCCAAAAAACACAAAATAAAAAACACACACACACAGAAACAGCTTTGACGCCTTTCCCATAAAATGTAAATAGCATTATATATAGGCATTCCACTCATAGTTCCGAGAGGCGGGTTTTCTCGTGTGAAGAAATAGGTCCAAACTCTTAGCATCAGCAAAGCTTCAGCCACAGAACCAAGGCAGTGCCAGACCGGTCCAGGGCAGGGTGCAGCCAGGGAGTGCCCAGTACTTAGGGCACCACTTTTTGGGGTGACTGAGGGCATGCAGACGCTTCTCCTCATGTCTCTGCATTCTCACTACCAAAGAAAAAAAAGTACACTGGCATGACTTTTAGTTCATGTGTTTTTACTTTTACTCTTCTCAAAAAAGGCAGAAATTTGAAAAGAAGTAGGTTATGATTTAAAGCCTTTCAAGCATGAACTGAAAATTATCCTCTTGAGGACCTCCACTGGTGAAAAAACATATATCCATCAGTGAGTAATGAGCTCCCAGAGTGACTAATTCATGTGACCAAACCAGTGTCTCATAAAATTACAAGTGGACAGTGTGTCCATGGAAGTCACAAACTGTAAACCTTGACAAATTAAGTTGAGGCATAAAAAATTTTAATAGCCCGACTTTGCACTAACACAGCTGTGAAACTGAAAAGGCTAATCAACATTGTTAGTAATTCATCAGTGAAATCCATGAAACAAAATGGTAACAACACTTTTCCAATCCTATGCCAGGTGGCTTCATAAAGGAAAAATACCAAATGGCAAAAAATGGTTTGAAATCATAAACACATTGATCCCTGATTCATTACATTGAACTCTGACGCAAACTCTATTTTTTTTTCTCCTTCTAATCATCACAATCAAACCTTTTATTTTTATAGATTTTTTTAACGATCCCTTCTCAACTTCATTCATTGCTGCCAGTTTAGGGTTCCTACAAATCAAGTTTCCTTTTGTTGTAACACTGTGGCTCCTTGAAAAACAAAATTCACAAATACTAAAAATGTTAAATTTTGCAACCATCTTTGGATATTATCTCATATTCTTTTATACTGCTTCTGCATAGCCATATGTTTTTTATGTCTAGCCATCAGGTTTTTCTCACATGGATATTACTATGAACAAGATATAACTGCCAATTTATGAAAATATATTTTTTCCCACTTTGTGTGTGTTTACACGCCAAATAACACATACATAATATGACAGACTATTTAAAAATGAACAGGAGTTTGACAGACAGTGAGTGAGCAAATTATGATTGGTTGAGGTGGCAATGAGCAGGACAACAGGAGAAACTGCCTTTTATTGGAGGACTTTCAGCCATATTTAATTTTGAACCAAAGCCAATCTATATTCATGCACCGGCCACATTTGGCCCTCGGGCCTAGAGTTGAATAGGCCTTCGCTACGGCATGCGCTAAGGTTTATGATCCTGCAGACAAGGATCAAGAACTGCTTCTTGATCATGTCTTGTTTTCCTTCTGTATAGTCTCTTCAGGTCCCCAAACATAAAAGAACAGCCCCTAACAGCCGCTCCTTTAGAATGACAAAACAAATTTTAATATATTAATTAGATAAATTCAAGACTCTCTTTTGGTCTGCAACAGTAAAAACAAAAATAAATAAATATGTAAAATGTGTTGGAGGTTGAGAATTAATCATTGTTGTCCGAGAGATACCACTGTTCAAAAACTGGTAAAATAGTCTAAAATGGTAGATGTGTGTATGGCATTAAATCAGGCTGTTGCGTGGTTGTGTGTGAGGGTGAAATTTCAAATGGGCAACAGAGTAGCGAACAGAATAAGGAGAGATGTTATTGACAAAATCTGTCCAATGGAGCACTAAGCAACTTATCAGCACACTTTTCGATTTAATTGTGGCCGTTTTAACGGAACAGTATTTCAGCGAAAAAAGACAAAACACTCTATTCATTTCAAAACGTCAAAACAATCTGTAACAGACGACTGCTCGCTTCAAGTTATAAGTGCCAAACAGAACACTACAGTCTGTGCTATTGGTTTCAGTCGAGTCCCTGTTAAATTACTACCCTGCCCCTGCCATTCCATCCTTGTGCCTTAACTGTCGGTTATAGGATTTGCTTGGCAGCAGGAGCCCTGCAGTGCTCACCAACTCTGTCATGTGCTCAACCAGAGAGACATTAAAATTGGACAATAAATGCAGAGTATAAAAACTTATCCGCCGCCTCAGCCGAAAGCCCTGGTTTGCTCAAATCAGCCCTGTGCACACAAGGAAGCATGTAACATATTTATGCGGAATAAAGCCACCAGACTACCAGGGGGGCGATGCAAACAGCACTTGCCATCACACAGGCCTCCATGTTTTATTTGCAAAGAGGTTTTGAATACAACAGTCAGCAGGTCTGGTGAGGTACCAGTTCGCTCTACTGACATTTAAAGCACTTGCAGCGCACATGACTGCTTGTGACCAAAGGAGAATCTGGTTCTCTAAATCCTGGTTTATGCTTTTCAGTAGGTACAGGTAAACGTCTCTGCGGAACTATGCAGTGAAGGGGGTTATGGGTAAGTGTTGGCTGCAGAGGCTCGCAGAGGAGCAGATGCGCACACCTCCCAAATCTCAACAATTCGTTGCGTGGTCCTATGCGTCAAACACGCTGATGGGTTGAACTGTCAAACTTCCTGTCAGGAGACGGGTTCGAAATGGAAAATAAAATGTAGCAGAGAGAAGCGCGCCTTGTGGATGGGGTTCGAAAATGTATCTTTGAGTTCCAAAGTTTTCAAATAAAGTTTGGAAAAAATACAACTCATTTTTGTTTTCTGTACATTGCGGTTTACAAAATGTGACACCGCCCCCCAATGGACATGCAACATTATACACTAAATCTGTACAAGCATAGAAATAGAAAGTGACGTAAAATGTTCTATACGACACCTGCGCACGTTCGCTTACGTGCAGAGGAGGAAGCATAAACCAGCCTTAAATCTGCACTCCATGTGATAGAGGAGAACATCATTCCTTTAATATGTGACCCACTGTAGCGAAACCCAAATTGTCGCGCACTTCTAAAATCTCCACGAGCCGCCAAATAAGTTAAAAAAAAGCATTCTGGAAGGAAAATTAGATTTTTCCAGATTTGTGTTCCTTTGTGTTGTTTTTTTTTTATCTCTCAACCTATTTTCAAACCTAGTTTGATTTATAAATAGTAGATTAATGTTAAACCGTCAAGTTAAATATTCCTGTTAGATTACATGGGGAAACACAGTTCATTTACCGAGACCCTGAACAGCGCGAACACCGAACCATCGTTTCCTTTAAAGCAACCATCCAGGTGAAGATCAGCCCTCCATGTGATGTGAAGTCACAATGTGAAAGCGTTGTTCAACCTTTAAATCTTACTAGTTTTACATACACCTGGATACATTATTGTGTAGATGGTGTAACACACGAAGAAGAAAAGCTGATGTCACTTTCGTAAACGGAAGATGAGAAGCCTGAGGTTTCACTTGTCTGTGAAAACTTTCATATCCGTGTTGTTATAGATTACGAGAAGCGGGTGGCGGAAGCTCTAAATCATATCGCGGACCTAATCTGACCAGTGCGATAGATCCATGTCAGTGTAAGCAGCTCAGACTGCACTACATTTTCTGCGATGATAGTCAGTTCTGATGCTGAGTCTGATAACGCAGTCATCCTGGAGATGGAGAACATTTCAAACAGTGGATTTCAACCTGAATGTGATGATGAAACTGAATATTTTCAAGAACCACCGGAGGAGACCGACGATACACCCGTTGTTATATCAGCTGTATATCAACCTTGACACACAAGGTTGATATACAGCGACTAATATTATTGACAGACTTACACACTTGCATTGATTAATAACCTGTACATTACGTTCACTCATTCACTCTAGAGGGGTGATTTTACCAGTGTTTTGTTGTATTGTCTGCACTTTTAAACTTCTAAATAATTCCACTTTTATAAAACATGTATATTCTTACTTTTAAATTAAAGCTTTTTTTAAAACAAAGATTTTTTGTGTCGATGACGCTGTTCAACATTCTCTTTAAACACAAGAACAATGCGGAGATTGTTCCATTTAGCAGGGTGTCAAGTGGCCATGCGGCAAGTAGCCACGTGCCGTTGTTGGTCCTCCAACTCATTTGCATTCTGGGAGCTGGCTGAAGGAATCCAAGTTTGGGGAAAACTTTGAGGGTGATTTTCTCAGAAGCACAGTTTGCAGCCCCCTCCTCATTAACAAACTATATTTTTAAAAATATTTGCTTGATTGAAAAAGTCAAAGTAGAGCAAATGTACCTAAAATCTGCAGTGGCTCACATTTACTATTATTAAAATATCAAAAAGTGCAAATAAAGAAAATGAATGCAATAACATTAAGTAAGGCGAGACATAAATGTAAGATCCAAAACCTGTTTTCAGAATTCATAGATTACGGGCATACTTGCCAAAGATGGGGCAACTAAGCATATCTTTATATTGGTTGTGTCTTGATATACAACCTACATAAACATATCCTGGGATTAATTAGAATTGTGGCATGGGTGTGTGTTTTTCTGTATTACCTTGCAGACGGTTTCAGTGTCCCAAGGCAGGATGGTCTGTAGATCGATGACCTCACAGGACACCCCCAGTTTCTCCTGAGCCATCTGGGCCACTTCCCTCATCACGTGGATCTGAGAGGCAAAGCTCAATTGAGATGATGCTTTAAAAATCACGATGCCTCCGGCCAGGGCTTTTTCTCTTCTGTAGAGGCGATAATGCATGTTATTGTGTGGTCATGCATTATTTGATTTACAGCTACATGCCAAGATTTTAAACTATTGAGAATTAAAGGAACAACACGTACATTTTTTTGTGTTAAAAGAAGCCGTAGTTTCCTAGAAAGTATTAACTGCTAAAAATAATTAAATTATTCTCTACAGGTTTGCAACATCAACAACCATTGCTATTGCTAATAAAATTGGAGCTGCACATTGGCTTACAAGTTTTTAAAAGTCCTAAGCTCCCGGCTTTGCCATTGTCTCATTTGCCTTAGGACAAAGCTTTTCAGGCTTCATAGCAGCTTCAGACTGGATGCCGAGTCAGTGAACATTCATCTATGTACAAAGTTAAAGTGAAACGCGATGCAAACGGGATAGTTCAGGGGGTGGGGATTGAGCAGAGATTGACAGGTCTGGTGGTTAGGGGAATTTCCTTTTAATTAGAGTCTGGTGCAGACTGTTTTAAGAGCTTGAAAACTCAGCAGCCAGCGAGGTAAAACTGGACTCACCGGCATTTACAACGTTTGTAAACCCCTGCTGATATAGTCAGTTTGTAATGAGCAAATAAATATCATTGATTGACCCTATATGAGAATAGAATATTGCCTTTTTTAATGTTTAATTTTATTTCCAATTAGTATGTATATATATAGATTAAATTAGTAATAGATATCATACACAAAAAATAAAAACATCATCAGTAATACTACTACTACTACTACTAATAATAATAATAATGTTTGGATAATGTAATGAACAAGAACTCTTTTGAGAATTTTGAACAATAAAGGTCCAAAGAATCCAATAAACCTGGTTTGGTTGAAATTTGACAAATGGCTGAGGAGATGTCAAAAGTAGGTTTTTCAGAACAACGGAGGAAATGGTGAAGCTGGAAGTCAATTTCTCTAGCAAAACTATTTGCCATGAGGAGCTACATCATATGACACCACACATATGACTGTAGGTCACACAGCATGGGTAAATTGCCAATTCAATGTTGGATCATTCAGATAATGACTGTAGCGCCACCTGTGGGCGGGAATGTAATTTCTTTTTTTATGGTTCAGTTTGACCCTTGGGCTTTCCACCCACCAAATTCCAGGAAGATTTAACCCTGCCTTTAAGCTCCTGAATGTTGATTGGCCTGTGGCGGCCATCTTGTCTTGACAATCTACTTCATCTTTCTTGAGCCAAAGGAATCTTTAGCCGCAAGTGTCCTAAAGTTGGTTGCATCCAAATTGGACACACACTAGTGTGTGTCCACACTAGTGAGCAGTGAGCATTTCGTTCATTTTCTCGTATAGCGCCGCCCTTAGGCTCACCGGAAAAAACAGGTGGTAGTAGATTCAGTAGAGAATACTGGATTTGGGAACCAAGTTTTGGTAAAATTGGACCAAGTGTTAAGAAGATACACCTATTTCCTGTTTATGCAGCGATGTCACCAATACGTGTGCATCTGTGGTGGCCATATTGAGAGGAATTTCTAAACTCAAAGGATGGGAGTGCAAGTTGATTTGGTTGAAATTGGACAAATGGCCAAGGAGGAGATGTCGAAAGATTGTTTTTCAGAAAATTGAAAATGCCGGAAAATCTGATTTGGCGGAAGTCAATGGTGTCCGTGTCAAAGTTGTAGATCATGAGGAGACGCATCTTATGACACCACGATGGTGACTGTAGGATGATTGGAGTGCCAGATATAGCCATGTGGAAAGTGCAACTTTGACCTGTTGGTGGCGTTAGATGCACGGTCCGATTTGTCGCAATTTAAGATTTTAACGATTGAGACCAATATCTATGAATACGGCGAATTGCGTAAAAAGCGACTGGTGGGAACATGGAGATCTCGAAAAAGTGGCGGAATAATAATAATAAAACATAGAATACCAATAGAGTGTTTGCACCTTTGGTGCTTGACACCCTAATCAAAGTGCTGCAAGAATAAGTCCAAAAACCTGGAAATTATTTAGCATTTTTGCACTTCTGGTTCCCTCATCTCAAAGTCAATGTTTTTTTTTTTTTTTAATGGGTTTTTGGTTAGATGTCTGAAATAAGGTCTGTGGTTAACACAAGCCTAAAGTGGACCTATTATGCTCCTCTTGATCAAGTTAATATATGGCGCCTGAGGTCCCCAAAATGTGTTTTTAAAGTTTTTTTTATTGAAAATACCACACAGCTTATGCATTTGAGCCATTCTAACATGCATCTAATCCACCCTGTCTGAAAACGGGCTGTTTCAGTGGGAGGAGCCACACTCCCGAGGCCACTAGTTCTGTGAGCCAATGGCTTTTGAGCAAGGCTTCCGGGTTTCCTTTTATTTACTCTGTAAACTTTTATTGATTTCACCTTATCAGTCCACCAAAATCAGTTTTCTGAACAAATTTGAGGCGAGAAATAACCAATCCAGTTGCTGAATCTTCATTTATATAAGATCTACAAGGCCTTGTTTGAAAGGTTGTTCCGACTTTCACTTTTTTTGTGGAGGTCTCTGCAGTCAACAGAGCACTTCCCATGCTAAGCTCTTAAATTCGATGCTAGCTGGTCCAGTCGCGCTCCAGGCGTGGGTGGAGTTACTTTGCTGGAGGGCGGTTTAAATTCTAATGTGTCTCATTGCTACATAGTTCTGCAACACCAAGCTGAACAGCTCATTTTAGGACATGTTTTCAGAAACAGACAGCTCACAATAAAATAATTTGTCTTATTTCACAGTTTGTGTGTTAGTAGGCCCATCAGAGACCAAAATTTATGTGCACAAGCACTGAAAAAGTGAGTTATGCATAAAAGTTCCCCTTGTGTCACGCCTTTTTACTGCATATATGTATGACCGCATGTGACAAATAATCTCTTAAACTTGAACTTAAAGAGTTTCATATTTTGTTCGACGGCATTAAATATGTCAGTAAATACCCCACTCGTAAATTCTGAAGCTTTTACGTGTCGAAAAATGCAGTTGCTAACAAGTGGCTAAATAAGACGACAGAGTCGGGGACATTAAAACGTTATCACACCGAACACAGAAACTCATCCACTCACAAGTCTGCCTTTACAGCCTCTAGTATTATAGTATTTATACCCGCGCTCTTGCAAACTATTCAAACTTTCAAGGCTTTTGTAGAAGAGGTAAGCACGCAAAAAACAAGTTGGAAGCTTAGTGGTGGTGAAGTTGAAGTCATGCGACCGTGGTGTACTGTAGCTAGTTTATAGCCTAACGATAGCTTTTACCTCTGGCGATTGCAATTACGCTTCAAAAATCATAAAAGTGGTGTTCATTTGTGAATATTATCTTGCTGAACAAAACGCGTAAGTATCATAAACGTTTGCTTCCCACAGAGCTTGTTTTCCGCAATAATCCAAAATCCAATAAAAATATCCCATTGGCTTTTTGTCGAGGGAACCAGGGCCATGCCTACTTCCAGGGTGATGCCTATAATACCTCATCCCTGCACCACTCTATACCAGAGAGAAGGGAAACGTTCAGAGATAACAGTGCAACTGTTGAGTTTGTGCTTTTTGGCCGGCTCTATTGGCTGCTTCCAGATAACTTCTGCTATGGAAAATCATCCCTGCTGTCATGGTAGTCGGCAGTTAGACCGGTTTGAATACCAAAAGCTCTTTCAATCAATAACTGAGCATTCATTATGCAACGTGGCTGTCATTATACCAGTGCCAATCTGAAAAAAAAAAAAAAAAAAAAAAAGATTGTTCTGTACGCCATTTTGATATTAGAAGGATTGCGAAAAGCTAAGTGTGAAAAGGCTGGTTCTGTTTCATCTCATAAGAATCCTCTGCTGCGAGGCTTGTGGGGCAATGGTTCACTGCTCTGTCACACGTTGTTGTTTCTGTCTCATTTGCAAGGAGCTGATGAATGAAGGGGAGGGGGCACGGAAGGAAGACTTGGCATTTTAAAGAGGAGATCTGCTCGGTTGTAACATTTTTCTGAGTGTCCCATCATCTCCCCCGCCCTTCAAGCCTCAAAAATAATACCGGCTTTCATAGAGCAGTTCTCCCCCACAATCCTCTCCACCCCACCTGCGCTACAGGTTAATTATGGCCAGGATAAGCCTGTTAAAGTGGCGGGGCCCATTTCAAATCAGGGATGACTCCCGGAGGGCTATAGACAGTGCAATACTAAGCCTGAAAAGAGTGTCGAACAATAGGACAGAAGCCTTGTTGGTGTAGAGATGTCTATGAGACATCTCAGACATATTGGGACAGACTTCTGTCCAGGAAACCCCACTGAGACTAGTGACGGTGTTGAGAGTTAATCCACTGCCATCGCGGCTTGAAATGTCAGTAAACAGAGGTTGGATGGTTGTAGGGCTGTACCCGACTCAGAATTTAGTCAGTGGAATCGGATTCGGCTGTTCAGTGCGAATATTTGACTCTTCTGGGGCAGGTAGGGGGGGTTGGGGTGGATTTTGCGCACCTTTCTACCTCCGACGGAGATGACGTGCGCTAGCGATGGGGTGCCCGCAATCGGCGTGCCACAACAGTGTTTTGATTTCAGATGCAGGTTATTTTATTTCATGTCTGCTTGAAGCTGAAACGAAGATGAAACTTGCGTATGGAATGGTATACAACTAAACCATGCATCATGGGGACACTTTCTCTGTGACTCTCTCCCCGATCACCCCCTCTGCATGCGTTATGTGCAGAAAATAATTTTAAGGAGGCTTCCTCCATGACCGGTCCCCACACTGTTTTTAGTTGTTTTATTTGAAGGAACGGGGCATGGCGATCGGGGCGCATGGTCACGTGTCCGGACGCGGGTGATTCACACATATAAAAATATATTTAAGATTCGCTTATTTATAATTCCTCATCGAAATGTTAATCCTATCTGTTTTATCCTGTTATTGTAAGCCACAGGCTGAAAATAAATAAATAAATAAATAAATAAATAAATAACGACTACTCGACTTGAAGAATCTAAGTCGACTGACGGGTTTCCGACTGAGGATTCGACTCCGACTCTTTGGACTTTCAGGGGGCAGCCCTGGATGGTTGTTTTCCCACTTCTGCTGTTGGCTGCGGGATCAGTGTCGTAAAGACAACTCACCAGTGAGAATATGGCAGACATGCACTGCTTCTCATACCTGTGTTCCCCAGGCAACCAAGGTGACGTCACTTCCTTCCTCCAGGACATCGGCCTGCGAGAGTGGGATGGTATAGGGTTCCACCGGGACCTGCTCCACTGAAAACACATGAGGAGATTAATAATCCATCAGCGGTCCAATGGTTTAGGTCACTGTTTGTTTGTGTGTGTGTGTGTGTGTGTGTGTGTGTGCTGATGCACATAATAAGGGAGGGTAAACTCCGAGCCAGAGTTTCCATGAGAAAAAAAATTGGTGCTGGTCCACATGGCCTGGGAGATTTCAATTTCCCAGACAAATGGGAGCGATTCCGGTCAAAAATCTGTGTTTATTGAGCTTAAAAGCAATTGATAGGCAGGCAATATAAAGAATGAATTCATGAAGGCATGTAGATTTATATACATATATTTTTTATATTAAAAAAAAAAAAAAATGATCCAGTCAGTTAACGCAGTTTTAGAAATAAATATATATTAAGAATATTACTACTTGAAATCAAATCATTTCCTTTTGTGAACAATAATTAACAAGTGCAAATGCTTTTATTAACATCTCACTCCAATAAAATTTGGATTAAATTTAAAGCTATATAAATATGGCAAGTAGGTCTAAATAATTAATAAAGTTGGTGGATTTCTATGTCTCGTGGACATATTTTACAACACAATGGATATTTACCGTCTGCATTGGGTCGGAAGTTAAATATCCCAAAAACCACAACATTGTCACATTACATCATCTTTCTGCTTCTCCTCGGAGTTCCAGGCGCTGCACTCTGTCGCTGCCCTGTGTGTGTCTCTGTCTACTGTGTTTACAAGCGCTACCTGTCCACGAGGGATGGGCGGGGTTTATTTCTATATCGACAAACGTGATTGGTTCGAGGTGAAGGGATGATCTAAAACTGACCAAACTAATTGGCTTGCCGAAGGTGGAAATTAACATTTTTGTTATCTATCTATCTATCATATTTATTTTTATTTTTTTTAATCGAAATTACCGAGCCTATTGTATTTAAGAACAGAGGAAAAAAATAAGGCGATAATTATCCTAATTGTTTTATCGCCCAGCACTAATTCAAATTGTACTCAAGAGGGAATTATTTTCACCGGACATTATGACCCGAGAGATTTAAATATGTCGGACAGATTTTCTTGGTAATTACCAGATAACGGAAACTCTGCTCTGAACACATTCATAAATCATTTCACTACGCAGGCCGAGGTCTCCATATTAGGTATTCAGGTCCCAAACTGAAACAAACCTCTATGTGATGTGACGAGTAGATGACAACTGGTTGAAATGACGGACAGGGTCAAAAAGTACAAGTTGCCGTTCAGGGAAACTATCTGACTCATTCCAGATCCGCTTTTTCCGAAACCCCGTCCCTCATATGAGGCTGATTGTGCCTTTATCAGCAAAAAATTTATTCATGAGCCAATAATAAACTTTGCCAATTACAGGCCCATAATCATCATCAACCCAGACAACATAACATTGGTGGTATGGGACACGGTTGAGAAAAGGGGTGTATAAACGGGGACATTAATCCAAATGGGGTGCCGTGTAGCCAGCCTCTTTGAAGCAAAGACCAAGAAAAAGTGCATGTAAGTACATGGTTTGAATAATAGTTTATCTCTTTGGAATATTCTGCTGCGGTTAGAAGGATTCATTTTAATAAAAAAAAACAAAACGGAAAAAATATGAAACTGCCATCACTTTAAAGCATGCTGCCAAAAGTTTCAACCACACCAACACCAGGAACAGCACGTAATGTGGTATTTTAAAAACACAATCTACCAATCTCATTCCACTTAACAGCTTGGACCCCACAAAAAAGGAGCGCACCAGATCTTATGATCCTTTGAGTGGACTTGGAGGAACCGTGCTATTGTGGGCATTCCTGCGTTGCAATAGACAAACACTCAACTTAAATTTGCCTCAGTTATTATGCTCAGGGGAGACGTGGTGATGGCTGCTCTGTTCAGGAAAATACAGCATGATTTAATTCTTTCATAAAGTAAAAGGAGAAGACTCCAGACCCCACACTTCGATTAAGTCAAGTAGTAAAACAACTATGTGGTGGGGACAAGAGGTGGGAGCATTTGGCAACAAGGATTAAGTTGAAAAATTGAAAACTAGGTTAAGTTTAATAAGTGGAAGCAGAGCCCACAAACGGCCTTGATGAGGCAGATCAGTTGTCGTGTCGTGTGCTCCCATTAAGAACATGACCTCACAGTCCAAACAGAGATCGCTCAGAGCCCAGTGCCATGAAAGCTGACTTTCTTTGCCATTAGGAACACTTTTTTACAGATTTGTCAGGGGAAAATAAGCAAAATAAGCAGGAATATCCATTTAAATGGTGGTGCGTTTAGGGCACGTCTTTAACTCAATTTGAAAAGGCACCATTGTCGATATGTAGTTAATAAATACGCTCAGTACATGTACTCAGCCACCCTTATCTTGTCACAAACTTTAAATTCATTACTTTGAAGAAGCCATTAGGTTTATTTGATTATCAGTGGTTAAACAGTGAAGGAGGGATATCCCAATCTCTAAGATATCTACCTATAAATGTTCAACCTTTCAATATCTTAAGTAGACATTCAAAACAATAGGTACATTCCATGATGAAAGTTTAAGTTTTCAGTTTTGTCCAAAGGCGGGAAATATTAATAGATTACAGCTCAATGTGAAAACTATTGGCAATATCCCAAAACAATGTTGATTCATTTAATGAAATATGGGCTAATTTTATCACTGACATAACTCCATCATTTAATACTTGAGTCTTCCTAAGTCGGTGCAATGTCGTTGTGCTTTGGGGCATGTGGGAGTCCTCCTGGTCTGCTGGGGCTCCACGGTTGGGTGGATGCCTGGGCGGCTCTGGGGACATCCGTGGTGCTTGGGCCGGTGTTCTTGGGGGATCCTGGGGCCCCACGGGGGAGTTGGGTGGTCTGGGTGGTGGCGCCCGCTCCTTTGCCTGAGTTGAGCTGGCCTGTCTCCGGGGGTGGAGGTGGGGGGACGTGTTCCTGGGTAGTACCTGCAGCTGGCGTCTGTGTGCAGATTCAGGGCGTGGTTGTGGGTTCTGGGACTCGTGTTGGGGGCGGGGGGTGTGGGTCGCTGGTTTGGGTCTCGGGGCCTGTGTGTCCCTCTGCATCCCGTGGGGGGGGGGGTGGCCCGTTGTGCCGGGGCTGGTTAGATGTTCCGTCTGGTCCTGTCAACCTGAGTCCTGAACCTGGCTGGCTGTGCTAGGCGCGGGGCTCACCATGTGGCCTCCTTCGTGGGGGGCGGTCTCCTGTCATCACACCGGGCTGCCGAGGTACCTGCCCTCTGACGCTCTCGGTGCGTGGGGCGCTCGTCGCTGGGGGGTCGGGCTGTGGTTGGCTGTGCCGTCTTTTGCCCCCTGTTCTGTAGTCCGCATGCTCGGCAGCTGGGCTGACCAGGGGCATGATGGCGGCGCGAAGCTGCCCGAGATGGCGGAGGCGTATGGTGGACGCTCTGCGCCCTTGGCTGATCGCTGTAGGTTGCGCGATTAGGTCCGGGGGGGGGGGGGGTCTGCGTGGTTGCTCCCCGGCCTGCTGTGCCCCTGGATCAATCCGGTCGCGACTCGCCTATCTCCCCCAGTGCAAACACTCATACTCAGCACATACACCACACAATAGACCGAGGGCTTGCGGGATGGGTGGGGTGCAGGCTATGTGGCTGGGGATGCGGCGGGCAGCTGCCATCTTGCCCGTCACGCTCCTGCCCAATCGTGCTTCTTGTCCATCCCAAAATTCCCACTCACATAGCTGAGAACACATACACTGGCACACCAATCCTACTCCGAACAACACTCCATCGGACCAGGGTCTGCGGGATAGGAGGGGTGCGAGTGATCCGGGTTTGACTTGCCTGAAGGACTCGCACCCCCAACCCCGCAATTTTAACTGCAATTACCAACAGAACACAATTGAGCACTGGGGTTCCCCCCCCCCCCCCCGGGGTGGCCGGTCGCTGGCGGGTCGGTGTGGGGGCGTGGTTGGCCGGCGGGTCGGGCTCCCCCTTCTGGCCTGGCTGGAGTCCTGATGACTTGCGCTTGGTGGCTTGGGATGTCCCCTGGGGGGACTGCTTGCTGTTGTGGGTGTGGGTTGGGGTGTGGGGGGCGGCTGTTGGCCTTTTGCTTCTGCGGCGCGGCTTCTCTGCGGCGGGCGCCCCAGGTGTTGGGGGTGGCATAGGGCCTGTATACCTGCCGGCCTATGCCGGGGGGGGGGGGGGGGGGTTAACATTGAGGTGCCCCGCGCTGGACACTCGCTGCTACGTGTATGGGCACTTGGCACACATGCCGGGCAGGGCGTCTGGTCGGCTGCGGTGGGACGGTCATCCCCCTTGTGCGAGTCGTGGGGGTCCTGGGTTACCCGGGGATTTCCTGCAGTCGAGGGGTGTCCACGGGGCTGTGGGGTTCGGGGGGGGGGGGCTTCGGGGCCCCTTCCGCTGCTTGGAAGTGCCGTGATATAATACCAACCTTCTACACCAGTACCAATGGGGAAAAGTCATGTACACTCACCGGTGGACGGACGGACGGACGCGCACACACACACACACACACACACACGCGCACGCACGCTTCAAGTGCACCCCAGCACCCTCCTGGTTGCATTCCTCTCCTCCCTCATTTGCTGCCATAATTATGACAGGAAGAGGCCACGTGACCAGTTGTAGTTCCTGTTTTACTGGATCCAATTCATTGTTTTTCAATACATGTCTTCCAGTGTTTTTGTTTTTGTGTAAATGTTGTTTGTTTCTATGTTTATTTGTCTCACCGTGGTGATTCTCCCTCTCTTGGAGTAGTGATCAGTTGTTTATAGACCTAAACATGACAAATAGTTCTCCAGAGAGGGGGGTTGGTGGTGGCTCTCTTAAACCAAAAACTGTGCTCTTGTCATTCTACAGGTCATCCACAGGACAGAGTTGTTGCAGCAGTTCTTGATGATTTAATAATTAATAAAGGGTTGCATTGCAGGTTGAGACCTTGAACTCCCCTCTACAGACTAACTCTGTCCTGAATGCAATGGCATACAAATAATCTGTGTTGTATGCCCAGCATGCTGACAGCACAGGTTACAATTATTATTTTTTTTTAATAAAAAAATAATAATAATAAAATAAAAGGCCATGACGAGTGGTTTAATTATCAAGCTACACCAATATGAGAAAAGGCTCTGGCAGTATATTGTAACACCCCAATTGTAATATTGTAATCCCAAACTTTCCCTGGCACTTATCTCAGAAGGAGAAAAAAAACAAAACAAAAAAAAAACAACTTGGACCAGCTGCTTCACACTTGTGATCCTGTTGAACTTGGTGGAGCTGTCGCGGCCCAGGCACAGTGTTTGTTTGTCTTGCTTCAGATCTCTCAAAGAAGGACATTTGCTTTGAATCAAGTGAACAGGCAAACTGATAGAAGGCCAGAGGAGGACGATGACTGACAAAACTCACCATACGGGAGGGGGTGGTAAAACAAATAAACAAGCTCCGTGTGCTCAGTGCTCCGTGTCAACGCCGCCTTCCTTCTTTGGCTTACCTGCAGCTCTGTACAGGATCTTGGGCTCGAAGAATATGCAAGGGTTGCTATCGGCGATGCAGGATAGCAGCAGCCCCTTGGCCTGCACCGGACTTCGCGGTATGACAACCTGGGGAACACATATGTTTACATCTGCAAAAAAGCCTGACTGAAGTGACATTCTACGCGTAAAGTGCTAGAATTGGAACGACAGTTTGAAGGACCACATGTGCTCTGTGTTACTGCAGCGGCCACCAAGCGTGGTGAGGAAAAGATAACATTTACTAGTCTGACCTTTGCCAAGAGACAACAGACGAGAGGCATACAATAAACCATGATGTGCAAGCAATGAGAGGATGTGTATGCATGTCAGGGATGTTACCTGACTTTTTTTTTTTTTTTTTTAAGATCATATCCATTAACTCGCTCAAGGACGCACGCTGGCACATCAGTACAGAGTGTCAGATACAGATACGTTTTTCCCTCTGTGTAACGTGTCAAAGAGTGAAAGCCTCAGCATTTGAAATTGATTCATATGCGGTTCTGTGGTTTAACTCAAGCATTCCCTCTGTTGTGTTATGTTTTTTTTAAGTCGAGAATGATTTTGTGATGTGTGCTGTGGCAGATGTCAGCAGGCAGAAAATAATAACTACTTTGCCATGCTGGTGGTGCTAGGTTTTTTTTGTTTTTTTTTCCCCACATCGACCGCTGCAACTTTGAAGTTGTCTCAACTTTAAAAATTCAGACATCAAACAAAATTTGTTTTATTTCATCTAGTTGTACCTCCACTCTATACTCTCTTCAGCTAAATGATCATTGACTGTTTAGCTCAAGGATCCAGACCTCACCCGGTGGCACAGCTACAGTGATTTCAACAGGCATAGGACACAGGACCAACTCACATACTGTAGGACACAAACTCAAACTGTCTCGCTGCCGTTTACTTGCGCTCCACTTATCTTTGAAGAGATGATGTGACCATCACCTCTCTTTTTACGATAACACTTTATTAAATAAGGGTCTTTTGGAATCTTACTGCTAATGCATTTTGCTGTCGCTGTTGTAATTGCTGCTGCTCCTCTTGAATTGTGTACTCTGTACTCTTTGATTAACTTGGGAACTGGGGCGGTAACATTTTCGGGATATTTTCTGTTTGATTAATTCACCTTGCCCTGACATCTACGCGGAGGAGGAAGGGAGGGAAAAGAAAGACCGGAGATAAGAGATACAAGGTGGACATGAACGTGGGAGGAGAGCGAGTGTGGTGCTTCGGACCTTGATGCCTGGGCAGTGGGCAAAGAAAGCCTCGGGGCTTTGGGAGTGGTAAAGTGAGCCGTGGCCCACGCACCCCCAAGGCGCGCGAATTGTGAGGTTGCCACAGTCAAACAGGTTTCCAGAGCGGTAGCGGTACTTAGCCGCTTCATTTACAATCTGAGGGAAGAACAGAAAAAAATGACAGTAAATAAAACAATTTGATTTCTGTGTCTAAGCAGAAATGACGATCATAATTACAACAACTTTGAATATCCATATTGAATGTGAAATTAAATGAGTTTTCAACTCTTAAACTCTGCCAAGAATTTGCATCTTTTGTTCATCTTTTTGTTTGACTATAAATATTTTATATTTCAATACCCCTCATATGCACATCTACTCTCTGCAAAACTGGTTCAACTCATTTAAGTCAGCTTAAAGCACTTGCAATTATTGCGGACAACTTTTTGTGACGAATAATAAACGAATAAAGACCACATTAGCAGACACTGGATACGGACTTCCTGTGCCAACGCATCGTCTCTGCTTTTCATCTTAAAAGCTATTAAACTCCCATTTACTTTCGCAGAGCACAAAAAAAAAAAAAAAAAAAAAAAAAAGTAGGGTCTGGTTTCTTTTTCCCTTGCCACTTTTACATTTTCCTCATACTGGGTTGCCTCCAAAAAAGTGTCTCCTCAAACTAAGGTGGGTGATCTTTTTTTTTTGATTAAACGTCGCTCTGAGGGTGCTCTGTGGACGGGTGCAATTTAAACTCAGACTAGACTACGGGAGAGGGCGGGGGTGCTCAAGGCCCAACGTCATGCAAAAATCTTTTGTTACTGCATAGCTACATGCATAAACCTTCCTAGAAAGCTGCTCCATTTTACATATGCCATTTCCAATTGCCTTGACAATGCGCAGGGAAACCAATTCATCTTGTGCAGGGACGAGGACACGCATGACACCAGTGCTGAAAGGCGAACACGACCGAATGCCAACGCCAACACCCTGGTCAGCCCACTGACGTCACATTAATCTTCCACTGGCAGGTGTCAGTGCAGGGAGACATTAGAATTGAATTTTTTTTTAAATGAGCAGAGCTACCCCGGCACCCCAGCCCTAACGTGCGCACACGCACACACACACACACACACACACACACACACACACACAAAATGGTTTATTAAATACGGAGCAGTAGGTATTTTAGACCTGTTTATCAAACACCTGCACGCCGCAAGGTTTGGTGTACACAAACAAGACGGAACCTGAGCCAGACGTTTACTTACGTCACTGGCTGCCTGGCTGGCTGGCACCAAACCAAATTGATTTTTTCCTCCTTTCTCTGTTGGGTGTTTTTGATGACATTTAATTCCGTATCTATTGTATGGGGCCCTAATCTCTTGCAAGCGAATATACTTGCGGGACAGGGGATGATTACTTTTCTAGTTAATTATAGGAGTGACACGGATGCAAATCTGGCAGGTGTTGTTGAAAACATGAGCCTAACATATACCTGCGGCAGACATAGGAGATATCTGCAGTATATAGACACTGCAAGCAGCTGTATAAAATACTAACTAAGGGCCAATAGCCACAACAATTCACCATTAGGCACCAGAATGGAAATAATTTGCCTCTTTGAAACATCTTAACACTGAAACATAAAAAAGTAAAACTCCAAAAAAGATATGTATAAACTGGGTGTCCCTATACAAATTGAATGTTGCCAAGTCTAAATTCAATTTGTACCATGACTAAAACCATTCACGCATTAAGAACTCCTTCCACCTTTCATTTGTGTTTGACACAAAGAAAGACCTTTTCTGCTCTGGGATTAGGGTTGAGTGTCGAAATATGACACTTTTATGGCCTCAACTGCATTGCAAATACCTTTGAATATCAAAAAATGTTGTACCATGAATGCCAAATTTCCACACCTAAGCAGTTAATCTCTCAAGTGTGAGCCAAAAGTAAAACAAAATGTTTCTTCGGTGACAGTTAATCTGTCATGCATTTTTTTTGAGGATTCTTTAAAAGTTATAGGATTGTTCTTTTTAGTTTTTGTGAGCCACTACCAATTTCAAGGTCTTGTATTCGGTTTTCTATTTATTTTTTATTTTTAATAAATCCCCAGCCCTTTCAGGGTCATTACAGTAGTCTGAAGGTATACCCTACTAACCTGATCAAAAGCAGGGTATATGTAGTCTGCAAATTGGATCTCAGCAATGGCTGTGGCACCCGCCACAGCTGCACCGATGCCGAAACCCACAATGCCCTGCTCACACAGAGGGGTGTTGAAGACTCTGTCTTTACCTGATGGAGAGAAGAGGAAACAACACCCAAGATTATGAAATGGGTACAGTCATTTCGTCAGGAGGCTGTTACATTTAAATATAACTTAAGATATTAAAAAAAACTATGATCTGCTGAATGTGGACTAAGTTAAGAAAAGTTAATTGAATAATGTTTTACAGGGCCCAGCGAGCACAAATTAGAAATGACTGGGGTTTGTCCTTCCTATGGGCACTCATAGCCTTCCCCTCGCTCTGGAGAGTGATGAGAGCACAGAGAATATCCTCTTGTCAAATGCGACACGCTCCAAAAATAAGTGACAGGGAGACAACTCCTTTTGCTGTAGCTAACCAGGCCTGTGACGCATATCCAACCTCCTCGGAGTTAAAACAGAAGAACAAACTACCCCCCCCACCCATTCTCAACCCTGTAATTTCACGGAGAGCTGCAGGAGCTTGCCTCTAAATTTGGGTTAGGAATGTTATTTTTATTCTCTTTTTTATTAATTGCCAAGGGAGTCCTTTGGTGCTTTGATGTTGACTGGTCTTCTAACCGGTAAAACCCTGGCCTTGTGCGGCCACACAGCTGACTTGACAACCGCACTATTGCAGGCCCGATGAGGTCAACTAGGTGTGTGTGAACCTTCAATGCAAGCAAGCATCAAGTCTTTGGGTATTTACTAAATTTGAATTTTATTAATAACAATCAAATGATTTGCAGTAACTACTAAATCTTTTTCAAAACATGTCATTGCAAATTTTACTTCCGGGTGATTATTAGATAAGAATCTAAGAAGAAAGAGCTTAGATTGTTAATCTAAACAGTAGCTTAATCACAGACAAACAGAAAACCCATTTCCCGTGTTTGGTGACCTTTACTAGTCAGCACTGCCCGACACCGGCACCCTTTCCAGCGATTCAGGCTAAACATCAATGAGTGGTGGAGGTAGTAGGGAGCGGAGTCAATGTGGACTGTTGTTTCCAGGAGAATAGCACTCAGCGGCAAGGCTGCAGCGGAAAGGCTATATCACTGGGGTTAATGTATTGCACTCGTAAAAGGCCATTCACATGCTGTCCACCCGCATTAACCCCGCACACCCCTCTCCCGCTGTGTAATGGTTGTAGGTGGCAGAGGTGTCTACTATTCCTTTCAGTGGAGAGGGGGATAAAAACAGCTTTGTACTCGCTTGCTTCTACATGGATGAGATAGAAAATAATGATCCCAAAGAGAAGGTCAGAACCTCTGACGTCAATGAAAACAAAAGGCAAATCCAGATAGTGTTGGTGTGCGAAGCCATTACAAAAACGGATACAAACATAGCACTCGACCGGGGAACGGGGTGTCAGTACTGATTAATCTGGAGTGCATAGGCAGGGTGTTAGAGATAAGAACTAAATAAAATAACAACAAAACAATTAAAACAAGAAAACCTCAACCACACAGAAGAGAGGCACACTACAGGTAAAACTGTTACACAGGACATTCCACAATAAATAACTTAAAGGTAAACTACAATGAAAAAAAAGTATATATATATGAAAACCAATATGGGTCAAAAGAAATAAAGTCTACAGAAGTGGTCTGTTGCCATCTAGTGGTGACACTGTGTTCAGCAGAAATTAGTCCAGGTTTCTGTTGTGTTGATTATTGTCCAGAGAGATTGAACAAATATGAAGCCCTTACCGTATTTGTCTCGAAGACCGACTGTGCATCGGAAAACTCCTCCAAAGGCCACGTCCTCCCCAAAGATGACTGCAGGACAGATGGGCAACACAAATATTAAGTGTCCTAGGTGTACGTCTTCACATAGCAAACAGTTTCTACCTCACAGCACTTCTTCTGCAACACAATAATCACCTATATGTTAAACATGAAACATAAAAAACACATTTAATTAAAAACTTTTAATCTCAAACCAGACATTTCAAGAGTTGGAACACATCACACACAGAACACTGTTTATTTGACCACCTACATTTTCATATACAATGAATTTGGCTTGGTGCATTGCAGTGCAGTAACATACAAAGAATGCTCAACAGTTTGAAAAAGAAAACATATCAAATATACTATACAAAAAATACAAATCTGCTCTATGCACCAGATAAAGATCAATTAAAAAGGCTATGGCAGGGGCTAAGATGCAGTAACGATGCTAGTATTTACGGGGTATAAATATAGCTTGAAATATAGCTTCCCAGTTCATGATGAATTACATGTAAACAATAGTAGTATAGACACAAATAGGTTAGGTCTCATTTATTGCAGTATAATTACAGCGTTGTATCAATATTACCTCCTAATATCAGCAAGGAAAAAAGTTTTGGTGCTTTTTCCTCACAATAGCCAAGGATTTGAAAAAAATCGCACCTGCTGTGGGGTCACTGGCAAGGGTGTTGTCCAAGGCACTGGTAACAGACTGGAATAGGTTCATCTTCTGGGTTGGACCTACATAAAAAAAAAAAAAAGCAATTATATACAGTATGTGTATAAACCGATTAGCCACAACATTAAAACCGCTGACAGGTGAAGTGAATAACATCGATCATCTTGTTCCAATGGCCCCTGTCAAGGGTGGGATATATTAGGCAGCAAGTGAACAACCAGTTGTTGAAGTTGATGTGTTGGAAGTAGATAAATGGGAAAGGGTAAGGATCTGAGCGACTTTGACAAGGACCAAATTGTGATGGCTAGATGACTGGGTCCTTGTTCTTGTTCCCAGTATGCAGTGGTTAGTACCTACGAAAAGTGGTCCAAGGAAGGACAACCGACACACATTGATGTGTGTGGGTTGCAAAATCTAGCCTGTTTGGTCCCATCCCACAGAAGAGCTACTGTGGCACAAATTGCTGAAAGTTAATGCTGCTATGATAGAAAGGTGTCAGAACACACAGTGCATCACAGCTTGCTGAGTATGGGGCTGTGTACCCACAGACCGGTCAGAGTGCCCATGCTGACCCCTGTCCACTGCCGAAAGTGTCTAAAATGGGCAAGTGCGTGTCAAGGAGTGGACCAAGGAGAAATGAAAAAAGGGGGCCTGGTCTGATGAATCCTGGGCCCTGGCATTCATGTGGATGTTACTTTAACACGTACCACCTACCTAAACATTCTTGCAGAAACGGTGCAATGGTCATGGCAACAGTATTCCCTGACGGCAGTGGCCTCTTTCAGCAGGATAACGCACCCTTTCACACTGCAAAAAATGTTCAGGAATGGTTGGAGGAACATGACAAAAAGTTTGAGGTGTTGACTTGGCCTCCTAATTCCCCAGATCATGATCGAGCACCTGTGGGATGTGATGGAACAACAAGCCAGATCCATGGGGACTGGCCTGGGCAGATCTGATGGTACCCCTTATAAATAATTGGATAATAGTGAATTTTTCTTTAATTGGTATCACACATGTCTTCAATCTTAGAATCAGTCATTCAGCCTATTGAAATGGAGAAAATTAGTCCCTCTGCTGTTTGGTATCATCATGTGCACCACACTGAACATGGATCAGAGAAAGCAAAGGAGAGAGTTGTCTGAGGAGATCAGACAGAAAATGGTAGACAAGCATGTTAAAGGTAAAGGCTATAAGACCCTCTCCAAGCAGCTTGATATTTCTGTGACTACAGTTGCAAATATTATGAAGAAGTTTAAGGTCCATGAGACTGTAGCCAACCACCCTGGACGCGGCCGCAAGAGGGAAATCGACCCCAGATTGAACAGAAGTATAGTGCGAATGGTAGAAAAAGAGCAAAGGACACCTTCCAAAGAGGTACAAGCTGAACTCCAAGGTCAAGGCACATCAGTGTCAGTAGGCTACATGGAAGAAGACCCAGGAGGACTCCACATTTGAAAGAAAAACAGAGAAAAGCCAGACTGGAATTTGATTAAATGCATATTGACAAGCCACAATGCTTCTGTGAGAATGTCCATTGGACAGATGAGTCAAAATTGGAGCTTTTTGGCAAGTCACATTAGCTCTATGTTAACGGACAAAAAATTAAGCTTTCAAGGAAAAGAACCCCATACCTACTGTGAAACAAGGAGGAGGCTCGGTTATGTTTTGGGGCTGCTTTTCTGCGTCTGGCACGAGGTGCCTTTAATCTGTGCAGATCACAATGAAATCTCAAGACTATCAAGGCATTCTGGAGCGAAACGTAATGCCCAGTGTCAGAAAGCTGTCTCAGTCGCAGGTCATGGGTCCTCCAACAGGATAATGACCCAAAGCACACAGCTAAAAAGACCCAAGAATGGATAAGAACAAAACATTGGACTATTCTGAAGTGGCCTTCGATGAGCCCTGATCTGAATCCTATCAAACATCTATGGAAAGAGCTGAAACTTAGTCTGGAGAAGGCACCCTTCAAACCTGAGACAGGTGGAGCAGTTTGCTCAGGAAGAGTGGGCCAGACTACCTGGTGACAGGTGTAGAAGTCTCAGAGAGCTACAGAAATCGCTTCATTGCAGTGATTGCCTCTAAAGGTTATGCAACAAAATATTAGGTTAAGGGTCCCATCATTTTCATTTGTTTTATTATGTAAAATAGTCTGTTGAATCAAAAATCAAAAGTAAGTAAGCAAAGTCTGATTTCTATTAATCATGGAATAAACAATGATGGATGCCAATTACTTTTGTGAGTTTCAAGTTATTTCAGAGAAAATTGTGGGTTCTTCTCTTTTCACTGAAGGGTACCAACAAATCTGTCTACGTCGGTGCGCGTGCGCGTGCGCACACACACACACACACACACACACACACACACACACACACACACACACACACACACACACACACACACACACACCACTTTATTAGGTACACTTGTTCAATGGCTTGTGAACACAAACAGCTAATCAGTCAATCACAAGGCAGCAACTCATTGCATTTAGTAGGCATGTAGACATGGTGAGGATGACTTGCTGAAGTTCAAACCGAGCATCAGAATGGGGAAGAAAGGGGATTTAAGTTACTTTGAACGGGGCATGCTTGTTGGTGCCAGACGGGCTGGTCTGAGTATTTCAGAAACTGCTGACCTACTGGGATTTTCACGCACAACCATCTCTAGGGTTTACAGAGAATGGTCCGAGCAAGAGAAAATATCCAGTGAGCGGCAGTTGTATGGACGAAAATGCCTTGTTGATGTCAGAGGAGAATGGGCAGACTGGTTTGAGACGATAGAAAGGCAACAGTCACTCAAATAACCACTCGTTACAACCAAGGTATGCAGAATACCAGCTCTGAACGCACAACACGTGGAACCGGGAAGCAGATGGGCTACAGCAGCAGAAGACCAAACCGGTGCCACTCCTGGCCGCTTAGAACAGGAAACCGAGGCTA
>NC_137195.1:20804804-20852304 GCF_960531495.2 Zeus faber | reverse complement strand
CTCCAAAAACTGAATGCTAATTGTAGAAATGCGTCAATGCGTTAAATGCATCATTTAAGTGGCGGAATAAACTCATTCTGATTCTAAAACAAAGTTGTGTTATTTTTGTGGTAGCCTGTTGTAGCCTTATCTGGGATCATTTTGGCATTACAAAATTTAATTCCATGACTTTCTACTTTTATTACATCACCATTCATTTTTAATTTTCAAGGACTTCTCGATGTGATCTTTATTAATTGAAATAAAATCTAATTGTAAGATCATTGCGCACACACACACACCCCTTGAGTTACGAGCGCACTAACATAGGAGTTTTCCGAGTTACGAGCCGTCGTTCCGTAGTTTTTTTTGTATTGATTGTCGAGCAAAAATGTGAGTTACGAGGAGCAAGCTTCCGGTGCCGGCGCTTGGTGGCGTGGCGAGCAAATGCGGCCAGCATCCCACGTCTCACTCCTTCACTTCACGTGGTTACCTGAGCGTGGAAGCATCGCTTTTGTGTTTTGTGCTTGCGATATGTGCTTTTTGTGCAGTTATTTTGCCAATTTTTTTTTCGAACCATGGGTCCGAAAAAAGTGCTGAGAAGAAGAAGCGGATGATGTCCATTGACTTCAAGTGCAAAATAATAGAAAAACATGAGCGAGGTGTGCGTGTCATGGAATTGGCGAGGCAGTACGAACATAGTACTTCTAAATATAAATAATAAAGGGTATTACGCCAGCCAAGGGTGTTATAACAATGTCTTTGCTGCGGACCGCTGTCCATGAAAAGATGGAGAATCTGGTGTTGGTGTGGTTGACGGAGAAGCAGCTCACAGGAGATAGCGTGACGGAGGGTATCATCTGCGAGAAGGCAAAAATGATCTACACATTCTCTTTTATTATGTTTTTATACAATATTTGTTATTTATAAGTAAATTTTTCTTATTTAAAAACACGTAACAAAAAAAAATTGGGGTGTTTTTTGGGGGCTGGAACAGATTAATGGCATTTCAATTAATTTCAATGGGGAAAAGTGATTTGCTATACGGGCAGATTGAATTACGAGCTCTGTCACGGAACGAATTAAACTCGTAAGTCAAAGTACCATCGTGTGTGTGTGTGTGTGTGTGTGTGTGTATATATATATAAATAAATTTATCTCATTACTATCTACTCTTAAGTGTATTTCCAACCAACCGGGATTGAATTTACGATGCCATAATCTATGCTGCAAAAGCAGTTCTGGAAGTGTTTTATTACATTACGACTTGAATAACAATCAGGGGGGATATCACAGCTTGTCGAAGATCAGGTTTTTTCAAGGACTTTTCAAGCACTTCAGCAAAAAAATGGGCAATTTTCAGGGTGATCTAGTGCTTAAATTTCTCAGGACACAATTCAAGCACCTCAAGGACCTGGTAAGAACCCTGGCTTACATTAGCTGCTCTGACGATGCTGTTGGGAGACTGGAGGGCGGCGAGCTCCGTGAGGATTCTCTTCAGATCACTGCTACTGGGATGGACTAGAAAAACAAACAAAAGAAATACATTTCACGGTTGCGTCTAACTCCGTCATCATACTCAACAGCTGCATTCTACTGTCGAAATAAATGTCAAGTGTGTGCATGTTCCTACCCGGCTCAGGTGATGGTTGTGGATGGAGCTGCAGGTACGGGTGCTCAAGAAGCTCGCTGATGGAGATCCGCTCTCTGGGGTTTCGTACTAAACATTTCTGGCAATTGGGGTGTTTCAGAACATTGATTGATTATTCACTGTAATATAGCAATATTAATGAACCATCATAATGTCATTGTCATCAATCGCGTCGATGGTGTTTCCTGACCAGCTGTGGTACATTTGACACATTACTTGTCATTTTTAATCAGATGCTTTACCTTCTCCTTAAAGGACAACTCTGGTATTTCTTTTATTAACCTAAATCTTATTTTGCCATCAGCGGGAGTCAACCTGGGTGATCAGAATGAAAATCCGGGTTGTGCCACATTGGGGGTGAACTTGTTCGGAGATGGAGTGTGACCACTGAGTTTGAGGAATCTCCACCAGGCTGACAGAGTTGTTGGGATGAATGGGTTTTTAAAGCAATTATCCTTCTTTATTGCAGGCATGCAAACTGTTGAGAGGCGAAAAAGGCGAGAAGGATGCGCGAGCGGAGAAAAAAACCCCCAAAAACAGACCCACAAGGGGGTTCTGGGGTTATGCTCTGGGGGCGTTTACTTTTTAAAAAGTAAGATACTAAATGCTCATTTTTGATAACTTTTAGGATTACTGTGGGGTTGACTTTATTACACAAGTTAAAAGAATTACAACACTGCGCAAAATAAAGTACAAATGATGAATTTCTTAAGCGCAAAAGGCAGCCCCACTTGGTTCATAACTTATTACAAACTTGATACTATTCAACAACAAAATTGCTAAACTAGACAATTAAAAAAAAAAATAAAAAAAAATAAAAAAAATTGTGTGGCCCAGACCGCCGATAGTCGTCAGCGAAAACTTTTAAATTAGTCTGTAGATATAATATGAGTGAAGATTCAGCCACTGAATTGCTTATTACCCGAGGCAGATATGTTCAGAAATTGATTTTGGTGGACTGCTAAAATAAATTAAATGAAAGTTTACGCAGCGGCTTAATTGTTCGATCTTTTTTTTTTTTTTTTAATGAAATCCAATCTCCCTGGCCGCGCAATGAATCTTAGGTAGGGTAGGCTGCGAAGGATCCAAGGGCTGAAGCCTTAAAATCAGGGAAAAACGAGGCTGCATTTCTAGACCGCATTTGAAAGAACCTCCAGAATGGGACAGCACTTCGTCGCGCCGGTGTGATGCATTCGGTCTTGGGACACAGCTTGTATGTCCATGTCCGTGCCCTCGCTGTTTTTCTTGAAACCAGGTGACAGCAGGACCCACTTGGCGCCTGAGCATTTTGAGAGATCTACATACAGAAGGATTGAAGCCACGCCCCCCCCCCACCCTAAATATTTTCCTCATCGGATCTCCACGAATCACGTAGGTGGCCAATTTTGGTTTCAAAACGGCGAATTTCGCCGAAAGGTGACATGTTTGCATGCCTGTTATTGATTCAGTAAGGAATAGGAGATCAGATTTTGATAACTCCTGACATTCTGTTTGTTCAATGTCTCACCATCCATGGCCCAATTGTTGTTGTTCTGGTTGTAACCATTTAATTATAAAATAAAGGCGGTTAACAAAATAGTAGTACCCGAAGTTTGGGGCTGCTAGGCCTCCACAGTCTTTGTTTTTCTGCTAGTTTAATTCTCGGTTTCTTGTACTTCCAATAAAAGGTATTAATTATTGAGTCTAGAGCAGGGGTGCTCACACTTTTTCAGCATGCGAGCTACTTATAAAATGACCATGTCAAAATGATCTACCTACTACAAAAATGCAAAACATATATTTATTTATAAATATATTGAGGATTCTTTATATCTACAATGTATGTTGATGTACATGCATAACTGCATGAGCCAATATTGCACAACACAATTAACTATGTACATTTTTTTGTCATTACCCGGGTTTACTCTGATGACTTGCACTGAATTGAATCAGCCAGGGATGCAAAGTCCGGACAGTAGCTGCTGACAGCCAGCCTCAAGCACACTTCCAAATGTTCATCAGTCGTGGTGGAACGGTACTTGGACTTAATGATCTTCATGTGGGAAAAGGCTGACTCACATAAATAAGTAGAGCCGAATAATGCAGTCAAGGAGGTAGCACATTTCGACATGTTGGGGTACTTTACCTCTGTGAGTAAGTTCCAGAACTGTCCATGAGCTCTGGACTTCAGCTCAACGTCGGCTTGTAGTGTCAAAATCTCATCTTCCACTCCAGAAGAGTTCAGGTGAAACAGTGTTGCAATTTTTGATGCGAGTGAATCAACCTCAACATCTTCCCGAAAAAGGATAGCACATGAATGTAGCGACTGGCTCCAGCAAAGAAAAGTCTTGAAAGCGTTTGTCAAACTCTGACAGACAATTGTCAATCTGCTCTGTGTAGCGTGCACGGTTAGGTTGCACACAGGCCTTCCCTTGCATCTCCAGCTCTGACCCCAGGTTCTGGAAGTTTGCCAAATCATGGCGCTGCAGCTTTGAGGAGAGATGTTGCATCTTTCGTTTGAAGGCATTAACTGAGCTGATCATATTGATCACTGCTTTGTCTTTTCCTTGCAGCTCTAAATTAAGGTCATTCAACATGTTTATCAGATCGGTTAAAAATGCCAAGTCTAACAGGCACTGACCGTCATTGAGTTATGTGTATTCTGCATGTCCAGCTACACGGAAAAACTCCTTAATCTCCGGACAGAGCTCTTGAAATCTTTGCAGGAATTTCCCTCGACTAAGCCATCTCACGTCAGTGTGTAGCAACACCTCAGAGTGGTCGCAGTCAGCCTTCTCCAGATGTGCACGAAATAACCGTCTTTGAAGAGATCTGGCGCGAATAGAACAGGCGATCGTCGTTGCAACATCCATGATCTCTCTCATGTTGAGAATTTTAGCGCATAACGCTTGTTGGTGGATTATGCAATGGTAACTTATGAAGTCCGGGAAGGCATCGTCCTGCCCGCACTTGGCAATAAATCCATTCAAGCAGCCAACGGTTGCGGGTGCTCCATCCGTGGTGATAGACACCAATTTGTACACTGGGAGCTGGGTTTTCTCTGTAAAGTTTTTGAACAACTGAAATATGTCCTCTCCTCGCGTCTGTTCTTTCATGGGCAGAACTGTTAATAGCTCTTCTTTTGTAGTGATATCACTAAACACCATACGAATGAAAATGCACATCTGGGCTGTGTCACTCACGTCCGTAGATTCGTCCAACTGCAGTGAGAAACACTCGCAATCTCCGATGTCCTTCCAAAGTTGCTGGGTTAAATCCTCAGCCATGGCTTCACAGCGCCGTGTAACTGTTCTTCTTGACAGCTGGAGAGCTTTGATCGAAGATAATATTTCTGCCTTATTTTTAAGGTCTCGGAACAATGAGTCAGCTGCTTCAACGAATGCCTCTTTCAGCATCTCTCCGTCTTGGAAGGACGTCTTGTTATTAACGATGACGTGACTCACCCGGAACGATGCTTCGGTGGCGGCTTTCGCTTTTGAAGTTTGTAGTGTGAAAAATGACTGCTGCCGGACAACTGGGATTTTAGTTCCTTCACCTTTCTCTTTCTCAGCTGGCTTTTCAGCGGGAAGTCGGTGTCGTATTTTCCATGAACAGTCCGAAAATGCCGCTCCACATTTCCCTTCTTTGGTATTGCAATGGTAGACAGGCAGATGAGGCAAACGCACTTTGAAAATGTCATCGTGAAAAAAAAAAAGTCCTCCTCCCTTTCTGTATGAAAGTGATACGTTTTTGTCTTCTACTTGGTCCAGCTCCCCCACTCATTTTTATACCCCTTCTTAGGTTTAAGAGAAAAAAACCAGGGCTAAAAATTGGAGGTAACTCGCTGACTAGCCAGTTAGTTTTGCTGCACTTAGCGCCGTTGTTTGCGCATGCGCAGTGACCTAAGTGTCAGAAAAATTCAGATGTCATCTGACTGGCTGCCCTGTATATCAATCAAGTGACGGGATGGATGATAGGCTGACGTCTATTTTTTTAATGTCATGCGATCTACCAATAGTACCTTTGCGATCGACTGGTAGATCGCGATCGACGTATTGAGCACCCCTGGTCTAGAGTATTCAACAAATTTACTGTTGGTTGCACTTGGGTAATTAAAAATATATAGTTTATTTTTGGTAGTATATTCATTTTCACTGCTACTATCTATATTGGGTTCCGTAAATACAACTAAATACTGTCTGCATACAAACTAATTTTGTGAACAGAGTTTAGTGTTTGTATGGCAATGATATTACTGTTTTGACGGATGGCCGCCACGAGGGGTTAAATAAAGATGGCGAATAGTAAAGGGGAGAGTTGACATCCTTGTCTTGTGCCACATTGTAGAGTGAAATGCTGTGAAGTGTAACCATTGGTGATGACAAAAGCAGATGGTGAGTTTTACAGGATACTTATCCATTGAATGAGTGACTCTACAAAGCCCAATTTGTTGAGGCTGGAAAAGAGATATGTCCAATTAACTCTGTCAAATGCTTTTTCAGCATCTAAAGAATCAATAACAGTATTTTAGTTGTTCCTTTGAGATATGCTGATCAGACTGAATAAACGGCACATATTGCTGGATGAGTGTCTGCCTCAAAGCTGGTTTGGTCTGGGTAAATTATAAATGGAATTACTTTTTCAATTCTGTTGGTTTGTGTTTTAGTAATAATCTTTAAATCGCAATTCATTAGGCTTATGGGTCTATAACTGGAAGTGAGGGTTGGGCCTTTATTGGGTTTGAGCGAAACCAAAAGGAGAGCTGTATTCCTATTACATTTCACTGCATATATGTATGAAAGTATGTATATGTATGTGACGAATGAACCTCTTGAATCTATTCTATCTTCAATATGTGTGGAGGCATTTTGGAGGTTGACTTCATCTCTGTAACCATTCTGATGAATAATGGGGATATAAGTTGCCAGAAGTGTTTATGGAATTCCACTGGGTAGCCATCTGATCCAGGCGATTTATTGTTGGGCATAGAAAAGAGAGCTTTCCTGAGTTCTTCTAGAGTAAGTGGTTGATCTAAGGTGGTAGCCTGCTCTGTGGATAGTTTAGGGAGGTTGATATCATCGAGGAATGAGTTAATGTTTGATATATTTGATTCATTATCTGAGTTATATAGCTTAACGTAAAATTCTTTGAATATGTTTTGATGTCTTGCACACATAGTATGCATAGTATGTTATCGTACCCTGTGGATCTTTGATGGCTGTAAAAAGTGTTTCTTCTCTATCGCGTTCAATTGATTGGCAAATTTACCCGATTTGTCTTTGATTTCAAAATAATTTGCTCTTGTTCGTTGCATGAGAAATTGTGTCTTTTGATGGGTGATGATATCAAGTTGGGATGAAATTGTCTGGATGGATGCAATGGATTTCTGTGAGTCACCTTCAACACGTCCAGCAGATCCTTCTCGGCGATATTGGGAAAGTCGATCCTGTGGGACGGGTCGATGATGGCGTGCAGCTTGGTGATCTGATTGGTAATTGTTTGGAACGGCGTATTCCCGTACGTCATGCAGTACAGGATGCACCCTAGGGACCATACGTCCCCTTTTGGACTGATCTGAGAACCAAAACATGTAAAAAATTAAATAATAAAAAAAAAAAGCTACAACCTTTAGGACCTTTCCGTTATGATAAATGAGTGCTTGGGCGGTTGGCCTTGCCTTTGAGCTGGCTTCCCCTGGTTTGGATGAGGTGTCTTTGATGGCCTCCGGAGGCATGTAGTTCAGGGTTCCTATCTGGGTTGAGAAAGAACAGCTTAAAAAAAACAAAAAAAAAAAAACAAAGCCCACAATAACCACCTCAATGGACATCGAGTCCGTTAACAAGCTTAGAAATGTACTTGTGAGTTTTTCATTATGCTTGTGACATCGGGTTGAATGTGGTTGGCGATGCCAAAGTCGATCAACTTTAGCGAGGCGTTCACGATGACGAAGTTCGCCGGCTTCAAGTCGCTGTGGACGATCCCTGTGAGGAAGACCCGATTGACAGATAGAGAATTACAATTGCAATGTCCCCGCGCCTCACGTCAAAAAACATTATGCAGTAATAATTAAACAATAGACACAGCACACAAAATATGGTAGGATAATAGAAAATACAAATATTTTGAAACTTTAACAATATAAAACTGAAAAATGAACGGTTACACAATAAAATATAAGAAATGGCAGGATAATGGAAAGTAAACCTCAACATTTAACATTAAGCAGTATAAAACTCAGGAAGTTCAGTATTGAAACATAACACCAACAATGAGCCTAAAAAAACATAATGAACAGTACAAATGTGGCATTTGTAGCCAGAGGCCGTGCAGTATCAGAAGAGTACCGTGTTTATGAATGGTGTGGACGGCCTCCAGCATGTTCTTCCAGTAGAACTTCCTCTCCAGCGGGTTGGTGGCCTTGCGTTTCCGCAGCCATGTGTTTAGGTCCAGGTTCCCGCACTCCATCAGCATGTAGATGGAGCTGCTTGTGATCTCACTGCAGAGACAGAACACGGGACCTTAGATAGTGTCGACGTTGTCTCAAGTGAAATTTTAACTGTTCTTTTTTTTGTTTTGTTTATTCTATGGTCAATTGTTACCTTGTAGGTTGATTGTATATTGCCATTATTTTAGGTTTGTTTTTATGTTCATTATTATTTTTTGTTTATATTGCCAATTCTGTCTAGTTTTTGTTGGTCTTTAGGTATATTGTATATTATCACTTTTTTGTTGATTGTAATTGTTCATTGTTGATATTTTGGTTTAGTATTTATTATTGTGTATTTTAGTATTTTTTTCTCCTTCATGTTATTTTTGAATGTTAATTTTAGAGTCTATAGAGTTGATTGTATATTGCCACATTTGTCTTGTTCATTTAAGGTTCAGACCCCGATTGGGTAGAACCCTATTGTTTTTCTGCCGGTCTATTATTCTTTGTACACATATGCCGCGTCTCCAGCTGCAGTGATTGGGAGTGAATGGCGGAACTTGGAGTGCGCAATTATTGAAATGCTGCATACATTGTGATGATACAACACGTGTGTGATTAGTCTCACTCTTTGTTTTAACAGAATTAAACTAGGTGAAGTGACTTTGCTTGGCTTCGTGAAGTCCGAAAACCCCTTGTTGCTGCTCACTGCTTTAATTTTGTGTGTGTAATTAATTAATTTAATTAAACTGCTTCCCCCGTTGAGCGCAAAAAGGTTTGAACCTGTCAATTGCCACTTGCGGCTATATTTTAGGATTATTGTTAGGTTTATTGTACATCGCCAATTTTTTGGTCATTGTTAATTTTTAGCTTTACTGTTTTAATGGTAATTATCATTTTATTTTCATTATTTTTTTCCCCCATTTATTTAATTATATAATATGTTTCTTGTAAATGTTCATTTTATAGTCTATTTTTGGTCTATTATTGACTAATCTACTAGGTTTATTATTTATTCTATATTCTTGTCAATTTTTAGGTTTATTGTACTGTTTTTTCTGGTTAATTCTTATTGTAAATTTTGTGGTTTAATTTATTGTTCATTGCCAATTTTTACATTTAGTGCTTATTGACCAACATGTTTTCTTTTTTATTTTAGGATTAGTGTTAATATTAGGTTTATTGTATATTGAAAAATGTTATTATATTTTTTCTAATCTTCTACTTTATTATTATTTCCTTTTTTACGCGAGCTGTTGTTACACTGCAATTTCCCTCCGGGGATTAATTAATTATCGATGCATTTATCTAAAGTCAAATTTTTCTGTGGATCTCTGGGGAAAGCAGAGCACTTACTAATCGTACAGCTTGATGATCTGGTCGCTGTACTGTTGCAAGTGGTTCAGATACATGATCTCGTTCTTGTAGCTTTCCACTGCCTGGGCGTCGGCTTCCTCCAGGTTTACGTACTTGACAGCATACACCTGCTTTTTGTGGTCGAGGACCTGGTAGACCTGAAAAAACAGAGAAACTCAGAACATGCGACTGAAAAACCTGCGCACAGTGTCTTCACATTAATCTTCAGGCCCAATATCCAAGTCCAAATGTTGTATTATAGTCAAGTTATTAAAGAGAAAAAGTATGTGCATTTAACGACTGAACGCCTTTTACCTTGCTAGATCCTCCGCGTCCAATCATCTTCAGAATGAAGAACTGTTTGCCCTTGATGGTGATGGTCTCGTTTGAAATGGCAGTGATGGAACCCTGCGAAGCCAGTCATTACAATTGAAAAGACTTGGAGAAACGCTGCAGGAAAATATAAAAAACAAATGAAGAATGAGTATGAACTAAAACTTATTTTTGAGACCACATGAACCAAAAACAGAATATGATACCAAACTGACTAACGAGTAAGTTAGGGGTGAAAACGACTTGAGGAGGTATAATGTGGTTTAATGTTGTGTTTTTTTTGTTTCATGTTCTCAATTCAGGGTACCCCCATGTTCTCCAAGTTAAAGCAGCATTATATTACTTTTGGTATTTGCACCCCACAGTTTGAGTGCAATGGCACTTGTACAACTGTCATAAAACTGTTGTGTCTGAAATAAGTTTACTTTACCGGACAAATTTTACCCTTATCGATCCCGTTTCAATAAGAGTATGTTATTGATGCAAATATAATATACACCTAGGTTACAGCGCCCCTTGCACGGACCTTGCCATTTCCTGGAGCCATGGACTGAGTGCTCAGTTCAGGGGAGATGTGGTAAGAGAGGGCGCAGTGAAGGATGGGGCCACCTGCTGCTGGTGTACGTACCAGGTGTGCTCAGCCTGGCAGATCGGCTCACGTGACTCAGAGGGTGAAACCAACCCTGCGGCGCAATGAAAGTAAGGGCCGGTAGGCGCACTGACGCACTCTCGCCCTTGCCACCAGGGAGGTGGAGAGGCTACGTTTTTTATGAGCATTATTACCGGACACTTTGATTGGTAAGTTTCTTTCTTTTGCTCTATTTAAAGCATCAGCTACGCAACTAAGTTATATCACGTTGGTATCGTGTTTGAGTATCAGAGCATTTTTACGAGTACAGTACATGAGAACAGCATCGGTGTGTACATCTGACCAGCACAGAATCTGAAAATATATCTGACACTGATCGGATTGAGACCGACGGACCGGTGACCACATGAGCCGACGGACCGGGATTGGTCGGTTTTCACCGAAACCGACCAATCCCGGTCAGTGGCTGATCAATCGGTGCATTTCACGATTTATATTTAACATTACTGTCACATTTTTGTGCTTTATAATAACTTTCCCATTTTACCTCAGCAATGCAGCCTCGGTGGATAATTAAGTAGCGCTCGGTACGCTGCATATCAGCGGATGTTGAGTGAGTGAGAGGAGAGCTTTCAGAACCATAAGGTTGCAGCATCTGCTCTAAACAGAGGGATGTAGTTCACACACGCACGCTGAATTTCCTGCGTATTTTGACTAAGAATTGCGCAGTTGGTACATAAAATGTGTGCAGGTTGGCAGGTCTGATGAGTCAGTGTATCATCAAAATGATTTTGAAGCTGTTATTTTAAGGTAAAAAGTTGTATAGTGTTGCTTTCAATTTAAGACCTTTTTAAGACCTTTTTAATACTACTTAGAATGAAACTTAATGGCAACTTCACGGTCACGTATGAAGGATATAATAGAAAATCAGAATGATTTTTTAAGCCTTGGAAAATACTTTACCAAGTACCAAGTACCAAGTACCAAGTACTTGAATTGAATAGAACATTTAATTATAATACTCACATTCATATTAAACACACTTTGTGTGTGTGTGTACTCTATTCACAAAAAATGAAGAAGATGGGTATTTGTCGCATTCAGAGCCTCCACCTCTCTCTATGGCCAACACATTTGCAATGATTAAAAATAACAGGTTATTTGGAAAATCCAAATAAATGTGAAATTATATCAATATGTGTTTTAATAATTGATACTGAGATAAGTGTGCACTGTCCCTTTAAGAGGTGAAGTCGCCGCCTGTTATTTACACAAATAAATATTATTATTATTAACTAGTTAAGCCTATAGGTGAACCAATATATAAACGCTCAATTAGTCCACTGTGTCTGAAACCATATCCTTAAAATCTACTTGAATAATAGAGAAACTCTTTGGAAATTAAATGGGACACTGCTATACCTGTGGGGTGTGGGATGAAAACATCTGGCTGACAAGCGTGCAGGGCTGCTGGCCAGCGTAGGCTCTGCTCGCTGCCGAAGTCGATCCCACATCAGGGTCCTTCTTTATACCCGGGGTGAACAACCTGAAGAAAGGAAACAATGACAACAAAATGAAGCAATGAAGCTTAACTCCCCCTTGTTTCAAATGATCACGGATTGATCGCGGTCAATCCGTTACCTGTTCGCAAAGGGGTCTCTGTTATTCGTTGGCGTCTGACAGGCGGCCAGTGGGTTTATCCTGGACGGGAGAGCAAGCGAGGGTGTGGGGAGGGACTCTCGCAGATTAGGGACAGGCTGGGGGTCCAGGGGTGTGCAGTATTTCTCCTAGGAAGGAATATACCAGACACCATTGGACCCTAATGTCATCACTGGCAGGCTGTCGTCAAGTTTTAAATCTATACAAACCCACCTATAAGCCTCTAAACGTCATTTCATTCTGGCATTGTAAAAATTTAATTCAAGGACTTTCAAGTAATTTTTAAAAGCACTTTTTTTTTCAATTTGTCACACACACACACACACACACACACACACACACACACACACACACACACACACACACACACACACACACACACACACACACACACACACACACACACACACACACACACACACACACACACACACACACACACCAAAAGTTAATATAGGTCTCTGAGGTCCCCAAAACATGTTTTTTTTTGTAACATGCCTCGATAGCCCTCCTGATCGAGGACGCTCTGTTTCTGCGAGGTGGCACCACCCTCCCGAGGCCCCTAGTTCTGTGAGCCAATCTGGTTTGAGCACAAGTTCCGGGTCTGTGAGCCAATGGGGTTTGACCTTGACTTCTAGGTTCTGTTATATTTGGTCTGTAAACTTTCACTCATTTCACCTTCACCTTATCATTTCACCAAAATCTGTTTCTGAACAAATTTGAGGCAAGAAATAAGCGGCAGGTTTGTTCCAATTTTCGTTGCCGTTCTTCAAGCTTGTGGGGGACACGGACACCGCACTAGGACACCGCATGCGGGGATTTTTTTTATTTCACGTAAATGTCGGAAAATAAAATAAATCTACAATAACCTCACACTATTTAACTGGTTTTGTTTGGAGAAACGCACAGTGGATTGCCTATCGCATACTTATTTTTTAAGAAACACAAAGCAGAATTATTTTTTTAAATACTTACATTTCAATCGTCTGCAGTTTCTTCACGGACGGTAGATATTAATTCCTCTTTCTTTTAAAAGATTTGTGCTGGTCTGTAAGCCAACATAGCAGCCGTGAGTGGAGTTACTCAGATGGGGGGGTGGTCGGTCCTTATTCTAATGAAGCCCCACTTGACGTAGCTAGGGGCGGCAAATCTGAACTGTGTTTCATGACATTTTCTGAAATAGATGGCTCAAAAACAAACCAACGATCTGTTTTATTTCACAGTTTGTGTGTTGGCAGGCCCATCAGAGACCCAAATGTATGTGCACAAGCGCTGAGTTTTTCATAATGGGCCCTCTTTAAGAACGTCAGCACAAAAAGGGTTATATCTCATTTGTAACTGATTAAAAGACATTTTCAAATAAAGCGTTTTCGACCTGTGGTGAAAGATGGCGGCCGACGCGAGACGGCATCTTAAACGCTGACAGAGGCTCCCTGCTGGGGGGCTTCGGCTGCTCCGCAGACTGGCTCCCGGGGACCTGAGCGGGAGCCTCATACTCCATGCCACCACCACAAGCTGCCCCTACCGCCGGACCGTAGCTCTGCAACTCTAAAAACCCAAGACAGATAAAAGGAATTTCGAGAAGGAAAATCAATGACTTTTTCCGGCGATTCATTCTTTTGGTTTAATACGAGTCAGTAATACATTCGCGCAGACGCTGGGATCTACCTTGGAGAGGCTCCTCCACCTCCTCTTGCTCCTCCTCGGCAGAGACCAGCTGCTTCGCCCCGGCTCGCAGGTTTCGCAGGGCAACCTCCAGGAGCTCAGCAGGCTGAGCGTTTAGGGCCTGGGCTTTGAGGAGGATCGAAGATGCCTTCTTCACGTTACCTAGGAAGAGGGAAAGGAAAAAATAAAACTGAATATAAGAATATACAGACACATGTCAGGTTTAGATGGAGTGTTGTCACTTAGGTATGGCTAAATGATGTAATATGCAATTAAAGTGAGAGATGCATGCAAATATCACTGTAACACAGCAAAGAAAAGCCTTCACTAATCTACTCTTTCAGTACATTGAAAATGCCCCCATACAGTATAGAATGTCTCCTGCCTGAGAGTACTGGACAGACAGACGGCACATTTTGAGATATTTGATGCATCCAATAGACCTGTCGGGATAATAACTATACCAATTTATCGTACGATATATGGACATGACTTTGATAATTGCATGCATGTTAATTTAAACGGCGGGAAAAAAAACAAGCAAGTTCATTGCTATTTGAAAGGGTGTACTTGCATTATTATGCTACTATATTATCATTATATCAGTGGAAAATGGTCTTAAATTGACAATAATATTGTTTATCGCTATTATTTCTGGGACAATATATTGCCCAACAAAATAAGTTATAGTGACGGGCCTAGCATCCAAGTAAACGATGCATTTAGATTTATCATGGAGAGACTAAATTGTTGATTTTTTTCCACCTTGGGAGGCTTCGAACTGTGCATATGCGATGTGGACAAAGGCGAAGAGCTTGCAGTTGAATCTCACAACTACGAAGTTGTCTATCGCTTCATCCGGGTCTTCAATCCTTCACAACAAACAAACAAACGAACAAACAAACAAACAAGAGCCTCTTGAACATTCTGAATCATAGTTGAGGGAGCGTTTTCTAACCGGTCATCAGAAATGTCTTGACAACTATGTAGTGAGCTTCACTCACCCCTTCAGCTCTGCGTATCGGACCAGGATTCGGGCGTAGCTCTTGTTTTTGCTGTGTTTCCCGATGGGCAGTCTGGTGAAGACCTTGGCGTAGCAGTCCTTGAGCTTGGTCAGGAGGCTATAGTCCGTGTGAGGGTTCCCTCTCTTCTCCATGTTCAACAAGTATGCCCGACACAACTCGGGGGAATTGGAACTGATGACCTGGTTGAAGGTGTCTGTGATGTCTTCCGGAGATGGGAGGAAAATGAGGAAAATAATAATAATAATAATAATAATAATAATACTACAATATGAAATTACTAGGATTTTCCCAGTCGACTATTAGTCATCAGTTCAAGCGATTAGTCGACTAATCGTTGCACGCTTATGATATTAATCGAATAATTTAAATATGTTTTTGGGGCATCAGAAAATTGTTCCAGGGCTGAAAAATAACGTTATAATCAACATTGTTAACACTGTCCTGCATTACAGATAAATAAAACACCACTTGAAATGCATCATCTCGTAAAGTTACCTAACATGTTTACCAAATAGAGACGCACCGACTGCATTTCTGGTTTTCTAAAAGTCTGACCTGCCGATTCAGATTTCCATTCAATTGTATGTTTATAATAAAACATTGACCATTAAATATATTTTATTTCCTCATTTTGTTATTATTAAGTCTCATTGGGTATATCTCCTGTATGTCAACGACATATACAAGTCATAGGACATGATAAGACAGCTGTACATACAGACTACCGCCGCAATTATTAGTTACCACACTACCAGATGTGTGTTTTTATTATTGTTCATTATTCACTATGGAACAATAATAGAACATGAAACGGGCCCTGAGTCCAAATAAAATACAACATGGAACAGTTACGGAGTTCCAATAAAATTGTAATATGGGACTGTTACCAATTTTCAGTATGATGCAACCTTTAATTCTCATACTCGTTTTAGTACGACACAACATATAACTAAACAACGAAATGTCCATTTCAAACTTAAAATAAGTCTATCACCTTTAAGTGCAATTATACCCTTCTAATATATATATATATATTTTTTAATGGTACTTGCCGTCTCAAAAATAAATTGCAATCATTGAAAATAAATAAATGAATAAATGAATAAATAACCAAACAATCAATTAATTGGTTAATTAATTAATTGACTGATTAATTAAATAATAAATAATAATAATAATAGTAGTAGTAGTAGATGGCTGACTCTTCTTACTCTTGTTCACTCAAAGTCCTCCTGTGCTCACCAACTGAATCAAAATTGGGACACCTCGTTGGGTGCATTTCCCAAGGGAAAGTCCCAAAGAAGACTTAGTTACTCGCTGCGCCTTCTCCGTCCCCGGCCCGGATCCCAGACGGCCCCCCTTGAATGTTAGTTACGTATGGTAACTCCAGATTCTATGTGTATAAGCTTTACCCTTTAAGGCTATCGCTAGTAGGTTTATCCCTCATGCGCAGCATTGAAAACTTTTAGTCCACACCCACCTGCCGTGGACCCCACTTACGGATGCACCTTGCGTGCACAGCGAGTGTGAGGTCAGTGGGAAACAGGGCACGGCTGCCGTGCGCGCAATGTAGCAAGACAGCAAGTGCACCAGGCGAAAAAGATGAGACATGGCTTCCTCCTCAGAGTTGTGAGGGCGAGCAAAGAATCTATTACATATGTATATGTAATACATATGGCAATATAGGTAAAATAAGCTCTCCTTATATGCAGTATAATTTAGCAACGGAAGTAATGTCTGCATTTATTGATTGTTGGTTGTATAATGACGATGGTTTGTCTCTGTAGGAGCTTCCAGTTCAAAAGCCTGGGATATAAGCTCCTCTCGAGGCAGAGCGGCATGAGTCCTGCTGGAAGCCGCAAATGCTAGGACCAAATAGCCAAGGGCTTAGCTTTAGTTTGATATTTTCTTTGTTTTGTAAATTTAAGTTCCATTATGTTTTTCTGAGCCTATTGTTTATTATTATATACATTTTTGGTTGTTTTTTTCTGGTGAAAGAAAAACAAAATCTGCCTTCGTGACCGCCACTTGGCCTTATCCTTACATCACTCTTAATCTGAAGGAGCTATTGATGCTTTAAGGCGTAAACACCGGGTTAGGGCGCAAATTCTCCGAGCTGCCATCTCCTTCGATCCTGAGGCACTAAGGGGACACATACAGCACAGATAAACCACTAATTCTCTTTGCAGATGTCAGAGCCAACAACGTAGACATTTTGGCTGACAGAAAGTTGAGCGAAACCTGGTCCAAGGGCTCAAAGAGGGCTTTAACCAGCGCACGTAAAGCCAGCGCTAAGTCCCACTGAGGAGCATGACACCGGTCTGTCTCCGCACACCCTCTAGAAAGCGTTTAAAAATATAAAAAAAAAACAACAAACGTTGACTAAATACCGATCTGTCACCAAAACCCTCACGACAGAATGAAAAAGCGGCCGCATAAGCCTTAACTGTGCTGGCCAAATTCCTATCCAACGGTTGGAGGAATGAAAGCACATGAGGCAGGGGACATGCCGTGGGATCCAGGTCTTTTCCACATACCAGCGATGAACAGCTTCACATTTGGCAGAGTAAAGGTGGAGGGACACGTAAAAAGAAGTCACATTTTTTTGACCAAAAAGATGTGTTCAGAACATGATAAGAACAAATTGATGCGGTGATCTGGGTTCTTGCTGTGTTCTCTGCGCAAGCCCCAGAGCTGAACACTCTCTTTCGTCTTTCTCTGGTCCTGAGAGCTGACCTTGTCGCGATCGGTCCAAATGCCATTGCGTCATGGCAGGGCGGACTTCAACCTTCCCTTCCGAGCAGCACAGCGGAGCCGCTGTGCAAACGTCGCAGGTTCATGAGGGGTTCCTCACGAATATATTTTGCCCAGACAATCCGCTGCCTCGATGCCCATTAACGCTAAAAAATGTTTTTAATAAAAAGCATGCCTGATAAGAAGGGAACCGTGGGGCAGGTGCTCGGGCCTGGTGCTCACCACCTCAGGCATCACCCCCCTGTACGTACCAACTGCTCCTTATGCAAATTTTGTGATGATAACATCGCAATATATAATCATCAATCATCTCAGAGAGAAAGATTGAGATTTATTCTGTTTCCATAGCTTCTTATTTGCATGGAAAATGAAAAACGTAAACCTAACTCAGAGAACTGGAGCGGAGTTTATTTTGTTTCTCCTCCGGACAGCGGTGCATGCCGGCTCCCATGCCTGTCCTTCTATTTTAGATCTATTTATTTCTGTTTGTTTCCATGTGGGCCTTTTCGTTATTGATTTGTTGAACAGCGAAAGATCGAGGATTAGCCTCATTCCTCCCGTCTTTTACGGAGCCAGGAAATAGCGGGAATAGAACCCCTAATTTTCCACTCCTTGGGGAACCCTGTAAAATGTCATATTTCAATAGGAGTTATTGGAGCTCTGTTTGAAGAGCAAGACACTGTTCCTGAGATGACAGGACTTTTTCCACAATCCTGTCGAGGGGGGAGGGGGCGAGGCGAACTGCAGTGTTTAATGTCTGCTGAACTTCTGTTCACCCAGTTTTCCCTGAAACATACACAATGCCACTCAGTAATGCTCTGAGAGCACATTTATTTTATGCGCTGCGGTTGTCATGGAGACAAGCCCCTGCCTGCCGGGACAGACTCAGCTTTATGGGAAGATGTTCTTATATTATTTCAAAACATTTTTTTATTTATTTTTTATTAGATCATCCACCCAACAAGTCATTGCCTCCTGCTTTGCTTCCTCAGCTCTCCTGAGGAGGGTTGGACCAGGTGCAGGCTACGCTGTTTTTGTAGCCCCTCTGAGGAGCCAGCACCTCGCTGGAGCTGCTGGTTGCGGAGGAAGATGAGCAAGAGGGCAAGATACAGCCATGGCAGTTGCCGCAAGGCATCTCTGGTTCCAACATTGGTCCCGGCAGTCCCTTCAGTTAGTGGTAGAGCATTGAGGCTGAGGACGAGCCAAATGCCTCCTTATTTTCTCTGCCTCCTCCGAATCCTTTTGCATATGGTCCACCATGGACTGAAGGTGGCAGGCCACCTGGCTGATGGCCAAACAGGCCATCCGGGATGATGGAACCGTGCAGGAACTCCTTCTTCATGGAGTCCGGGATGGAGGAGAGATGTAGCCAGTCGTGTATCATTTTCTGCCACGTGATGCGGGCGGTGGAGACTGGGATGGACACCGGTTTAAGACGCCACTGGCAGCTTTGCCAACTCCCTCAGGCCATCCGGGCAGGAGCTCGGGCTCAGCACCCATCTTTGCCATGGCGTAGACTAGAAGCGCTACGCTGTTCACCGCAGTTGAAGTGACCGGTCTGGGGGGCGGGCTGGCAACTAAGACCGATGTCAGGTACATCCAGTGGAGGAACGGGAGGGAAGCCTGCTCCGTAAAATCCTCTGGTGATGGAGGCGTAGGTGCAGACTGGAGCCTTCAACATCCCGTGCTCAGCCGCAGCCCCAGACTGGTAAACTTTAATGGCTGAGAAACGGGGCCCAGACAGGATCATGTTGAGCCGCCAAGGCAAAGGCGAGGTATCCTGGTATCGTCCGCAAGAAGGTCCTGGGTTTGATTCCCGCCTGGGGCGCTGTTGGCAGTGTGCTCCGGTCTGTTAACTCCCGGGGGGGGCCTTTCTGTGTGGAGTTTGCATGTGCTCCCCGTGCTCACATGGGTCTCCTCCAACATAAAAAAGGACCCCAATTAAAAACACGCAGAACACTATTCTGTCCTGTCCCTGACCACAACATGGATCCACCACCTGGAATTGGTCCCCGGGTGTCGATGTAGTGAAGGCTGCCCACTGGTGCCCCGGATGGGAGAAACGCAGAGGCTGAATTTCTCCAGCCACCACTCTGTGCGTGTGTTTGTGGTCATTACCACTCCCTGCATGCGTGTGTTGAGTGCACTGCATCTGTGAGACGAGTAATAAACGATTCTCCCTCATTCTTCTGGGAGAGGGAGAGCAGGGAGCGACCCGCTGAAGATAAAATGGGAGCCGAGTTATGGTCGCACCTGCTATTTATAAGCAAGTGGGGCGCCTGGCAGGGAGCATTGACTAAAACTTGTCAGAGCTGACAAGGAAGGGAAGCTCACCGCTTCCTGGGGCCATGGGCTCGTTTACTCACTGCACCTTGATCTCATCTAGTCCTCAGAGAACACGTATTTTTGTTAAAATTTGTTTCAAATTAAAAGCTGTCTAGCGTTTCATACATGGGTCCAGCGATATAGGTTTTAAGGTTAATTTTGACAAGCCGCAGCTCACGAAAAGGGGTTTTTTGTTTTCCTGTGACCAACTGACCAATGAAAAACTTGGTTGACTAAGACTCTTCTGGTCGACTAATGTTTGGTCGTCTATTTGGGGCAGCCCTAGAAATTACTGTCTAGAGCTATTATTAAAAAGGCTCTACGGTCATACCTTCTGTTCTCGAGATGTCTTGTCTGTGAAGGAGTGTGGTGGTGGAGTCCACAGCAGCCTGCTCCTCCCAGATGCCTGAGCCAGGACTCACTTTTAGAGGCTGGGAACACAGCCACATATAAAGACAAATATAATATTAATTCCAAGTATCAAAAGAGCAATAGACACGTTTTTTGCTTTAACTTATCATTATGAAGTAAATGTTGATCGCACAGTGTAATGGCTATAGCTATAGAGTGGTTAGATTGGTTCCCTATAACCCTCGATATCATATTATATATCCTATTCATTCAGGCTGGGTACGAAATCCCGGGAAAACTATCGATTTACGGCAGTGCGTCACAGGAAGTGCGTCAACCAATGTGCTAAACTGTACTATTGGTGGAAATGGCGGATGGTGAAGCAATCTACTCCAGAACCCTCATTGAAATCGGTTGAGAAATGTAAACGTTATAGTGCTTTTTATCTAGAAAAACCTCAGCTCCCCCGTTTACTTGTATTTCTTTACAGGTCAGTCTCGCCGTTCCAATATGGCGGCGGCGTTGACGTATCACAGCAACGAGTCGTAACAGTCAATGCGGCGTCTATGATGTCTATGATTGCACAACCAAAAGAAATAATATCAAACTAAAATTGTGATCATTTTAATTGACCTCTTCAATGAACATGCTTCTTTTTTCTCTCTTCTTTCTAAAGTGGTGTTTAGCATTTAGAAGGAGCGCTCTGAACAATCGTAAAGGGGTTCCGTCTACTTTGCGAGAGTGGCGAAAAAGTTGTCTATTGCACCTTTAAATATTTCTTACACTTTTAACAGTTTAGTGTACAGTGTTACGCAAATGAATTAGGAAGTTATTTTCTGTGCACTTGTCCAGTCTGTCAACTGGGTGAGATGATTAGTGGTGGACTGATACAGGTTTTTCCAATGGCTGATGCCGATATTTAGAGAGCAGGGCAGCCAATGGCCGATATAAAATGTCCTTATCATGCTGTGTTGTGTTTTTTTTGCATCTGATAAAACACAATTTAATAACAACAACAAATTAGACAATTTCTGAACTTAAATGAACATTTATTTAATACTTAAATTATTGTCTGCATTGTCTCTGTTTGCTGAAGTAAAACTGCACTCTGAGTGCAGTGCACTTATTTTAAATAAAAAAAAAAAAATGTATCAACTAAATATATGCAGACCTGCCAACCTTGGGAAAATACTTTGAGTACCACAAAACAGTGTTAAAGAGTCTCCATGCAGCTAAATGACCACCAGTTATTCACATCGTAGCTGTCTCATAGCGAGGCTCATCACATCGTATGCCAGCTACTATGGTGAACTTTATATAGTAATTTATCTCATTAGGATATGCTGTATATTCCTTGAAATGCATCATCTTGTAAAGTTACCGAACATGTTTACCAACTAGAGATTAGAGTCCCATAACTCAGTTCTGTTTAAAAAGTTTGTTTCATACAATTAGGAAGCGCATGAAAATAAATTGATCTAAAAGAAAAACAGGCACGGGAACTTGCACAGCTCAGGAGGGGAAAAAGTTCGATTCAGTTATGTTTAAGTTTTTCCTTAAATGCAAAGTATTTCCAAACAGCACTCTTGCTGTTTTCTTTGTCAACCAAAACCGGTCGCGGAGGCTCTGCACTTGCCATCTCTAAAGCAGCACTATGTAACTTTTGGAATTTGGAGCCCCTACAGTTTGAGTGAATTTGCACTTTTACACCACTTGTAAAACTCGGTATGGTGTATAATAATTTATTGTACAGGACAAATTTGAACCTTATCAGCAAAGTTTCAATAACAGTCTATGCTACAAACGCAAATATAATATACACACATGTTAGAGCGCCCATTGCACGGACCTCGCCGCTTCAGCCAGCACTCAGTCCAGGGGTCGCCCAGAGCCTCTCTCCTGACGGCTGATTATCTCAAAATGCGCAGACATCAACACGATAAATCGGTCGACCACTATAGGTGATTGTTGATGTCCACTTAAAAACACCTTGGCCGTGGCTGTCAGCAGTTTCAATATTTTTCTACAGGCTGTTACCCAGGTCTCATAAATTTACAGTTACCTTGAGTTCCAGTCATTGCCATCACCTCGCCGCTCGTTTCTGTAGCTCATCATAATCATTTTCAATGGAGCTATTCCAGACTGATGTGATGTAAAACACAAGTCTAGGCACAGATAATTCAAAGTTCAACACCAGGGTTCGTTCTGGCATTAAAAAAATGAAATTCGAGAACTTTTTTTAAGCACTATTTTTTTAATTTTCAATGTGATCTATATTAATATAAAATATACTATCTTGGTCTCATCTGACCTTTATCTATATTAGTACATCTATTGTATCTATATTAGGGGTCGATGGATATTTGCGCATTTTTAGATATCGGCCAATGCCTGCGCTCACAAGACCGACAATCAAAAAATGTCTGCAGACTAGTGTTGTCAAAAATATAGATTTTTCTACACATATTGATTCTGAATATTTGAAACTGTTTCTATACACATTTTCCACACTATCGATATACCGGTAGCAGCTGCTTCCTATATCGCCCATCCCACTCTAAACATCTGCATCGGCCACTGAAAAACCCATCGCAGTCGACCACTAATCAATCAATCGATCAGTCAATCTCTAATATATCTATATATTATTAACCTCACCATCATCTAATAATAAAAGTGTCTATTTCCAAACATGCTGGATTAAACTGACATTTCCCTGGCATAATCTCTGTTATAAAAGCGTTTATTATAACATTACGATTTGAAGAACAAATCCAGGGAAAATATCACAGGTTTTCAATTATCACGGTTTAGTTCAAGAACTTTTCAAGCACTTCAAAACAAAAGGAGACATTTTCAAGGTATTCCAGTACTTAAAAGTTCTGAGGACAAAATTCAAGCACCTCTAGGACCTGGTCAAAACCCTGCAAGCCATTTTATAGTAAAATTAGCATAAAGTGAGAAAAGATATAAACAAGGAATGACACAAACCAAATAATGAGATCATATTCCGTAGTTCTAAATGTACTGAATTCCACTGGCTGCCGAGGTGACCTTGCAAAATGGGCCCAAAGGGCGTGGGAACCTATTTACTCACTTTGAGATTGAGGAAATCTCCATCAACGGCCTTTTCCTTGGCGGATGACAGAGTTGACATGGCGCTGGTGCTTGAGCCAGACGTTTGCCTGTGAAATACAAAAATGGTGAAGTCACAAAAGAAGCGATTCAGCTTTTCTGAAGGAACCTGCCCCGCTCCCCAATTCCAATGAGGTTGCGATTCCTTCAGGTCATACAGGCATTCCCTGTTTCGGAAAATGGACACAAACATACTACATATTACATCTGCATACTATCATCCGGTGTGCTATCATTTGAGGAAAAAGAAGGATGGCTTTTCAGACATTCTTCCCAGTCCTACTGGTTCTGAATCCAGCAGTATTAGATTTCAATGCAGCCTTTTTATATTAATTATAAAATTGTCAAAAGAGCAGTTATATTGAATGGAGTTTATAATTTTTTTTGACAACATATTCAACACTCGGGAAACGTCAACTACCAAAGAAAAAAAAATGTAAAAAGGCTTCTGACTTTCAATCTTGGACTTTTTCACCAATATAGGCAAGCCTGGCTAATAACTCCTATGAGTATTAACCACTATTCAGTAATATAAACAAATAAAAAAAATGGACAAGTTTGCACTCCCATGTTATGCTGTGTTCTGTATTTTTGCTTGTACAATCCAAAACACTTGAGTACCCAAGCCAAACATTTCCCACAGAACCTTGTAGAGTGTTCATGTGCGTTAGTGAGTGTGAGTAAGATGGTGTGTCGAGTACGTGGTCTATCAAGTAGTGTATGAGAGACTGTTACCTGGACAAACTGTTAGGGATGAAAACATCACTTTTCTCTGAAGACTTCCCGTCATCATCATCAATTTCTGGGATGGAAAAGGGAAGAACAGGGACTCTTCCAGGCTGGTAGAATCAGAATCAGGAGTCAGGTTCAGTTTTCCCTTGGAACGAGCAGACTGAGCATAGTTGGAGGGATGTAGTCGATGCACTACTCACCATGCCAACAGCTCTCCTCCTTTGAGATCCAATGCAGGGCTCAGTCCTGCTTGTCAGAAGAAGAGATGAAGACACGTGTCATTGTTTACTCCCCAAAATAAAAGCTGAATTCAAAACTAAAAAATTGATAAAATAAAAAACTCAATGCTTACCCTGAACGAAAAACACTGGCTAGCTGCAAGTCGTCTGTACCATCTGAAATCCTGCTGACTTTTCGGAACTCTGAGCCCCGTTGAGAGTCTTGCAAATGGTTGTGGGATAATACTGGATTAGAGAGAAAGCACATCACAGCACTTTGAAAAGAAATGCATGTGATTAGGTTGACCAGGGTTCATTCTGGCATTACAAAATGAAATTCAAGGACTTTCAAGTACCTTTTTTTTTTTTTTTAACATTTTCAAGGACATTCAATGTGATCTTTATTCACTAAAATATAATATAATCTTATTCTCATTGTTAATTATTTATGTTAGCATAGCAATTATATATACTGTATATATATATGTATGTATATATACACACACACACACACACACACACACACACACACACACACACACACACACACACACACACACACACACACACACACACACACACACACACACACACACACACACACACACACACACACACACACACACACACTCTTCACTTAACGATGAGTTCCGCTCCTACAACCAGGTCAATAAGCGAGGTTAGATTACCTGGGATGTTTTCCTTATCATTACTTTTACAGAGCGGCCGTTCTTTTCCTGACTGGAAGTTCCGCAGAGTGACCTCCAGCAGGTCTTTCGGGCGCGCGTCCACTTCAAAGGCCTTCTGCAAAATGTAAACGGCTCTCTTTGTGTTGCCTAGATGAGAAGACACGTTGCTGTTAAATAAACTTTAAGGTATTTTATGTTTGTCCTGATTTTCATGTTTATACTGCTTACATTTGAGGTTTATTTTCTATTATCACACAGGGAGTTTAAATATCACACACACACACACACACACACACACACACACACAAAAGTATGTATCCATCTCTCCATCCATCTGTGATACAGAATGCGGCGGCGCGACTGGTGTTCAACCAGCCAAAGAGGGCACATGTCACTCCGCTGCTCATCGAGCTCCACTGGTTACCTGTAGCCGCCCGCATCAAGTTCAAGTCTCTTATGCTGGCCTACAGAGTGATTGTTGGGAATGCTCCCGCCTACTTAAATGCTCTTGTAAGAGCACGTTGCCCCCCGGATGCTGCGCTCGTCAAATGAGCGTCGCCTGGCTCTGCCGGCCATACAACCACGGCAATCCAGGCTATTCTCATTTGTAGTTCCACGTTGGTGGAACGAGCTGCCAAAAATGACCAGAGCGGGGACCTCCCTCTCTGTCTTTAAGAAGCACCTGAAGACCCAGCTCTTCAGTGAGTACCTCCTGTCCTAATCTACAATTACTTAGCACCACCTTGCAGTATTTATTGTTACACCAATGTTGTTGTTACACTAATCTCTGTCGCAATGTAGCTGAATGTTATTCTCCCTTGTAAGTCGCTTTGGATAAAAGCGTCTGCCAAATGACTAAATGTAAATGTAAATGTATCTGCTCCAGGCACAAATAAAAGCATTATTCCCAACCTTGAGAGTGTTCAAATTCTGCATGAGCGACGTGGACGAATGCAAAGTGCTGGCTGTGAGATCTTGCCACGTTGAAGTTGGCCTTTGCCTCGTCGACATCTTGAATTCTAATTACAGAAGGAAAAGTGAAGGTGTTCAAGTTAGTCATCGCAAAAGGTAGTACGTGCCATTTAAAAAAAAAACCATGTTATTTAATGATTTAACTGATGATCTCTTGATCGACATATTACGAATAAACATTAAAATGGGAACAGATATTTTTTGGGGGGGCTACTCACGCTTTCAGCTGTGCAAACCTGACCAGCATCCGGGCATAGCTTTCATTTTGGCAGTGCTTTCCGAGAGGCAAATTTGAAAACACCCTGGTGTAAAGGTCCAGTACCCTGGTGAGATGGTTGAAATCCAGGTGCAGGTCACATTTCTTCTCAAAGTCCATCAAGTGTGACAGGCAGGATTCGGGAGAGTTTGAGCCAATGGCCTGGTTGATGTTGTCGGTGTCGTCTGCAACACAAGTGCAACGTGTTCAGACCTCACATTTCAAACGAAATGGAACCTGACGACACAACGCAGCGAAACTTGCCGCAGCATTACCGTCGCTGTGAACGGCTTTGTATTTGTGAAGCCTTTTACAAAGCATGGCGAGTTGCTGCTTCCTATCCGTGTGCTCCTCTTCCTCCATCTGAGAAGAAATAGCTCACATCAGGTCTGACTTTGAACCTAAACATTTCATAATTGTTATCAAAAAATTGTTTTGAAAAGTATCGTAAAAAAAAATATAGTTATTCGTAGTTTTTGTTTCAATCAAGAAGCAAAAAAAAAAAAGACTCGATGTATATATAAAAGTTCTATAAAAAAGTTTGGAGCGCAGCGCATCCTATGCATATCCCTTCACTAAAAGACATTGGTCAAACGTAGGCCGACGCAAAACGTTTCATGCTAAAAAGAAAAAAAAAAAGTTGTTATTAATAATAATAATAATAATAATAATAATAATAATAATAATCCCCCCCCCCCTCCCCCCAAGATTTTCTAACTGACCTTTTATACCAAACGGTCAATTTGTTATGAATGCAGCTTTCCTGCTAACGCTAGCCATGTTAGCTCGCCGACACGTCCTTAACCCACCTAGCAATTCGGAGATATGCCAACTTCATTCCGGCTGAGCTTGTCTCATACGTTATTGGCATAGTGCACATCGTTCTCGTCGAAAACAAATCTCACCATGTTTATGCTTCCTCCGGACTTAAAAACACTCGACGACCTGCTCGGTGATCGCCGACATCCAATTTTCAAATCTGCCACTTCCGCCTCCGCCCAAAGCCCATTGGCTGGACTGGGGTGCGTTCGTTATCCATGCCCTTGTGCGGAGCGTCCACAGCAGGGCGGATCGATTTCCCATTCCAGACGGCGAGTCACGATGGATGTTATTTCACAAACAATCGTTACATGAACAATATGAATGTTTTTTTGTTTTATAGAAGTGAGTTTGTTCATCTGATTTCCACTCGAGTGCTCGGTTCGGACGTTTTGGACGCTGCTCAACCTGGGTCCGTTTTCAGCGAGAAGCCGGCGCTTATTTGTGCCGCTTTCGAACGGTACTCGGAAATCGGTCGTTCCGACTTCCAGTCCTCACTTCCAGTCCTCACTACTCGTCCTCACCTCTCGTCCTCACTTCCTAGGGAACCGGGCTCCATTTCTTTCGCTGGGCAAAAAACTGACGCCCGCAGACGCTACAAGGCGTACACGATATGACGCGACTACAGGGTGGTTGGCGTCGAAGTTAAACATATTTTCCAAATAAAACCCCCCGTAGTTTGAACATTCCCAAGTGGGAGGTCTAACTTGTCCCATTTCTTCACTCTGGAACGCAGCATAAAACCGACACGTATTGCGATGTCTTTTTTTATGTTATTTTAACACATTAACACTTTTATAACACCCTTAAAAAAATACAAATAAATACAATTTTATATATATATATATACTTTGCACCACCTTGCAGTATTTATTCTTACACCAATGTTGTTATTACACCAATCTCTGTCGCAATGTAGCTGAATGTTATTCTCCCTTGTAAGTCGCTTTGGATAAAAGCGTCTGCTAAATGACTAAATGTAAATGTAAATATATATATATATATATATATATATATATATATATATATATATATATATATATATATATATATATATATATATATATATATATATATATATATATATATATATATATATATATATATATATATATTATATATTGAAGTATATATATATTGAAGTACGCATATATATATATATATATATGCGTACTTCAATATATATAACACAACATAATATATAAATATATATTTGATATAATATTTAAATATATATAAATAAAAATATAATATATTCGTTATATATTATTCAAAGTATATATACACATAGTAATATATATATTTAATATATAATATAATTTATATCAAAGATATATATATATATATATATATATATATATATATATATATATATATATGCATACTTCAATATATATAACACAACATATTATATAAATATATATTTGATATAATATTTAAATATATATAAATAAAAATATAATATATTTGTTATATATTATTCAAAGTATGTATACACATAGTAATATATATATAATATATAATATAATTTATATCAAAGACTTATATATATATATAAATATATTTTAAAAAAAAGAAATACTTCCGTGTTCCTCCTCCTCCTCAGCCCCGTTCAAAGATGGCAGCCGCGTTGCACTGAACGCACAACTGGAGCATTTTCGGGCTTTACCATGAAATGTCATCGGAGTAAACAGTTGTTGTAGCGATGGTGGTGTGACGACGCCGTGCCCGTGTTATCGCGAATGTGTCGCTGAATGAAGACACAGGCAGGGACAGTGACATTCTTCTTCTCCTGGGAGATGAGCTAGCAAGCTAAGGTTAGCCGCGGATGAATCGGTCCAGTGTCACTCAGTGGCCCTTGCCCCTCAAAACATCTGCTTTTATTGTACAGCGACGTCTTGCACGGCGAGGATCTGCGGCAGCCATAAATACTCTGAAAACATGCTCTGTTGTGGCAACTGTAGTATAACACTCACCCTTTTCAATGCTGTATTTATTATGTTGTTATAACCATTTTGTTTTCCACCCTGGTACCCACAGGGTTTGTAAGGATTGAAGTTGATATATATGCAAACTTGGACACTTTCCTATATTCCCCGAATGTGAATTGTTGTTATGGAGGTTTATCGTATACTGGATACATTGTTATTTATTTTTTTGAATTTGTGGTGTTCTTGCATATTGACAACTGAATCCATCGAATTCAAATCTAAAATCTGTCGTTTGGCCCATCGTTATTTAATACCAACAGCATGCTGTGTCAGTGCATTCAGTCTTTCAAACCAGTCCCTAAAATGCTTTCATGTTATCCCTCACCAGATTTATTTCACCATGGCCATCACCCAGTTCCGCCTTTTCAAGATCTGCACATGTTTAGCCAACCTGCTCTCTTTCTTCAAACGGTTGATATGCAGGTGAGGGCAGTAAGGAATCGGATAATTGATATTCGTCAGGTTTCTCCTTCCCCTCCTTCTATCAACATGTTTTGTTTTTTTTCCCCTTTGGATTCATCTACAGGACGGGAAGAGGACGCAAACTCAGTGGTGATCAAATTACTCTCCCGACCACGGTGGATTTTTCATCCTCTGTACCAAAACAGGTCAATATGTTGTGTGTGTTGATCCATTTGTGAACCTCTGTCCTTGTGAAGTGGGGAAGTCTGGCACATGCAGTATGAAACATTACAAGGAAGATTTTAGAGTTTATCCATATTTGTCAATGTCTTAATTGGGGGTAAAAAAACGAAAACCAAAACTTTTCAAGGGAAACCATTAAATATTTGAACATATAGACAGGTTTGATATCTTCCATTGGCATGGTACTGGCACTCCTCATAAAACCTCCAGACGATCCTTTGTTGTTTTCCAAAGATTTGACCATTTTACAATATCACCCTACATACCTTATTACCTTCCAGCCCAAACCGCTCCCGATCACCATTACCAACATGTCCCCTTTTCCACACACACACACACACACACACACACACACACACACACACACACACACACACACACACACACACACACACACACACACGCACACAGGTTCATTACTTAAAAATGTGGCTTTGGCACAGTCACCAAAATAGCATTTCACAACCAGATCCATGAGAAACCCAGCTCCACAATGAATAGGGAGGCGTTCACGGCATGTTTGGTCGGACTGGGCTTCCGTGTGTAGCTGCCTTCTTAGCAGCACAAGGTCTTTTGGCGGTTTTTACTAGTGCAAGGAGGACAGGCGGCAGCCACAACGGGGGCGTGGTGCTCTGGCTGCTCTGGCTGCTCGGTTCAAGGACAGCCGGCTACAGTGCTGCACCACATTGCATGCAGCGCGAGGGAGGGAGGTGACATTGTTGACAGTTTACCCTCCACTGCCCCTGGCAGTGGCAGCAAACGCCACGAGTGACATTTTCCTATAATCATTAATTGTAACTGCAAAGTTGTGGATGGAAATAAAACAATGACTTCATAGCATGGCTTTCAAATTGCCGCTGAAAGACACAACAATATAGATATCAAATAGTCACTCAGCGCTGTTAAAGGCCAAAACGTTTAAATAGTATTTCGTTTGTAAAAGTCTTCTAGGGTTCAGAGCTTCATGAGGACCGTTGCAAGAGCTAACGTAATCGTGAAGTCAAAACTAGGCAAAGTTGAATTTTAACCATAAAGTAAATGTTTGAAACCATTTTCCTTACTCTTTTTTTTTTTTTGCCCAAAGACAGAAATCTCTTCAGGTTAATAATGTACTGTATATTGTTCAAATGACTATGACATCTATGTGACTTGAGTGAATAAGTCATTAATTGATGTTTTGCTAACATTTTTTAATCATGAATACGGAAAGGCACTGATTCTTAAAAGAAAAAAAACAACCTAGAAAACCAAACTAATCTATCCTGCTAAAGACCAAGGGATAGATTGGTGTTAATTTAATATTGATTTCAAATGCATCAAATTAATGCCGCTATTTTTCTTTTTCGTTTTTTTCTTTCTTTCTTTTTTAAGTTTTGAACTATCCTTTCCATTATCTCTTTCCCTGATTCCACTCCTTACTCCTGTTTCCATCATCCGTGCAGCCGGAGGTGGAGGAGTGGAGCTCCTGGGACGAAGACGCCCCCACCAGCATCAAGATCGAGGGTGGAAACGGGAACGTGGCCACGCCACCCGGCGACGGCGAGGAGGAGCCGGACTACTTCAAGGACATGACGCCCACCATCAGGAAAACACAGAAGGTTTGTTCACGTACAACAAGAAGGAAGCCAGTCCATTTTAGCGAAGGACTGAGTAGTCACTTTTTTGTAAATGTCCTTTCTGAGCGCTGATACAAATTCAGTAATAGTGAGAATTCTGATGTTCAGATGTGTGTTTTTATTATTTATTCGCCGCTTTGTTTAAACAAAATGGGATTATACCATCAAACTGTCACTAAGCTCCAAAGTAAAATATTTAACAGGAACTCAATACAACATGTTATATTTGTGAAGGTTTCATCTTCAGCAGTGTATGGGCACAGGTATTGGACCTGTTATCGCTATCTCTGCATCCCTCCTCAGTAGTAGTTTCTCAAACAAAGGAGCTGTCTTTTGGGGAAAATTAGTTTGGCACTTGAATAAGAGAAAGAAGTTGTATGGAATTATTATGACCGAAAGGTAAAATAAATGCTGTGTGGCAGAAGAAGGTAGAAGATGTTTAGTGTCATGTATTTCAGTTAGCAGTTCTACAAAATATACATTTTCTTGAAATATTCTGCTCACATTAATGTGAGAATTATATTTATGTGGAAAAAAATAAAAGAACAGAGTGGCAAACTAATATTGAATTATAACCTTTCTGGTTAACTCTGTGCAATGAAACTTAATTCCTACCTTCCTACCTACCAGCCTAATAACAAAACTTATTAAATATGAATTTGATGTTCATGATAAAGGAAAAAAAGCATTTTGCCACCATCTCCTCGTCTTCCAGATTGTGCTGAAAAAGAGGGAGCCTCTGAACTACCTGCTGCCCGACGGCTCGGCGGGTTTCTCCAGCCGACTGGCGGCCACACCGGATGTGATGTCGTTCATTCCACCCTCAGTGAGTCTGATTCCAGAGTCTCTGGGGGCGGATGGGCGAGTCTGAAAAGATCAACCGACTAGTCAAACAAGTGCTAGTGATAAAAGGGTGGATAATGAAAGCCAATACGGAAACACTGCGATTTGCCTTCGGCAGCAGAAAACAATTTGCATTGTAGTTTGAGCAGGTTCGACGAGTCTCCCATGGTTCAAAATGAGGCTCACAGACATTTATTTGATACTTCTGTCTTGCGCTTCCCGAAAAGACTGGTGAGCCAGGCGATCATATTCCAGTGACAGAAGTTGTGAGACATGGCAACTTTTTTATAGACGGTTTCTACTTGATAGCCTACAATGACCTGTGGTACGAGTAGAGCTCATTAAACCGTTCTGAGGCTTTGGTCAACAGCGCTGCAAGAATTCAACAACACCCATTCCTAATTTAGAAGGAGCATTTGATTTAAGCCTTTTGCAAGTGGCGTCTCTTCTCAGCGCTTCTTCGGGTTGTCTTCACCCCTCTGAGCGCTCAGGGTTGAGGGGTGTCGTGTAAAACCTGTGTAACTAAAATGCTGACGACAAAAACTTCCCGAATGATAATAAAAATAACGGCTGGTACGGTGGCGCGTTCCACAGGCTGAGCTGGGGGAGATGGACACCTGGCAGGAGGACACCAACGCCTGGGAAGACGAGTCCGACGCTGCATGGGAGGCAGAGGAAGTTCTCAGGTAACAGCGTACGGAGAGATCTTCAAATCCTCAGAGGTCATCAATAGGACTCTGAGCACCACATCACTGATTGTATTCATATATTTATTTTATGGTTTAGTTATACACTGAAAATGCACAATATGAAATGAATTGGCATTCTCAGTTGCAATAAAAGTTTATGACCAGCAGGGGGGAGTATATGCTAAAATAACAGCACAATTAAGGAGGATCTGTCGTGATGTGCGTTGTTACTGTCTCATGAACCATAATAAGCAGAACACAATTGTTCATAATACACTAGAAGTGTCAAATGTACATGCATCTGCGTGTTTGTCAGTCTTTAAGTAGCTGCAACTTTGTAAAAGTTAAATTCTAAGCTTAAAATAGTACTTTGTAATAAAACAAAAATGGAATTTGGTCATGGAAGTTGCATTAATGTTGGTGCTTTTGTGACAGAATGCAGTATTTAACTATATGTAATTATGCTTTCAATTATGTTTACAATTACATGCATATTATGCGGTGCATGTAATTCATTTCTGAATTATTGTCAGTGTCTAATGATCCCCTGCATATATATACATGATTGTATTTATGCAAATTGTTATTTTCCTGCACATGTGACTTATTTACTTATTAACACTTGAACTTTGCGATAAAATGGCACCAGCCATATGCGTTCCCGACTCCAGAAAGAGAGAGAGTAGGGCTGAACGATTTGGGAAAGTAATCTAATTGTGATTTATTTATTTATTTATTTATTTATTGACCAATATTGTGGTTTAGTATGAGGTAAAAAAAAGTTCCATATCTTGTGTATTATTCACCAAACACAAGCAATAAATCACTCTATAGCACCTTTCCCAGCTCAGGAGCCACATTAACAAAAATATATTTTTGCCACCAGGCAGCAGAAGCTGGCAGACAGAGAGAAGCGTTCCATGGAGCAGCAGAGGAAGAAGATGGAGAAAGACGCTCAGAGGATGATGAAGAAGGAGCAGAAAATCGCAGTCAAGCTCTCCTAACATTTTCAAAATGCAGGGCGGGGGGCGTGAGGGGGAGGGAGGGAGGGAGGGGGGAAAAGACTTAAATGAATTTGTTCCTTCATCTTAGAGTTAGAACACCCACCGGGGATTCTCGCGCCCTCCTCGCTCCTCCTCCTCCACCAGCAGCCATCACTGTTCTCCGAGCAGCAGGGAGAGGTGAATCGGAACGTACGCGACTTTGTGACAGGGCTGTCTGGAGGGCAGATGAGGTTCCCCAAGTACGTGTACAAGTTCATGATGTGGCCTGTTTTGTTTTGTTTTTTTAATAGGGGATTTCTCTCTCTCTCTTTTTTTTTTCTCTTCTTGTTAAAACGGATGCCCGACCTTGGGTGACATGCTGCATAGACACAGATTTCATCAACTCAATAATGGTTTATTAAAAAAAAAAAAAAAAAAAAGTCATCAAAAGTTCTATTTAGATTTTCCCCAGGTTCAGTTGTACATATATAAGCTGGCACCTATAAATACTCTTAATACGGGGCACGTTTTTCTTTCTTCTTTGTCTTATTTATAGGCTTTATGGACAAAGGAGTGTAATTATTTGTAAGTGTCACTGTAAACCAGTGTCACGTCCCTTTGTTTGCTTGAACGTTGTTTTATATTTAATTTCTCCTGTTGCTAGATTTCCCACACCCCCCAATAATGTAGTGCAGCCCATACGTCACTGGAATTCTGTTCAGGAAAGTAAGGCATACATAACATGTATGTCTCACTTTCCAAATTCGGCGTCATTTCCGAAATATTATTTTGGAAATGACTGGACTGGATGGATCGCTCAATGGACTGTTATGTTAAAAGTCAACCTATGGGTTCCTATGGTAACCTCATAGCTGCTGGTGTTCAAATCAAAAACGTCACCACTTCTTCTCCCCAGTATTTCACTGCACACATGTTATCACAATGGGAAAACCCTGTTTTTTGTGTTTGTTTGGTTCTTTTTTTTTTTGTTTGTTTGTTTGTTTTTTAGCTCTCGGTGGTAGAGCCTTGGCGAAAATAAAATTTCATCTTCCACGCCTGTAATCTTGGCTAAGCAACAAAATGATAGATGTGAGTACCTCAAGGTGGATGGGTGATTGACTAATGAAGAGTTCTTAATCCTATCAGTTGTTGGAGCCTTGGTGGGAGCGTTACTGTTGCTGTCAAAGCATGAGTATATTCGGGAAGGAGTTATGATTTTAGCGAGGCCGTCGAAACGATGCGGAAAACTGGGATGCCCTATCCACCGATGGATTAGGCTGCACTCGGAATATGAAGACATTTCCCGAAAAACAGCTGCGATGCTAAAGTGGTAGATATGAGCAGGATCAAGATGAACTAAAGGGAGCTTTAAACTTAAGGGAATCATAAAAATAATAATAACAAAAAAAAAAATCTTCATGAATCTGGTTTTTCTTTTGTTTGTTTGTATGATTTTTCGTTGCTACATGCTCTTTTGACAACTGTCAATGCTGGGAATAGCTGCATGTTGTCAATAAAGTTTGTTTTATTTTTGCACACTACAGTTTTCAAAAATCATGGATACTTTTGAGTGTGACCTCCCACATTGGAGGGACAAAAATGATACGCATAAGCACCCCTCAGAATCTAAATTGGATTATTTTCAGTGAGAGGGAATTACATATTCTGTTTATTCCATAGAAGAACTAAATTAAATTCATTTAAAAACCAAATAATTGGCAACACCAGATGCTTCAAGCGTCTTATCAAGCTTCGTGGTGGTTCGGTGGTTCGCACAGTCGCCTCACAGCAAGGAGGTTGGAACCCCTTTCTATGTTTTCTCCCTTAAAACATGGATGTCAGGTTCAAGCTCCCTGCCGATGCCCTTGAGCAAGGTTCTAGCTCCAGGGCTGAACCCCTGGCGGCTGCCCACTGCTCCCAACCAGGACGGGGTAAATGCAGACAGATTTCCCCGCAGGCATCGATAAAGCAATCCTCCTTCCTGTACTCCTGTCACCACCATCTGTTTGAGAGTGCTCCTGACCTCGTTTCACACTGGGAATGTGCAGTGCATGGTGGTTTGGGGTCTTTTCAAGGAGAAGCAGCCAGAACATCCCCGCTCTGTCCTCTAGGATTATACAGTGGAGGAAAGCTGTTCTAAGATTAGATTTTCCAGTCCTTTCGGTTTGTCGCTACCGATGTCCTGTAAAATATTCATAGTTTACCAGCACGGCTGTACCGTCAGCGGGTGTGACTTGACATAAACCCACTCATCCTCCTCTGCCTCGGGCTGCAGAGATTACAGCCTGTGGGAGGATTCATTAGTCCCTCTGCGCTTTAATGAGTGGAGGGCTCGCGGTTACGCAAGAGATCAAAGATCCCCCCCATATGGCACAGAGGAAAATGTGTCCTCCACTTTTACTCCATTTTAATGCCAAACCTACAAATTCCAGCCCTAATGAAAGAGTTTCAATATGGATACCAAATCTAGATGCACGTGTCATGCCAAGCAGGGGTCGATTTCGGTGACTAGATACGGATCCAGATGCTCCGGCCTTTTTTTTTTTTTTTTTTTTTAGATGGCTCGAGTGGTTCCGGTTAAGTGGATGAAATGCACTCGTCAGCGACGCAGCCACAGGGGAGGACATGTAAACGCAGCGTGAGAAAGCTTCTATTTCGGTCGGTTGCATCAGTTGCACGCTGGAGATATTTTCCCGTGTTCATTAATTCATGTATGTTTAACTCCAGACGGCATCGAGCAATACAATGTGTCAGCTGGGTCTGAACAAGCTGTACCGGGCGCTTACATAAGGCCGGCGAAGGTTGGTTCCTTCCCAAACAAAAGGACAAAAAAGGCGGAGAGTGGTCACCATGCTTTAATAATAAACTTACGAGAACATTTCATGTAAACCATCGGTATTGCACATAGCTCAGGCACATAACAAGTGTCAGGTGCTTCGAGGCGCCAGCGTACTTTCTTCTGCAATACAGTGTATTGTAAAAAAAAGAAACGCCAAACTGCACAGTAGAAAAATTACTTAGATCACAAACTAACAGTGCGTTCACATTAAAGCTTTGGCTGAAGGTTTAACAACGTATCGATCTTCCAAACAGACAAACATTCCGTCTTCCACCACCGAACTGCTCACACATCTAAGCACTTCTGGGGAGAAAATGTAATTGCTTATTTAAATAAAGTGACAGCACAGGACAATGATAACATAACCACCCTCCCAGATGATCAGCATTAATATATATATATATATATATATATACACACACAGACATGTACACAAAAATAAATACACAAATAACACCTCATGAATCCCTTGTGTTCCTCAACTCATGGCAACAGTGCAAAGTAACAGTGTGGGAACTAATTTAATAGGATGGATAGAATCTAGTGTGAAAATAAGAATCTCAGATGATCCTTTACTGAAGTGCTTCTAGTTGACGATTTGGCGTGTGCATGCAGGTCGGCCATTACGCGTCTGGCCGGTGAGTGACTTGGCGGAGAGAGTGCAGACCCATGATGCAACAGCCCCGGATCAGAGCGCCAAAGTTGTACACGGGAGCACTTCCGTCCACGCCGTGCCGCGAGTAGAGCCAGGCGACCGTGGGCAGCACGGGTGCCGCCACGGCTGCCAGATCCACCAGAAAGCTTCTGCTCCAGTAATGCTTGCGTACCGCCCCCAGCTCGGGCGGCACACAGTTGCCCCGCTCGCTGACACCAACGCCAAAGTCCAGCTCTTCCATGAATCTGTGGCCCTCCGAGGGCTCGGAGCAGCACACCCCAGAATCGGTGGAACTTTCGGGGCTGGCTGGCGGAGCGGGGCTCTGTGTCTTGGTCAGGGAATCAGTCACATTGGTGGTGGTGGTGGTGGTGGTAGTAGTATGGATAGGGATTGGAATGGTAGCAGGAAGATCGGGGTTCCCTAGCAGACCCGTGGAGGCCGCATCTCCCATGCCTCTTCCATGGAACCTTAGCAGCTCAAGGAGCAGCGCCTGGAGGTCTGGAGACATGGACATCATCTCTGTCTGGACACCCTTGTCGTCACTGTTGAACTGCTCGTTCGAGGGGCTGGATCTCGTGGAGAAAACTGCGTTTGGCAGACTTGTTGTGGATCCATTTGTTTTATCCATCTCCTTCCCGTCCAACAGGGTAGACATCCCAGGCCCCTCCCCTGGCCTCAACCTACTGCTAGAGTCCTGACTGAAGTCCACGGCGGTGGACATCAAGACCTTCTCCAAAATGTCCTCTCTGTGGGCCATCTCATCGTTCACCAGCAGCCCACTGTCCGCCATCTCCTCCACCGCCTGGTCGCCGAACTCCACCCCACCCCCGTCCTCCAGCTTGTCCTTCCCCCCGCCGTCCGGAGAGTCGCAGATGAAGTCCAGGGCTGATTCATCGTGGAGGGTGGAGCCGCTCTGGGCAAGCTCCATGCTCTGCAGCAGGGACTCCAGCTTCCTGTTCTGGATGTTTATGTCGATAAAATACTTCTGGATTCCCTTGTCCTTCTCCATCAGGCTGCTCTTCATGGTCTCCACCACCTGCCGCAGCTGCTTGATCTCCTTGCGGGCCTCTTTCAGGGACAACTGGGCCTCCACACGGTGGCACTCCTCCTCAATCCAGTCCTCCCTCATTCTCCCTAGTTGAGACTTTAGCTCCTGAATCTCAGTCTCTCTATAGGGTAAAAATACAAAAACATCCAGTGTTGCACATTTCCCTGATATTTTTAACTACATTTGGAGGTACAGCACTGCTGAACGTGAACTACCAACCTGTCCTGAATGACGTTCTCAGACTCCAGTAGTTTGGTCTTCAGGTGTCGAAGGGTCACCTCCTTCTGCTGCAAAGGGGTGAGGTACTGCTCAGGGTTTGGTGCTCTGATGCCATGATTGTCGCCACAGGAGTGGTAGGGCCCCAAGTTGAGCCTTCTGGTATGAGAATGACAACGCAGAAATATTAGATTAGGGTAATTTGGAGGAAATCATGTTCCTCAAGTATCCATCAATACCGTTGCATTCATTGCGCAGTATTTCCAGCATCAAGTCCACCACCTCTAAGCATGTTGCGCAACACAAAACAATCGAGTAACGAGTCCACGAATACACTTACAAAACCAATAAGGGGAAAAAAGCAAAACTACAATTTCATGTTTGAAGTAAAATCCTTCCTCTGCACTGGGCAATTACTTAGTTCCAGACAGTGCCGTCATGACAGATGCTCCCCAAAGCCTGGAATTACTGTCTGACACTGGATTATCAGGAAGCGCAGAGTCATGAAAAATATTCCCAGAGGCCAGGTTATCTGAATACAAGCACAGCTAAATTGCACTTGGTTTTCCGCCGGCCAACGTCAGACTAATAAGCATTAACATTCAGCACGGACCCTGTAGCCACCGCAAAACCCTGTGATCAACTCAAAGAGCGCCGATCACAGATGAGTTTTGTCTGTGGGTGAGTGGGTGGAGTTGGCCGACATGCAAAGCGGCGCGGCTCGGTCCAAGCGGGTTTCACTGCAAGCGCGACACCCTAGCAACCCGGGAATGCGCGGCATTGCGCAATCGAGCGTTCCGCGTCGCCGCCAGAAATAGGACGTGCCGCGGAAGGTGGCAGAATGTAGAGGAAGACTTCACATGACACCGAGCCCGGCGAAGGAGCGCTGACAAAGGGATGAAAATGGCCTGAAGTGAGGAGGAGGAGGAAGAGGAGAGGGAGGGTGTGATGTATTTTTGGATCCAAGGACAACGAATGTCTGCTTGAAAACAAGCTTAGATGCTAGAAGGGAAGTGTTTGCTTCACCCTCCCAATGAACTCAGCTTCCATAGAAACAAAGCTTCACAAGTATTAGTTATAGATTATTATAATTTTTTATTTATTTATTTTTTTTCTTACAGTGCACAATCCATTACCGCTGTAGTAAACAAGATTATTTTTTTGGCCGCAAAACCCAGACATTTGTTCCGAGAAATCTCAGTAATCCCGACCACAACCCAATGACCGATTTAATCCCGTCTGCCGCTAGACAGGAAGTGAGGAAACCGTCTGATGCTAAATCCACAACACTTAAGCCAGCCCCCCATTTTGGTTCACATACTGCAAAACACCCACGTTCCAGCCTGAATTGCATGCTTCCCAGCACATACAGATCGGTTGCGTAATAAATGTAAAGATGCTCCATTATTTCGACTACCTTCGGTACCTGGTTTTGGGGCTGGAGTTGCTGCTGCTGTTGGTGGTGGAGGAGGGGACTCGGGGTGGGGTCCTGTAGGGGGCGTACAGGTCCGAGTCACGGTTCGCTTTGGGGCTTCCTGCCGGCTTGAAGACCGGGAGGGGTCTGATGCGGGCCACGCAACTGGACACAGAAGCATCGCGGGCAGATCAGGGCTCGTTCTCGGAAGAGGCACTACATGGAGGCGAGTACGGCCCCTCTCGGAAAGGACGCCTACCTGCGCGGGGTCTTCCTTCCCGCGGAGTAGCAGGCTTGGCTCTCCTTGTCCTTGAGGCTGGCCGAGCTGCTGGAGGAGCTGAAGTCTGCTTTGCTACCTGTTGCAAGAAGCACTGTTGTTAACGTAGGTGGTTTTAATGAATAACACCTCACCCAACACATTCAGGAGCGGTATTACAATTCAATGTGGTTCAAATTAGTCTGTTTTATTAATGGTATTGCAAGTATAATTAACATTTGTTAAAAAAAAATAGCTCAGAAACTGATATTATATTTAGACGGAAGCTATTGTACCAAAATCAAAAATTAATGACATTAAGCTAGGAAACCTAATCTAGAACTACAAAACAATAACACTGCCGCTCAAATACCAAGGCACAAACAGCTCTACAGGAGTCATTTTGAGTCTGGAAAATTGTCAGCCAAAATTACTTTCGGACATACCATCACCACTATAATGGATCGTGATTGAAAATTGAAATTTTATAAATCATTTAAAAAGCACCATACCCGAGTAGCATCTCCTGTCATTAAATAAAACCATAGTTCAGTGTGCACTAGTGATTGGGCGAAAACAGAACAGTGCCAAACGAATTGATTCTCCAATACTGAGTGAATAACTTGTGGCTGGTTTGCACACATCCAGCCACAGAAGTAAACTCCTGCCAATCAGGGTGATTGGTGAATCCCTGCATCTTTAATTATCCAATAAGGTGACTTCAAAATTTTTTTTGTTTTTACATTTACATTTTTTTAATCTGACGTGGTTTTGACGTCTATCCAAGACTTAGAGGAGATGAAAGTAGAAAAAAGGAGAAACACCGGCGTGTAGTACAAATTGAATCAATTCTATTATAACACATTGCTTTCTTTTCTTTATTTATTTTGCCAGGGAATTTTGGTTGCTGCTGACATTTTCGAAAATATCGTTATTGTTTATTTGACTTCGACAGGACTTGTACAAATAACCTGCATATGGCAGATAACGTAAATGAATGATCTCACAACAATCAAAATATTAGAAAAAAATTAATTGGTTTCAGGTCAGAGATAGATATTAAGTGTGTGTTAAGACCCGCTTTTGACCACCCAAGCTAATATTGGTCCTTCACCGCCGAAAATGAAAAAGAACATTTGATAAATAAATGAATTAAAGAAATAAATCCTTTTTTTTTAATGAAATAAAATAAAACAATTAAATATATTTATATACTGTATATGTTAAAAGCAAACACACCGTCTTCACCTCTGGCCTTGGCGGCTGCCCTCTGCTCCCTCTTGTGCCTGGACGCGGTGCGCTCTGTGCTCCATTCAGCCATCACCCGCACGCGCTTCACCTTGGTCTTGCTGCGCTCGGGCAGCGAGGGCGAGCTGTGCGGACTCCGCTCTGAGCCTGACGGGGTTTTGGAGGGGGACACAGACTGACTAGTGGGGCAGCCGGTGTCATCTATTGTGGACAGGCATACAAACAGTAATAGCCGAGAACGGAGGCGGACGGCAGGCGGCGGGCGGGCAGGACATGGAACACAAGCAGTCAATCAGAGCTCAAAGGTTCATCCAGGACTCTCTGTGTGATAGGGCGGCCAATAGCTGTCACAACGTGGGGGTAATGCTAAAGGGAATGTTTAACGCTCTGTAGTGGAGCTGCGACGTCAGTGTTCAGCGGTAATCCATCAACCACGTCTATGCTGTATGAGGAAAGATGATTAAAAAATGTTTTGGGGGAAATAAACACTAATGTACTCATCACATGGTTATAATATCCACTAAATGCCCATTGGCCACCAACAGTAGACTGTCTATATTGGAATCTCTCGTACGAGGCAAATTGTGGGGGACTGCGTTCTTACCAGAGCAAAAGCTGTTGGTGCTGATTGTCCTCTTGGAGTGGTCCGAGCTCATGTCGCAATCCTTCCCTTCCTCCTCTGAAAGCGGCGAGTCGGACAGCGGCGATCCCTTATCTTTGGGCGGGAAGGGATGGAGAACCAAGCGCGGGATGCGGCTGCGCGGGCTCCCCTTCTCCGGCGACTTCTTTTCCTGTAGAAACCAACGTCCGTCAAAGCCACGTCTAAGCCTGCTGATGAGCGAGAGGATGAGGTTCCCGAAAAAGGCAAAAGTCAAAAAAACGCAAAGACGAGGAGGGAAGCCACTACTGACCATGACTATTCGTTAAACTCTGAAAAGCTGCACCACACGTTGGGTTCTATTGGCTTTCAGAGAGAAGAGGCTCCAAGATAGCATGCTCCCAGACTTGTGTGTCTTGACCAATTCTACACGTTAAGTTTTTTTCTTTAATCTTGAGATCGATGGAGAAGTTGATACCGGCTTATCCACCAGTTTGGACACACGTTGTCATTGACCCCATGTAGCGAGATACAACATGACGTACCTCGTATTCCTGGAATGGTCCCATTGTGCCTTACACCGCTTTGTGCCCTGGAGATGAGACAAAAACGAACAGAGAAATGAGGTCACCCGCTATTACGAGGACCCACTTGTATGGCATCGCTTGGACTTGGGTTTGTCTCTTTCGGAGATCCATTGTGCCACCTTCCCACGTGCCCTTGTGCCTGTCCGACACAGATGGCTCGAATGCAGAGCCAGCGATGACCGAACCACAGAGAACGCACAGCCTTATGAAAGAATCGCCAAGAGCCAAGCTCTTCTGCCCGACTATAAATACTCTAACCATGTCTTTGGGGCTCATGCTCTAATATTTGTTTCATGGTTTTAAATTAAGACCATGTAACATATTCCTTTGGTAATGTGAAAATTAGCTGAATATTGTTTCAGCCTGTAGGGGGCATTGGTCCTCACCCCCCATTTGGTCACATACTGTAGATATGGAAAAAAAGACCAAATGTCCAACTTATGTAATTCTATCAAATCAAAACATATAGTTCCCAATGACACAAGTACTTCCACTCCAGTCTGTGAATGCCCAGAATTTGGGATCATTAATTGATGCTTTATACCTAAATAATTCAAAATAACCTCTTGCGCTCCAGCGATTTTCATACAATCATTTCACTTCCTCTCACTTGCCGTACGCCGCTCCTCTCGGCGTTCCCACTTAAGAGGGGGGAGCGAACGTTATGTAAGCGCGTACGTGTTGTCTTCTTTTTTTATTTTATTTTTTATTTTTTTTACATACGACATGACGTAGTTAACCCCTGAGGTCCGTTTATTGTTGTGAATCTGGGCATCTTCCCGGTGCCAGGGTGGTATCTTTCCCAAAGCAAGCCTCTATATACAAAGCCAGCCGCAATGGCCTCCACTATTTATATCTTTTTTTTTTTTTTGGAGAATCGTCTGCATTGTTATACAGAGAGGGGTGTGGTGATGAAACACGGCCTATACACAGTGGGACTCCAGCACAGTTTTAGCTCGGAGGTGCTCCAGATTTCACCCTTCCGCCTCGGCTCTCCTCTTTCTAGCAGAGACCTGAGAGAAAACGTCAAAACCAGGCGGAACGTCATCACAGGCACCGCACCGCGAAACAGAATCAGATTAGGCGCAGACAACGCAGGGTGCCCAGATCCGTGCCCATAGCAACGACTTAGCAACAGAGGAGGGAGAAGCCTGGGCAGCGCACAGTGAATCAGGGCCATTATGTTTCTTTCTGTTTACACTGAACCAAAAATGCAATCCCAGCAGTGCATTTGAGCATTTCATTTATCTCCATCATCTGGAGCGATTTACATTATAGAACTGCCGACCAAGCCACAACTTTAAACCCACGGCCCTTATTAATTGACACTGATCTAATATCTTCTTCCTGTGAGCCTAAGATGGAGCCTTTGGAAACGCTGGATGACAAACAAACTACGTCATTGTCAAGGAGCAGATCTCCTCCAGATAAAAACAGGAAAGCAGGGATTAACTTTGCTATAGTGGAAATGGATAGAGGAGGAGAGGTGATAATGGATGCATATATTGAACCCAGCCTCTTAGGATTCAACTGCAACAAATAATAGAATAATAGTTGTGATAGTTGTTTTAGTGTTTTAGACTGAAAAAAAGTTTCTCTTCTACTAGTCCCTGATACTGATATGGCAGTTAGGGACCTCTCTAAGTGAAAACTCCAAATTTTGCAAAATATAATTTTTGAAACATAATCCCTCAAACATGTTTTGAAATTTGTAATTTAATTTAATTTAATTTAATTTAATTTAATTTAATTTAATTTAATTTAATTTAATTTTTTATTTTTTATTTTAATTTTAATTTTTTTGTTTCTTTTTATTTCTTTATTTACTAAACATTTTGTTTTATCATTGTGGGCACTTCCTGCCACTTGGTTCATGGTTCACTTTACTCCTGGTCTGGATTTAACCTGCTGGAGGGAGATTATGGCAGAAGTGCGCTCTCTGATCCGAATCTTTCTCCTGACTCCAGACAATGTTGATTGGGTTCCCACGGAGTGATGCCCCAGCATTATCTCAGCTGCACACACAGAGACTTTCAGGTGAATCAAGCAGCTAAACTGCCTGCACAGGTCATTTAGAAGTAGTTTACTATAATAACTTATTTACCTCTATACCCACGGTCTAGTCTTGCGGAATGCACTTCATGAATGAAGCAAGCTTTGTATTATTTAGGAACAAGGAAGAAGGTTGAATTGTGATAAATAAAATCTTGGTAATTAAAATATATGAAAGGGTCAAAAATGTGAATTCTGTGGAGAGAATATGCCGACAACTGTTAAAACATACATCTGCAGCACATCTCAGCTCAACAACTTCTTCCATCTGATGTTGAAATTCAAGCTTTATTGATGTACGTGATGAATGATGCTGATGCTAAAAATGATGATGCTGAAAGTATATAGTGTATTTATTTCTGAGTTACATGCATGATGCACGTGAGTATCTCTTTATTTTGTTAATCAAGGTGTGTAGAAGGTAAATGCAGTGTAAAAATATGAAATGTACCTCTTCTGTGGCAATTACATTCAGGATCGTTAAGATTTGTACATTGCCTTGTATGACATGCAGTCAAACAAGTATGATGCAGTGAAATGATCAATTCTGAAAGTTGTGAAAAACAAAGTATGTAGGAAGAAAAAATATGATGAATTAATCTAAAAATACAGAAAAAATACAACAAAAGCATATATATTGGAGAAGAATCAAAGAAATATGAGCAAACGATAATCAGACCAATTACATTTTTTATAAAGGTAAAGCTTTCCCAGTGGTGCCAGATGTGTTCAAACTTTTGACTTGCTAGGCTTTGTTAGGGTTATGGCCTTTTAGGTATCCGGATATATGTCTATTATAATTGGCTTTATATTGGATTTGAGCGGAATAAAGGTTGAGAGAATCTGAATGAATGAGAATCCAAAACCGTCAACCTTAAGCAACATGCTGCATCCTCACTGTTTCCATGAGAACCATTTCTATGACCTATTCGACGTGGCTTTAACCACCAGAAGTGCTTGTTATTTTTATTTCTATATTAAATATAGTATCAATATATTTTTCCTTTATAAATTTAACAAATGGTATTTATATATTTCTCTACCTTATTCATTTGTTTTGCGTTTTTGGAACAGCTGGTACAAGGGTGTTTTTGGATGAACAGTGGGGGTGCTGTCCAGCCGCTCGTGGTGCTGAAAACACCTTGGTTTTTAAACTTAACGTGGAGCACATTCCTCCAGCCCCACCTAGGCACTATTAAATGCGCAATGTTTGAAAAATATATATAACAATAATGACATCAAATCACATTTACCCCAAAATCAAACACCCCTACTTCTTTACACCATAGAGACCCATGAGGTTTGTGACATATGGGAGGTATGATATTTGTTTACCGATGAAGAAAAACAACAACAGCAGCAACATCAACAACAGAGAACCTACTTCATATATTCACTTAATAGAGGCACACACACACACACACACACACACACACACACACACACAAAAAAAGATCCGGGACACCAAAATGTGCAATATGGAAAACAAATGCTTGCCTGGATGTGGTGACGATGACTCTGCCGAGGAGAAGGGGAGGGGTGCGAGTGGATGAGAGAGGAGAGCAGCACAAAAGGCTGGAGCTTGTTGTCCTCCCTGTGTCTGGGTGGCTGTGACGGAGGGATGGAGGGGCGGAGGGGCGGAGGGATGGAGGGGCGGAGGGGTGGAGGGGCGGAGGGGCGGAGGGGCGGAGGGACGCTGGACCGAGGCGGACCTATGACAGCGCACGGCTGACGCACAATATGAACCCCATCCCCGAGTGTGTTGCATAACGCGTGCACGTTAACCCTTCGCCAGCCCCCAGTCCCAGTCCCAGTCCCAGTCCCAGTCCCAGTCCCAGTCCCAGTCCCAGTCCCAGTCCCAGTCCCAGTCCCAGTCCCAGTCCCAGTCTCCCAGTCTCCCCCCTCGTCGAATGAAGTACGGTGGAAGAATGTCCCTCTCATTGAATTCTACAGACTATATTACATTGGACGACTAGTTGTTTTTTTTATTTGATGGGTATATATATATATCCATGTTAAATTTACTAAACGCATGACGAGGCAATCCTATTCCCATTCCCATTGAATGGTGTACACACAATATATAATGCACGCACATGCTATGCATATTATTATATTTTCTCTAGACATAATACACAAATAGACAAAGAAGACATAATAAGCGCGTATTCTGCGTCGACATAATGCGCATGGAATATGAAAGCTGCACCCTCTGAACTGCCCGACTCTCCATGGTTCTGAAATGACGAGGGCCACGCTGCCCCCCGTCGCCGGTTAAAGAGCAATTTCTTGTACACGATACGCTACAGGGGGATGTAAACAATCCTCTCTCCAATTTCTGGTGGAAAAAAAAATAATAATAATAAAAATCCCATAGGCGAATGAATAGAATCCAAAGAGCGATATTTAATAAGTAGGCAGGTGGTAAATGTATGTGTGGTGCCGGGGACCCCTGGCGGAACCGTGCAGAAGACAATGACACGGTGTACGACAGTTTCATTGGTTTCCACCAGAGGGCGTCCGTCTGCTGGGAGTGAGGCGAGTGACTCGGTTTCCACGATGGCGCCTTATCTTACTAAAGTAACTTCTCTGCCGTGCATTGCTTGTTATCTTTGACGCGGCCCTGGCAACCCGATCACTTGGCCACGCACATGTTCACGTACAAGGCAGCAAAAACAACGGTGTGAGTCAGTGCATGTTTGCACGCAAACAGACAGACAGACAGAGAAAGGCAGACAGACAGACAGACCGACATATATGTATGTATACAACTTGAAAAACATTTACATTAGTACACAAGTTCACATTACCTTGTGAACTTGTGGCAAAGAGCTAATAAGCTTCTCACTAAGGAGAGCTGACAATCAACAACAAATAACACGACGTTTTTATTCGCAGCGACG
>NC_137195.1:20784804-20797304 GCF_960531495.2 Zeus faber | reverse complement strand
TGCAGGACGAACGGGTGTGCAGCGCGCCATAACCTCTTTTCTATGACTGATCACGAAGAGATTAGCGGCCCATTGAGCATGCACGACAAGAGTCCAATGATGCACCTGTTCCTGCTGCAGCCCGAGCACATTGGGACGCCTGTTCCTGCTTTGTTGCAACGCTCCCATGCGATCCCGCGAGAGGGGACTCATTTGGGTATGGCGAAGTCCGGCCCGTAATTGCCACCGTCCAATTGGGCCCATTAGGCTCTCCCGGTGGCTACCGACAGGCCTTTGCAGGGCCTAATTCTGTAAAGGGGAATGTACTATACCAGCAGGGCCGGCCCCAGGGTCTTTGGTGGCCCTACACAAGAAATTTGTGGCCCCCATAACGCTCACACGTCGATGAACACACATACCAGGTGCAGCTGAATGGATGAACCCATTTCCTCCTACCGAAGTCCTTCAATGCCCATTTGGGTTAAGTTAGTTAGTTTGGTTGGTTGGTTTGGAACTCTGAACTAGCCAGCCAGTTGGGGCATCAGCACAGTTTTCAAACAATGTAGATTTGATTTCATAGTGTTGGCAATTTATTCAACATTGAAATAACTCTGGACAGACACTTCCTCCTCAATGTTCTACCAACACAACCCGGCAACATAACACCTAATCCATTTGGCGTGACATAACCATCCCTCGAGCAGTGGATTACTCGTGCCCATCCCTACTTAGGACTAAGGTATACATTCTGGCAATTGATGAGAGAATATTTTTGGCCCTTTGAGGAAACCACGGACACGTGTGGCCCCTAAAAGAGGAACATCAAGTGTTTATGCCTGTGATCGCCAATAATCAGAGGGGGGAAGAGACAGCGCAACACGCCTTCAAGAGATTTCCCAGTGTGCTCCACGGCTGAGGACTCACTCGAGGCCTTCTGGGGAGACGAATGAACTATCGTCATGACGGACACAATCCATAACGTGCCTCCATCGAAAGTTGGGCCGATCCGGGGACCCTGTGGTCGAAATAGACAAACTCTGCTCAGAGTCTGCATCTTTATGAAATGCACTTCCAACCACTGGCTGCGTTGATGTCACGTAGTCAGCAAGGACGACTGACAAGAGACTCACGAAAACGAGACAAGATGACATTTAAATGCACATTAGCTTTTTAATGCACTGCTGTTCATTTTTTTGAGCTGTAAATATTTGTATAGCTATAAAAAAAAAAAAAACTTTACAAAGTGCAACGAATGGAGAAATGGCACACATTTCTTTGTAAATATACAGATGCACTCAAATTGTTATAATTTCTATTCTATAATTATTTTATTATTTGTGATGTACAGAGTTCCATGATAATCCTATATTTCGTACGTTGATACAGAGTAATTTAAGGTGTATTCGATATTTTTTTTTTTTTGTTTGGCAGAGGGTGGAAAAAACCATTATTGATGTCTACCTCATAATCATATAGAGGATCTGAGTTTTGAGGTGCATTCACCGAGAGTGTAAAGATCTTTTACAATGATATATAAAAATCATTTATATTCATATATTATTGGATAATATCCCACATGGTTGCTGTACAAATAAAGTCCGATCCAAACACAGATCAATCCCTCTCATACTTCTGATGATTAATTCCACCCTCATTCCTTCAAACAACTGACGGACGAGACTGAAAATAAAATGTCAGTGTTTTTTTATTTCACATACACAAAAATGCTATCGCTGTCAGTGATCGAATTAACTCGCCCCCCTCCGCCCGGATCATTTCTAATAAAGTAAGAATCTTGTAGAACATTGCCTTTCCTACTGAAATAAGAAGCTAAGAATGTCAATCTTTCATCGATGTATTAGTGGTGGGATCAAAAAACAATGACATATTTGCTGTTTTTCTTTCCGTTTTTTTCTCTCAATGGCTGTTAACAACTAAGATATGAGATTCTATTTGTATATTGTTCTGTTTTTTTTTTTTCCTCAGTCCTATATCTATGCATATTTAACACCAGTCTTTAAACAAATCATAACAAAATCATCAATTTATCTGAAATAACCATTAAATGTGCTTGAGTTACACTCTTAGCTCGTAGAAAAACGCCGTGTTCTGTTGTTTGTCTTCGGGGTTTGCATCCGACGTTTTGCCCATTGACTGCTGAAGGGAGCTGATGAAAGGGATTATTTCATCCCATCCAACACTATATCAATAGGTTTGATTCAGACCACAAAGCATAACGGGCGGCCGTCTTCATACCTCACTTCGTGCCGTTATCTCTCCCATCGTCGAGCGCGATGAATTTCATTGTCCGACGAACGTCTTGACCCTGGACCGTTCCACCGGCAATGTAAACATAATGGCCACCATCCACGGGGGAGGCGAATACACCGACCGTCACTGATACGCCAGCAAACGCAGCTATTTCCCAATGAATTAGCCAGCCCTGGGTCAAGTTTACTTAACACTTTAATGTTTCCCAATCTGCGGACAAAAGGAAAAAAAAAAGAAAAGAAAAAGAGTTTGAAAAGCAGGGATTGCTTCCACATCGGCTATCGACCTTGGCCTGGAAACAATTAGGAAATTGCTTTGAAATGTTATATGTTGTCCAGGCCCTGGTACAGTATCATGTCTCTTCCCCACATGTTTTCTAGGGAAGCAGGGGATGGTAAGTGCACTCTTTAGCGGTCCTGCAAATGACTGACACAACAACCATTCCCGTGAGTATAACCAAATGTCCCGGCAGGGCTGTGTATGTATGTGCGTGCGTGCGCGCGTGTGTGTGTGTGTGTGTGTGTGTGTAGCGGCTGGAACACCGCCACCACGATGCTGTGCGCTGCTACAAGCTAGACATTTCCAACCCCCCCATCCGTATGGGGTGTCGTCCTGGAAAACCCATCGAGGAAAGGTGATGGGCCTTCCGCCGAATTCCGGATTGGAATTACACCCGATTTATAACGCTTTCGGATCTGGCGCTGGTCGCGTCCCTCCAAACTCCCGCGGGGAAACTCGAGGAGTAAAACGTTTGATTTATATTTATTTGACAAGTTCCCTGGTCTGGTGGGCACTGAACCGAACGCGAGACTGAATATGGGGAAACAGTTAAATGGTGATGAAAGGGAAAGGAATGCTTTGTTTACCCCGCCACAATCCCTCAGTCTTAAATTGAACCCCTTCTCCAAAAAAAAAAAAAAAAAAAAGGGTTCGACATCACACTCGGCTCTTTGGGAAACGAGGGCCGTGTTTATTTGAAACTTCTTCCTAATGTTTTAGTTTATTCAACCCCCGACACACACACACACACACACACGCACGCACACGCACGCACGCACGCACACACACACACACACACACACACACACACACACACACACACGCACACAAAGAATTGGCAAAGAAACGGGACCTTTTCATCAGAAATGTGGAGAATGTCTAACACAAATAGCTTTGACACCCCACATCTGTGGCTTGGAGGCTTCTCCGGGAGACGTGGGAAGCCTGGAAGATGCTGCAGCGGCGAAGATGTACAAGGTGTCACTCCAACCCGGAGAGTCTGGGATCCTCTCCAAGGACGCGAGGAACTTCTTGGCTTGTACGCAGAGACAGAAATGCTCCTTGTTCTTAGCCCCCTTGCACTATCGGGGATGTCCTCATCGGCGGGGCGGACGTAAATCAAACCGGTCCTGGAGGTGGCGCGGGCCTGAAACCGCCAGGACAAAAAAGGGGGGGATCGTGTTGAAACGGGCACAAAGAAGCGCGCGGAGAATCGCTCGCGCCCGGACGTGTCCGCTGCTACGGCCTGACCCCGGAACTGGCCCCTCTGCTACTGTCCACATAAAAACTTGAAGTTCCTTATCAAGGATTTTTCACTGTCCCTGTCCCCCCCCCCCCCCACACACACACACATTTTTGGGCTATCTTTTTTGTCATCATTGTTTTCTCCGTTATGCTGTTTGAACTAAAGCCTGACTTCCCCCATCTTTCTCTGTTGCTTCGGTGCGACAATTTCCAAGGTCAGTAGAAGGTAAAGAGATAGACAGACAGATAGATAGATAGATCGATAGATCGATAGATCGATAGATCGATCGATAGATAGATAGATAGATAGATAGATAGATAGATATATAGATCGATAGATCGATCGATAGATCGATCGATCGATAGATAGATAGATAGATAGATAGATAGATAGATAGATCAATGACCCTGCGTACAGTGTCATACACTATGAACATACGTGTGGTAGGGTGTGTGTCTCTAAATGTGTGTGTGTATGTGTGAGTGTGTATGTGTGTGTGCATGTTTGCATTTGTGTGTGTGTGTGTGCGTGTGTGTGTGCATGCGTGTGCGTGTGTGTGTGCGTGCGTGCCCGTGTGTTCGCATGTATGTGCGTTGGGCTCAGACAGAAGGGCGGCAGCGGCAGACCCAGATGGAGGGATGAACGGTGGAGGAGCAACAGATGCCTGAGTCCCAACACTAAATGCACACGCTTGTCGTCACATTTTCACGGCAATTCTTTTCCGTTAAGAAAAATATCAATCAATGTTGATCAGTCGTAGCGTTCGTTTATTTATCTGAGAGAACAACAGCAAATGTTAGAGCGATTTCTTCCCCTAATTGGATTATGGGAGGCAACCCCTGCAACGGAGCGTCCCAGTTGCCCCTGGCAGCTGCTCTTTAACCAGATATCGGAAAACAAACGAGGAAGGAGCAGCCAGAGCAGAACAAAGGATTAGGGTGTTCCCCTCTAATGGGGCATCTGCCCATCTCTTCTGTTACTTCTGACCTGCACCGGCGGCCACCTCTGGGGCTCTCCAATGCAGCCCTGCAACCCAACTCTCGAAACCCGACAGCGGCCAAAGCCTCGACGGTCGGGGCCGCGAGGCAGAAGGGAGATAGTGGACACCTCTGCTTCACCGAAGATAACCTGCTAATTGTGTTAAACTCACTCCCTTTCGCAGCCTAGGAAGACATCAGGCGGCAAGTCCACCTGACCACTGCCATTATGTTTCTACAGCAAAATGGAGAAACTGGAGGAATTATTTAAAATGTATTTTAAGATATTATTCTTATTCTTATGCTTATTCTTAGTCTCATTCTTATTCTTATTCTTATTCTTATTCTTATTCTTATTCTTATTCTTATTCTTATTCTTATTCTTATTCTTATTCATATTCATATTCATATTCATATTAATATCATTATTACTATGAATATTATTATTAATAATAATAATAATAATAATAATAATAATAAAATGATCATTTAATTCTTTATTTCTTTTATTTTAGAAGTCCCAGATGAAAGCTTTAAAGGCATATTTGATTGAAATTCTGGAATAGGCCGATCTTCACCGGGTACCTGTTCAGTCCTTTCTGTTTATTTTCTAAAGGAATGTCTCGGGGTGCCCTTTCACCCCTCCCCATCCATTTACTGGCCCTGGTCTATGTTACAGATGGTGACCTGTGTCCCGGCGGCGCCTGATTCACCGCTGCACTCCTCCGTACACTCAGCGGAAAGGAAAGGGGGATATTGTCTTTTCTTTTTGGCCCGTCTTTTGTAAACCTCTCGTTTTGTGTCGGGGCGTGCGTCTGAGTCTGTCCGTGTGCGTTTGCGTGAGACTCTGAATGAGCCCGAGCCGAAAGCAAATAGACTCAGTTAACTCTGACAACACTGGTGTTTGGGAGCACAGCAAGGACATGACCCCCCACCCCCCCAAACCCCACCCACCCACCACGGCTCGAGAGGCAGGGGGGAGGAGGGGTCACTGACCGAAGGGGATCTATCCATCTGTCTGTCTGTCTGTCTGTCTGTCTGTCTATCTATCTATCTATCAATCTATCTATCTGTCTGTCTGTCTGTCTGTCTGTCTGTCTGTCCGTCTGTGTGTCTATCTATCTATCTATCTATCTATCTATCTATCTATCTATCTATCTATCTATCTATCTATCTATCTATCTATCTATCTATCTATCTGTCTATCTGTCTGTCTGTCTATCTGTCTGTCTGTCTGTCTGTCTGTCTGTCTGTCTATCTGCCTATCTATCTATCGAAAACAGGTGAAAAAAGGCTTTGGATCTCTATGGTGAAAGGTCAGGATCAATGAACGCAGGGTCTATGACTTTGGGAGGGTTTGATGGCGAGGATGGGGGGGGCGCCTGTAGTGGGTGGGTGGGGTGGGTGGGGCTGGGGGTGGGGGGTATGAGGGAGGGGGGTGCAGAGAGACTTGATGGACAACTCCACAACTCAACAGAGGCAAGAGCTTTCACTTAAAAATGGGCGCCTGGCCTATCTCAAAAGGTCAGAGCCCAGAACACTAACGCACTACATTAATCATGAGAGGCTGCGGCTTACTTGTCTAGCGTTTCAGCCGTTGCCGTACAGTTAACCTCAATTACGCTTGATTACGAGGTGTGGAAGACGCAGAGCCCGGGCGACAGACCCGAGCATCAATAATGCAACTTCAGATTAGATGTGCCTGCCTGCCGGAGCAGAGCGTGGCTAGGGGGAGAACAAACTCTGACTTTGCAGTGAGAGAGTTTCCTTAATGGATCCAGGTATCTATCTATGTATCTATGTATCTATGTATCTATGTATCTATGTATCTATGTATCTATCTATGTATCTACGTATCTATCTATGTATGTATCTATCTATGTATCTATCTATGTATCTACGTATCTATCTATGTATCTATGTATCTATGTATCTATGTATCTATGTATCTATCTATGTATCTACGTATCTACGTATCTATGTATCTATGTATCTATGTATCTATCTATCTATGTATCTATCTATCTATCTATCTATGTATCTATCTATCTATGTATCTATCTATCTATGTATCTATCTATCTATCTATCTATCTATCTATCTATCTATCTATCTATCTATCTATCTATCTATCTATCTATCTATCTATCTATCTATCTATCTATCTATCTATCTATCTATCTATCTATCTATCTATCTATCTATCTATCTGTCTATCTATCTGTCTGTCTGTCTGTCTGTCTGTCTATCTATCTATCTATCTATCTATACAGGTGCAGTATGTCCCTCTAAACACACACACACACACACACACACACACACACACACACACACACACACACACAGCTTTAGTTGACCAAAGACAGTAAAAATGCCTCACGCGGCCTGCTCCACACCCCCGCCCCTGCTGGCAATTACCCCATTAGCGTTGGTGGTAGATGGAGCCATTACAGATGTTTTATGACGGGGGCCCTTTTCATTTTGTCTTTCCAATGAGGGACAGATTTATGGCACAAGTCGGTCCCCCGGATGCAATCCCCCCGCCAGTCCTGAATACACACACACACACACACACACACACACACACAGATGCACACACACACACACACACACACACACACACACACACACACACACAGACACAGACACAGACACACACACAGACACACACACACACACACACACTCACACACACACACACACACACAGGGAAAGGATTATAAAATGAAATGTGACGGCATTATCTTTTATATGGCTGTCATAACTGTTTGTCTGACTCGCTGGCTGGCTGCGATGCTCCGGCCATAACTGTGGTCGCTGGCGGGCGCTTATGAGATAAATACACATTGAAATCGCCCGGCGGGCGAGCACGCTTCCTACGTTTCCAGTGCCACTTCCGGCCCTATTCCCAAAGGTGGTGTTGGTTGTTGGTGTTGGTGGAGTGGCGTTGCAGAAGGAAGACCCCCTCAAAGAGCCCCCCCCACCCTCTTTCCCCCTCCACCTCTTTGAGGGGAGGCAGCGGGCGCGGAGTCAAAGTGAGTCTAACACTTTCTCACCAAATGTTATCCTACTGAAAGTAAAGGGCAGAGTAAATACGCGTTCCCTTTTCAGGATTAATCTCCCTCAGCCCGCCGCTGAAGTGTTTGATGTGCCGAGCTCTCTTTTTCGCCGCGCGGTTTTGTTTTCCACAGAGCTGTTTCGCTGCGGTTCCCCCTACGCAGCTCCGGTTGGAAATCAAATGTTCACTTCAGTAGCTTTCATGCCTAGAAAAATATTGGTCGTAAATTGGTGCATGAACAGGCAACGTAATTACAGGGCTGCCTTCTGGAAAAAAAGGGAAGGGATAAGAAGAAGAAGAAGAAGAAGAAGAAGAAGAAGAAGAAGAAGAAGGAGGAGGAGGAGGAGGAGAAGAAGAAGAAGAAGAAGAAGAAGAAGAAGGAGGAGGAGAAAAACTCATGGTTACAATTATTAAGGTTAACAATAGGGACAGTATGGCGGAGCCCGGGAAACATTCAAGACCTCAACATATTTTACAAGTCATTTAAGTGGCATGGAGAGACGTTGTGCAGCAGGGTTAGAAGCTGGAGCACCGCGGGCTGTCCTCTTCGAGCGCAAACGATGGAACGTTGTCAGGTACAAGTCTTTTAACAAACAAGGTCAGCGGAGGAGCACTCGTTATTAATCATTTACCAGAGTAACACAAAGAGCGCTGCGGCGACCAGATAGCCCGGAGCACCAGGGGCTTTGTGATTCACACATGGCATCATTGTGTCAGGCACACACAGGCACGCAACACACACACACACACACGCACGCACGCACGCACACACGCACGCACGCACGCACGCACGCAGACAGACTATAGATATTTCATGCATTCCTTCTATCATTTATCCAGTTCCTATCCATGACCGCTTATTATTTGTCCATCACGAAGGGGTAATATAATTTTTTCCAGCCCTCAAATTTGTCGCCATTGGGCTTAATTGGAAGCACCATTGATCTGGCTCCGGCTCATTTTCGTGCCGGCACTTGGTGTTTTATATGAGGAAATCCGACCCGGCTTCTAAAAAACGAAGGTGCACGGATACGAAAGGAGCTGAACGAATGACGAACGGCCGAGCGTGTCTGAGGTTTCGTTTCTGTCAATTCCGCTCAGATGCCACTCTTTTATACGCTGCCGCAAAAAAAAAAAAAAAAAAAAAAAAGTCCTCCCTCGGCTCTGTTGGCACCGGGGAACGGAGTGAGGTTTGTTTGACCAGATGTAACCTTATCGGGGACTCTTTCCTCTCTTTTTTCTTGTTTGGGTATTTCTGTGTTTTCCCGCTCGAGCTCTGAGACTCTCTCAACTCGCGCACACAGAAAAAAGAAGCGAGCTCACACACAATATTTCCGTCCTGACCTCTTTGTGAACCGCCGCTAAAGTGAAAGGCACTTTCAGCTGGGGGAATCAGATGGCAGTAACCATATGCCTTTCAACCGATACAAAGGTGGGAGAGGTGGGGAGGGGGGAGGCTTTGGGGGAGGGAGGTCCGCATGCGAGGGTGAAAGGGAAAAGTGCCGCGCTGCCTCTTTTTTTTTTTTTTTTTTTCCGGAGTTGGCAAAGCGGCGGCCGCTTAGGGGGTTTGGGGGTTTTGGCGGCGGTGGCGGGATCGGTCTTGGTGTTGAACTCCAGGGGAACGGCCCGACTGTTTAAGATGGAGCCTCCTCACGGACGAGCGCAATGGCTGAACGGCATTCCTCCCCCTCCGCTGGAGCCGCTTTCTTCAAGCCCCTTCAACGGCTCTCAAACCCAAAGAACAATGTCGTCGTCTCTAATGGGTTTTCGGAAAGTTCGCCGGTGCTCGTTCGACACCTGATTTGCCCGTGGGTTCCCTAAACGCAGCAGAACTCAGCCACCATTTTCCAACGTACTTTGCTTGGGGCCACGGATTCGTTGCACGACCTCCCGCTGAGCTCCGAGGGGGACGCGGAGACGTCTCTTCTCCTGAAACACCTGTTGAAGGTGCTGCTGTATACGCCGTTGCTCAAGTTTGGAATATCTTCACAAAAGGTTTCTGTTAAACTGATGGCATTCTGCAGCCTTGCTACAGCTCATTCAAAACCCTTTGCTCGGCACTTTGACTTCTCATACAGGGCGGAAGTCTTCGTCTCGGCATCATCAAGGTTTTTGTGACTGTCCTGCGCCTTCTTTTGTAATGTGGTATCGTCTTCTTATTGGCACGTACAATGTGATGTCGAACAATGTCGACATTTTACCGGCATTATCAGTTTTCAAACCGCTCTCACACGCGTGCACGTGCGCAAACACAAGGAATGCGCGCGCACGCACGCCATCTTAAAATCATTTGCTAATTCCTCCCCGTACGGTTGCAGAAGATTCAGGGAGCCAGTCTGTTTAGGAGGAGGGGAGGACAGACCGGAGGAAGGTTTGTTACAGAAGCAACATTAATCTATTCCTCTCCCAGCCCTTTGAAGAGCGGCGGCGGCTATGACAGGCTAAATGCTTCCAGAGATGTCACATTTGCAAAAATGCCGGAAAAAAAAAAAAGGAAAGAGAAAAAGGCTCTTGCGAGCACTCATCCTTTCATGTTTGATCGTGCGCTGGAGATCCTATGATAAACAGACCTGGGGGGTGGCGGTCGGCTTGGGAGGAAAAGGGAGGGCGGGCGCGGGGTGGAGGGGTTCTAAGGAGGGGTTTGGGTTCTGGGTGTAGATAGTAGGGGGGTGGTTGGTCCGGGGGCCGCCACAGAATCCAGATGCCTCCGCCAAAAAAAAAAAAAACAACACAAAAAACCCCCCAAAAAACACCACCTCTTCCGTCCGTCTGCCGACCGGGCTTGCCGTCGCGAGCTTCCCTCGGAAAAGCTTCCCTCGGAGGATCGCGGGGGATATTGGGCTGAATGAGATTAATTTGGGGGCCGGACACACCCATTCCTCTGTCCCTTCACCCACCGCCTCCCCCTTTTGCACAGACATTGAACAGACGCTGCAGAGTCGCAGTGGAGCAAACCATTAGCCGTGTGGGATGTAACTCATCAGGGGCTCTGCAGGTCGGCGGAATAGGTGAAAACCTTCTGTAAACGGGACAATCAAAGTGGTTAAACAAACTTTTAGTCTGAAGAAACTGCGCTTATATATGTGTACATTTGTCCCGCACGAGCTCTCCCTCTCCCTCTCCCTCCCTCTCTCTCTCTCTCTCTCTCTCTCCCCCTCTCTTGCCTTTTCTCTCCTTTTCCCTCACCACTCCTCATTCATCTCTCTCTCTCTCTCTCTCTCTCTCCCCCCTCCGCTCCCTCCGTGACTTTGTGTCACCGTCTTTTTCTGACTGGAGCCCTCCGTGTCCCAACACTGTTAGAGCGCAATAAAATTCTTGCGGAGGGGGAAGCATTTCCAGCTGAACACCAGGAAAAAAAATAAGCCATAAAAAAGAATGTAAACCGAGGCAAAAGAAACAAAAGGGGGGAAAAAAAGAAAAAAGAGAAAAAAAAGCCGGTTCCCGCTTCAATAAAATCATAAACATGCCAGCAGGGCTCTGAAACATCTTCTCATTAAATGAAATAAAACCCTCTAATGAGCAAGCATGAACGAATGAAGTTTCATAAAATAGTGCTACTTAAAATCGCCGAGTACAGGTGCAGCAGAGGAGAAATCGGGGCTTCCACGCCTGAACCTCACTCACAGGCCATAATCAATAGTTCAGCGAGGAAAAATCCCCCTCTGAAATATATGCAGTGCTTTCTGTCGTATACATGCTTTACATTTAGCTTTGCACGCAGCCTCACAGATGAGACTCAATAGACAAATCGAGGGAATGTGCACGCAGGGACGGGACGGCCGCAGCGGTGGCAGCGTTCTCATGGTCAGAGGGCCGGTGCGGTAACCGCTCTCCTGTGGAGTTTGGTATGAGCCATTAAGAGCCGGAGGGCCGAGGGGAGGTGGGGGTTGGCGGGAGAGGGAGCCGGGTGTGGGGAGAAGGTGGAGGACTCCAGAATTCCTTCCAGGACCGGGGACTGAAGGGAGCTCCACACCTTCCCCTTCCCCTTGGAGGCGCGGAGGCCGGAGGAGGAGGAGGAGGTGCCACCACTGGCAGCAGCGGCAGCAGCAGCAGCAGCAGCAGCAGCAGCAGCAGCAGCAGCAGCAGCAGCAGCAGCAGCAGCAGCAGCAGCAGCAGCAGCAGCAGCAGCAGCAACAGCAACAGGCCCCCTCCTCTGACTGGCACTTCTCGTTAACATGGGGGTCAGAGGTGGGGTGTGGGGTGGGGTGGGCTAGGGTGGGGTGGGGTGGGGGAGGGAGGGAGAGAGAGGGGGTGACGTGAAGGTGACTGAGGAGGTAAAGAAAGTGGACGCAAAGTGGTGAGAGACAATTGGGGTGGGGGGTGGGGTGTGGCGTTGAGAAAGTTATGTTTTAGTGTGTGTGTGTGTGTGTGTGTGTGTGTGAGTACAATGGTTATTGGCGGGGTGGAGGGCATTTTAAAACTTGTGTAACAACAGTTCTATATATTGTAATGGTATTGTAATAACATTGTAATAACTTTAGACGCTGTAATAATTTTGAAATAGTATTGTAATACTATCAGACCTACTCATCCATTGTTATCCATGCCCGAATTATTGTGCACATATGTATTCATGGATAGAATATCCCATCTATATTTATATTTATACCCATAGTCAATATTAGCAACCATACCGCCACCCCTGCCACAGCCTTTTAACTTACTTTATCCTTTGTATAGGATCACTACT
>NC_137195.1:20749804-20779804 GCF_960531495.2 Zeus faber | reverse complement strand
TTCACCTTTGTTACGTTTGTTTCCTTTTCTTTTTCTTCTTCTTCTTCATCTTCTGATTGTTGTTTCTATTTATTTATTCATTCATTCATTCATTTTTACAATAGCCAATTATTGGCTACCATTAATGCCACAAATTTTAAGGGATTTAACCCAAAAGGGACCAAAAAATAAAATAAAACAAAACCCACATGCTTTCACAACTTCAATACGGTTAATCTTTAACGCACACCTCATCTTTTTACATTCACATTACAATGTCATATAACTCTGCAGCCTAAACTTGACCATTAACTTGGTCTGTGTTGATTGCCAATGTATACCCCCCCTCCCCCATCTTGTCTCCCCCACCAACACCAACCTCAACCCCTGTCTTTGGGTTTCCCAGTGCAGGCGTTCCCCAGCGTCTCCTAACACACAACATAAACGGACCGAGCCAGACAGCTTATGTGGTTCTGGGCACTGTTGAGTCTTTGTGTAGTCAAAGGTTAGATGCTCCAGAGGCCTTTAATCAAGCCGTGTTCTCAATTTCCTCTTTCCGTGTTCCTCTGCTTGACCTCTGGTCCGCACGGCGGGGTGAGCCGTGTACTGTAACACCCAGGACAACTCGGCTCTTTAATCTTCCGGCCCTCATTAGAATTACTAATATCCCTGCGACCGTTGAAAAAGGTGTCGGTGCACGCGGCCGCCTCGGTTCGTGTCTACGCCCACGCGCGCGTGTGCCTCCGCGCGCACGCGGACGTATGTGTTTACCGCCGTTTGGCCCGGCATTGAGGGAATTCTTGAATAACAGCCTAATAAATATCAGGGTTAGGTTTATTGGTTCTGAAGCATTTTTGCCGTTTGTCGGGAAACACTAAACCGGGGGAAGGTTTCCTGGCGAAGTGGCACGTTGCTGCTCTCCTCTCTGGGTCACTGGGAGCACAGAGGAAATATGCCCTGATGGTAACAGGCTGCCATAGGAAGTGTTGTTGGATTAAATTAACATGGCGAGGCCGGGCGGGCGGCGTAGGGCCGAGATAGGGCCAAGGGCGACGGGGCTTAAGAGGGGCACCCAGTCGGGGGACAACCTGGCCTGTGGTCCGTTCGCTGGGACCCTGTAGTGGTTGAAGGTGATTCGGTGAAACTCTCGGATACAAGAGACTAGAAGAGAACACACAGCCAATGTGCGGTAAAATGGTTGGTTTTTGCTGTTGGAGTTGCCAAAGAACTTTCAGACATCATGTAAGGGTGATGGCAGAGGGGCATCTACTCCCCACTGCGACAAACGAAAACACAGAATAAAACAATATTTAAGTGAGATATGTGTGAGCAGGTGAGTGTAGTTTTAAGGTGGCATTGCATCTTAACTGGCATTAATGGGAAGGACAACTATGAGTATGAAAATTTCTGAATTTAATTGGCTGCTCTCACAGCCAATTGCTTGTTAGAATTGCTGCTTTTTTTTTGCCATGGATATATTCACAATATATACTATCTGTCTTTTTCTATAACACTCCTTTAGATATTCTGAGCCCCTGGATTAACGTCTTTGTGGAAGATTTTAAAATCAGCCATAATTAACCATTTTGAAAGAATACCTTATATCGTAGAAATCCTGTATTTTGTCAAAGGTATGCCTTTCATTTTTACTATGAGAAACCATAATTAGAATCGACTATATTCACCTCACTGTGTTATTGTCATTATTAGCGCAGTCGATAATTTTATGGACGCAGATGTTTGGTACCTGCCCAATTTGGACTTTCACTCTTCCGCATTTCCATTCAGTTACCTTGAAGATTTATCACCTCCCGTGGCTCAGTGAGAAACAGCTTTTTATTTTTTATTTTTTCTGCCCTGCGAATTTTCGTACGGGAGGAAATAGCAGCTCCGTGTCCTTGAAAGCTGGGTCGCAAAACCTGGAATGTCCGGGAAGGAAGTGCGCGCGGAGGTGAGGCTTTTACCCCCTTCATTCCTCCTTCTCCTTCTGTCTCTCGCCCCTTTGCTCTGCGTTTTTTTTTTTTCTTCCGTCCATTCCGCGCCCGACTGCCCACTTCCTCCCGCGTCTCGTCTTGATAGAGAGGGAATACGTGAACGGCACTGGTGTATGTGTTTGTGTATTGTGTACGTGTGTGTGTGTGTGTGTGTGTGTGTGTGTGTGTGTATAGTCGATGCTGAGGGTGGGCGAAATTGCCCCCCCCCCCGTCGCCGCTGCCCCTCCTCCCGGCTGTCTCTCATCACGCCGTTGACCCCCCAGGAAGCTTTAGATGTCCGTCTGGGTTCATAATTCTCTTATCGAGCTAATCTGGGAGATAAGGAAGGGGGGGGGGGGGGGAGTGGTGGTGGGGGTGGCGGGGTTGAGAGTGTAAACGGAGCACTGTGGCCCCCGGAATCCTGTAGCAGGCGAATCCCATTCTTTACCTACCTGCAAGGGGCCTTGTTTACTGTTCAAAAAAAATACATATACAGGTATATATATAGATATATATATAGTTATATCTACTGTATATATATACATACACTTTGCTCTATCTATCTATACATATATATATATATATATATATATATATATATATATATATATATACTGTATATACTCTGCTTCACAGAGGTATCTTGGGCGGATGTTATGGTTGTCTGTGTTTGTGTATGGCCGTATGAGAGAGTTTTTTTGTCCCCCAATCGAGCCCCCCCCCCCCCCCCCCCCCAACATGCAGGTCTGCTGGAGTGTGATTGATCTGGGCAGAGGTAGCGGTCACATCCTGAACTGGAGTTGATTTCCTTCTCCCTCCTCCCAAATACAGACCTGGTGTTTATCATAGGCTCAGTGTCATGTTTGTATGTTTTTATAGATCAGCGCAGAACGGGGGGAATGAAAGGCTTGGGTGGCGGGGATCCAGTCTGAGAGAGAGAGGAGAGCTGAAATCAGAGAGGCCCCCCCCCCCCCCCCTCTCTCTCACTCTCTCCCAGCATAAATCTCCGACCTGACGGGGCGGATGCAGTAACTCAGGGAAAGTGCTAATTGATCCGCAGAAGTCGCCGTATTCAAGACGCTGACGCCGATTCATCAGCTGAGGCGGCGTTTGATGTGGACCTCTCTGTTCTGTCTCACTCTATATCACTCTCTCTCGTTACTGTTCTTTTCCTGCATGGTTTCTGACTCACACACGCACGCACACACACGCACACGCACACGCACACACGCACACGCAGACGCACACACACGCACACGCACGCACACACACACGCGTGCGCACACCCCAAACACACGCACACATGCACACACGCAAATCCATACAGTTTGCATTGCACTCATTCGTCGTGGTCCCTGTGTATCCATGCACGCTTTTTTTTTTCTTTCGGTGTAATTTGCGCAGTTTCCCGTGACGCAGCGTTTTGAGTCACTGGCTCGTCTGACGACCGGTGCCATGACGCGGCTCCATAATAAGCAGCTTCTCTTCGGGTCGTTAATGATCAAAGGCGTAGTTTGGGATGTTCCAGGTTGACCCGAGCCTTACAGGCGGAGGCTACGCCCGTGGCACCACCGCCTCCGAAGAGAGACCTACAATCCAACCCTCCTTCAAGCATTGCCATAGGATCCATCTATAGCCGTCGGCAGATATAACTCGTATCTAAGAAGCCATGGAATACCACTTGCTCTCCGGATCGCTCTCCGGAAAATGTTCATACCTTTTCCGGACACGTCATGAAGTGAGACGGATTGCTTTGAATGGATAGAGTGAATGGATATGTCTCCTTAGGAGGGCCTTTTGAAAGTGAATTTTGCAAACGTTTGGCCATTTTAGCTTCATGGTTGAGCACTAATGGAAGAGGTTGTCGGAGACTGTTGAGAGTAGAAGAAATGCATTCTAGGTTCGGGTGTTTTCATAGGCTATGATGCCAATAAGAGACATACAGTATAGAACTACACCGGCCTTATTTGTTCAGGTTTGATATTACCTCTGGCCATGTGAATACCTTGTTTGCAGGCTTTGACACATACCTGTTTTTAATAGATACCTTCGAACCTGGATTTACCCACAGGCTAGAAATGTGCAGGATTCAAGGAACCTGGCTATTGTCTGTGAATCTTCATCACATCTAGACCATGTAATAGCTGGTTGTCTCCGAGGCAAGCACTCAGAACTCCCCGTTTTATAGATGTCTAATATGTTTTATCGGCAACGGCATTATTAGGTGCCTCCCCGTGTCCTCTCACGGACGTGATTTACTCCTGAAGTCGTGAGCTTGAACCCCTGCACTCCACGCTCCTATCGCTCTCCTTTGCTTTTCCTCCATTCCAGCGCGTCTGGGGCGGATGGGTAGATTATAGAGCAGGCCCACAGCTTGTCGTGGGTATCACAGGAGTACGGTAATCGCATGGCACGACAAAGGCGAGTGCCCTCTCATTACCTGTAGACAATTTCTCCCCCCCCCCCCCCCTCTCTCTCTCCACCTCTCTCTCCCTCCCTCTCTTTCCCTCTATCTCGCCGTCTGACTCCTGACTCTCCGCGGCCCCGTTTTTCCTTGTCGTCGTCGTCCGCGAGGAAATCTCGAATGCCTTCATCCCCGCCCTCCCTGCAGGCCTAAAAAAACAGCCTCCCCAACCCCTGTCCTCGTCTTTGTCGAATTCGCTCTCTGGTCGCCGCCGTTTAATCTGCGTGATGTATCTGGCAAGTCAAAGCACAGGCATTCGCTTTCTTCTCACCAGGCGACCGCTGGTGGGTGAATTCCACCGTGGACTCTGACTACTCTATAGGTATGGTGCATTTCCAATTACAATCTATTTATTTTCTCCCTCCTGACACACGTGTCTCTACAGTTTTTACAGCCTGTGCAACACGAGACGTGTCCATCGCCCCATCACGGCCCCGTGGCGATCCTTCTCTCTTTCCGACGAGATCCACCACTGAAACCGCATTCGGCAAAAATTCAAGGCAGCGACGGTTGATGTAAACAAACTCCAACCCCCTCCCTCGCGCTCTCCTCCGAGGAAACGGGGTTTTTCGACTCGACCCACGATGCCTGAGAAGTAACAAAAGACGAGAGTGAATCAGGTGGGGAAAGACTTTCTCAGGCCAAAGCAGACATAATAACCAGTCTAGGGAGGAGGGACGATACCGCACTTAACCGTTCAAGCACATTGCCGCCTTCACCGCGATGGCCTCGTTACACATGCTACAGTTCTTTCTTTGGTGTATTAGATTTTAGACTCTTTTCACCACTACCATGGCGTGTGCTCTGGCGTGCCGCCGAAAAGAAATCAGTTAGCCAAAAAGCTTGTGCAGTGGTAAACTGGGAGGCGGGAGGAGGGAGATTTGCTGTATTTATCAATCCTTCACATTCCAGGGAGTCTTCTGATTGAGTTTTGATGGCGGAAACGGGCCAAATTCCTTCTCTCTCCCCACTCTATTGGAATAATCTGCACATCCCAATCACAGCAATTGGAATCTGTCCTAAGCGAATGACCTTATCACTTCATACTTCCAAACAGTAAGCGACTGAAGTCCTCCCACAGTATGTTTAAGCATCCCAAAGCGGTCCGGACACTCTTTTCTCCGTCTTTGTATTTGTGTGTTGTACTGTGCTATTCCAGGTGATAAAAGAGGAAATGCTCGCTGTGGACTCTGGCACGCTTCTCAGATAGATTATACACGCCGTGCAAGTGGATACGTTGGCACTTATCTCCGATGTACATTGGCCATAATGTTAGATCTAATGATTTCATGTTTATTTCCCCTGTAATTTGCTTATTATGGATACTTCCCCACAGCGTGCAGGAATAACAAAGTGATCAGGAATAACGGGATTCCCGTCAGACACATGTTTCTCATGAAGTCAAGTCTCGAGGAATGCAAGGCTTTGGTGAGAAGCTGCCGTGATTTGTGAGGTGTGTGCGGTGGAGAGAGGTTGTGTGTGTGTGTGTGTGTGTGTGTGTGTGTGTGTGTGTGTGTGTATGTGTGTGTGTGTGTGGAGGGGGGCAGATAGTGGGATAGTACAGGGAGACTTTTCCATCTGAAGCAGAAGCTACTGACCCACCAACATGCTACAGACATAATACAAATACATACACACGCACACACACATGCACGCACGCATGCACGCACGCACGCACGCACGCACACACGCACACACATGCACATACATACACACACACACACACACACACACACACACACACACACACACACATACATACACACACACACACACACACACACACAAACAAGCATTTACACATACAGCCATGTACTCCATTTTGGCGCGTCTATGTTAGTGCATATACACAGTGCTCTTGGCAGCAACACGTACAGTGTATGGACGAACAATGTCTGCGTTTCCCAGACTTTCGGGCCAAGCCTAGTCCCCACAGTGCGACCCCTGACACATCGGTCCCAGCCCATTTTTGAGCTCATATAGGATGAGGCAATGCAGGTCCTGGGGAGGGTTGCAGCGAGCAGATAGTCTTTCTTTCTTAGCCACGGCCGGGTCCAGACTCTATCGCTATCTCCCTCTTTGTTGCGTTCTCTCTTTGTTTTTCTTTCTCCCAGAATTTGACTTTCGCGATTGCTCTTCTTACTCTGATTCTCCGTTTCCCACTTTAGTTTTACCTCACGCTCTCTGTCTTTCACTCAGACTGATGGGGGACGGGTGGGGGACGGGTGGGGGGGAGGGGGGGGCGGTGTGTTGCCTCGTTGACAGAGTTAGTTGGATTGGGACCCCCAGTCCTCCACTTTCAGCCCTCCCAGATGGTCCACACTTTAGACCGCACAGAAAGAGAGCGAGAGAGAGAGAGAGAGAGAGAGAGAGAGAGAGAGAAAGAGGGTGTGAGACTGTGAGCGATGGAGCAGTGGTGATGATGTGACCATGCATGCTTGACACACGCCTCGAGCCGACTCCCACTTGGAGCCCTAGACCACAGCGCCCCCTTCCCCGCCCCCCCTGCAGGGACGTCTCTGTTAAGGTCCCTTCAACGCTAATGGCTTCCCCAGCTCTGGAGCTCAGCATAAGACCTAAGACCCACCTGGACTGTTCCAACCAGCACGTCCATGTTTTCAAGAGAAAAAAAATACAAGGGCATGGATATGGGTACAAACAAAAGTATTACTATCAAACCCTCAAGTGATGGGTCCCGATGCAAACACTGGATCGCAGGTCCGTTTCGAGTGGACCCGGCGGATGTACTGCATGAACTTCGTCAAAGGTGGGCAATGGCAAATCAATTACCCGTTGTTTTCCTGATGCTATCATTCGACTGTTTTTCATTTTGGTGCCATCTCGATAAAACTGGATTTAGGACGCTCAGAAAATTAGTTGTTATTGTTTCAATGGATTTTTTTTCATCCCAGACAAGTTTTTGAGATCGGAGAGAAATAAAAACGCATGCATAACATTCTGTCTCTGTCAAATTCGGCATCTCGCCCTCTTCTCCCGCTTCTCTGCACAAATGATCACACATGCAACTGAAACTACCAGCTGTCCTTTGCTGTGAAGTGTGAACTGCGTCAGTGATCAATCGCGTAGCACTATCCCCATTACTGCCACAGTGAGAAAACAAACAACAAGAAAACTGATCGAATGTGAGCGCTACAGCGATGTCAGGAGTTTTAAAATAAAGTCCTTTGACTCAGGACGAAGCTGGTCCCTGAGGCTGGAACGGTTGAGAACCACTGATTAAAACGTATGTTTGAAGGTTTCCGAGGGTTCGAGTTTTCCTGAGTGTCAGTGATTAAAGCAATTGTCTCATCAGGACCTTCAGAGTTTTTGTAGATACAGTGTTGGATCAATCATGATGTGCTGCCTACACAGGTGTCTCCCTTGCTTTGGTTGACCTCTGTCAGCCAGATGGAGTTGAGTGTGTATTCTAGGTTGAGACATGTGTGTTCATTAACTCAACAGGTCCCATGGGGGTAGCGGGAGAGGTTATTCTTCATCACAGTCTCATACCCTGGCCATAATGGCGCGTGGTCGGGCTAATGACCAATGATGGGCTGCGGTTTATGATGGTTCAGGCTCCTGGGGAAAACATGCGTCTGTTTGCATAGATCTGTGTGTGTGTGTGTGTGTGTGTCTGTGTGTGTGTGTGTGTGTGTGTGTACATAGACTAGCCCTCTAGACTAGCACCAGTTCCTCTGCAAATCCCTGTTGAGACTCCACCCTTCAACTAAAGATGCCCCAATCAGAACAAGGCAGCCTGGGTTACATCACAGGGATAGTTTGTAATTGTTAAATTGCGACAATACAGGCAGAGTTTCTAAACAGTTCGACACAGTCGGGCCAGTAGGGGCCGGGGCAGGAAAAAAAAAAACAGGAAAACAAAGATCTGGTTATATCTCAGCGGTGCAGTTGGCCCCTTACATTATTCTACGTCTTCACTAATTACGCATAGAGATAAATACCGCGGTTACGATTGTACAACAGAAATGAGAAAAGAGAATTCCAAGTCTATTGGGTAATAAGTTCTCCCTGCAGAGCGGGAACAACTGCAGACCTGCAGACCCAGCCACTCTGGCCGGTGTTTGACAGCATTCCTTATCTCTCCAGGCCCTACTTTTAGGGGACCTCTGTGCATCAGGGGCACAAAGGCCTCACTCGGCCCCTTCTCCATATTACTGTATATGCTCCTCTCGGAACCCAGGGGGGCAGGGATCTGCTCTGAATCATGTGTCCCCTCCCTGTAAGCTCCCTGTCTTATTAAAGCACCTCATGACTGTATTTAGGAGATATAAATCATATTTTGTAATATTCCGGGGAACGTTGGCCTGGGTATGTAGCGTCTGAGTGTGTCTTAAATGTGTGTGTGTGTGTGTGTGTGTGTGTGTGTGTGTGTGTGTGTGTGTGTGTGTGTGTGTGTGTGTGTGTGTATTTGAGAAGTAGGGAAATGGTGCCGGGGGGAGCAAATATGAAGCTATCCTGTTTACAACCCGGGGGAGACCCGGGGCAGACGGAGGAGAGAGTGCAGATCGAGAAACGGGGGGAAAGTGAGGGACCAGTGTGTCAACAGGGACCAGGAGAGGCCAATCCTATCAACCCCAGGATCAAAGTGCAGCCTTCATGGGAAATTGAGTTTTCCTAACTGTATCATCATTTATTCTCAGGTTAAACATTCTCATCTGGACTTTTCATTTGGAAAGAAGTGTGTGTGTGTGTGTGTGTGTGTGTGTGTGTGTGTGTGTGTGTGTGTGTGTGTGTGTGTGTGTGTGTGTGTGTGTGTGTGCGTGCGTGCGCGTGTGTGTGTGCGCGTGTCCACGTGTTTGCGGAGATAGATCGATAGCCGCACTAGCTGCGAATGCGCAGACGCACGTGGGCGCATGAGTTACAGCCAGTATGGGGTAACAGAGAGAGAGCGGGGAGGTGTTCAGATGAAGGGTTGTTTGGGAAGGGGGAGGAAGACCACCGAGGGACCACGTGGGACACTTGACGTATGGTTAGCCTACTTTTCACTATTATTTCTCCCAGGGACAGTTCCCTTCCCCGCCGAGGCGATCCGGCCTCCTGTCTGTTTGCACAGCCGAGTGGTTCCATATGGAGCAACGCATCTGGTTGTCGATGGAGGGAGAGAGAGAGAGAGAGAGAGAGAGAGCGAGAGAGAGAGAAAGAGAGAGAGAGAGGTACGGAACAGGTCTGCCGCAGGACCAGCGACCGTTCAGAGTGTATTCTATATCGTACCGTGATGAGACGATGCCCTGTTGTTGTCCTGAACGCATCACCTTCGGTTGCATCCTTATAATATGTGTATTTCGCGAAACAAAGTCATTCTTTGCGCCGTAGCCATGAAGGTTTGATTTCCAAGTCAACCCACCCTTGTGACATACTGTACAGTATGATATTCAAGGAATGGCAACAGGTTGTTATTTACTGGTTTGTGCGAAAGCTTAGAAATGCACTAGAAGTCCTATTACCAACACTAAATAAACAAATTGTACTAACCCCTTTTTAAATAAAAATATTTATACCCACATAAATACACATGTGCATGCAAACACATACAGCACACCTGTGTGGTGTGCTGCCTGCAATCAACCCACAAACCCACCCACCCACCTCAACACACACAACACACAGGCACACACGCATATACACACACGCGCACAAGAAAACTGCACGCGCACACACACACACACACCCACGCTGACACGCGGTGAGGTCCGAGAGAGGGCTCTCTCTGGGGACGGGGAACAGACTTAAACAATTATCACGCTACTGTACGTTCACGGCGCACAAAGACACGTTCTAAATTGCGGTGCTTAAACTGTCCCAGAAAATGTGCGAACACCTCACGGAGGGAGCACGTTGCGTGCATGACATAAATAATGCTATTGGGCTCCCCCATTTGCCCCCCCCCGTGGCGCGGGTCTTACTGGGGGACGGGGGTGGGGGAACCGGGGATGGTGGTGGAGGTACTCCAACCTTCCTCCATCCCCTAGAACCTGCGTTGACCCTGTTTTGATCTTGATTGAGATAAAAGCATTAAAACTGCATTACCTCACTTTCAAGCACATTCCTTCCAATACAAATAATAAAGTGCGTGCGTAAACTGTGAAGCCATCCATCCATAACACAATAGACTCAGGGCTTCCTCCACTTGAAGCTCATCCGGTCGGTTACGACCAGCGGCAAGAAATCAGGAACTGCACACAGGAATGGATGTCTTAAGCCCACCAGACTCCCGAAAATATGCAGGCAAACCAACAAAATCAAACATTGTATTTGTACCTGGTTCTTCCCTTGTTGACTGATTTTGCGTTTACCCTGAGCTTGCTTCGCAACCCCGGCAAAAAAGAAGTGCGCGGTTGCGTAGTAGAGGTTTAAATCTCCGATTTATTGTGGCTGCTGGAGCAGCTGCGATGCTCAGGAGGCGGCCTGGGCGCTTGACATTTCCCTCGGTGTTGAATCGTGTTCCGTTCTTTAAGGAAAAAACTTGTGGTTTTTGTCTCCCTAAAGCTGTTTGCGTGGTCGCCGGAAGGGAGACGGGGATCAGGCCTTTGTACGGTGGAGCTGACAGCGGTTCAAGAAAACACCTTTCGCCCTCGCCCAATGCGGGGGAGGAGGTGACCTTGGTTCCCAGGGTGTCTGATGGGGAAGTTGAACAATGGCTGAAGTGACAAATTGATATCAAGTGACAGAGAAAGCCATTCCCGCCAAATCTATTTGCCCGTTTCAGTGAATGTGGCACAGTGGCAGGGTGCATTACACTGCTGCCTCACAGCAAGAAGGTCCTGGGTTTGATTCCCGCCGGGGGCGTTGTTGGCATCGTGCTCTGGCGGGTTACCTCCCAATTAGGGGCCTTTCGGTGTGGAGCTCGCATGTTCTCCCAGTGCTCACATGGGGTTTCCTCCATCTAACATAGGTAAGGACCCCCACCAAAAACATGCACACATCATCGTCTGACCAGCGATGGACACTTGGTACCAGGTCCCCGGGCGTGTTGTCGAATGCTGCCCACTGCTCCTGGCTGCCCCCCCGGAGGAAGGACAAGCCAGGATGGATTAAATGCAGAGGACCCGTTTCACTGGACACTGTAGTGGCAAGTCGTGTGACAAACAAAGATTCTTCTTAAAAAATGATGACTGCAAATGTGCTCAGTCTTTGGCCGTGGACCTCCCCATGTCCAGCCCCCCTACGCCGTTCGCCCCATGTGGGCTGCAGCCCCGCGCCACCTTCGCAACTTTTTTTTTTTTCAGAGTCGGGGGGTGTCGGGGGGTTGCTGCTAAACCTTGTTTCACACCAGCTGCTCAATGTGGGAGGGTCACAGTTCAGCGCTGTTGCAAACTTAATGTACCTCAGGTGTTCTTCATTTTTAACCTGACACCCACACCCACCGCCACCACCCCCCCAATGTTAAACACGGGACATGCGCCGGCCACGCCGTGACCACGTCTAGCTCTCTCTCTCTCTCTCTCTCTCTCTCTCTCTCTCCCTCTCTCCCTCTCTCTCTCTCTCTCTCTCTCTCTCTCTCTCTCTCTCTCTCTCTCTCTCGCTCTCTGCGTTTCGCCACGCCAAGATCGATCTGTGTTTTACATTGTGAAAACATTATTGCTGAAAAATAAGTCCTGTGCGAGACGCCGGCTCACGTGCGTGCGCTGACGCTCTTGTGATCGTGCGATTGGGTCAATCCGTCACGGTCGCCGAGGCATCACTCATGTGTTTGAAACACCGGGACCTCACTTCACCTCTTTTATTGACTATAAATGTATCAGCGCTGCCAGAGACCGTGCCCTGCGGATGGTAAACACGCTTCAGCTCATGTATCGAATATGTCAATCACAAATATTCCCTTCCTCGACTCACGTTTGTGAGCGAGCTGTGAACTGCCCTCTGCAATGGTTGAATTGTGTTTACGTCAAGTCTGACGTGCGGTAAAGGTGGTGACGGCCTGAAAGATCCTTGGTTCTTGAAATGGTAGAAGAAACACGACTTACAGCCTTCACTGTTATTATGTTTATAAATATTATTATTATTATCCATCCATCCATCCATCCATCCATCCATCCATCCATCTCTCCATTAGCTTTATCTGCCGTCCCTGGTCAGGGTTGTGGGGGTAAAGCACTGGATGGCCTGCAGTGAGAACGTTCATTCCTTGCCCCCAGAGATGCGGCCCACTGTTATCTCACCATTTAATTGTTGATGGATCTGAGAAGCTGTGGAGCTGGCGAGTTCCAGAGCGCAGGGGTGTGTGTGTGTGTGTGTGTGTGTGTGTGTGAGGGGGGGGGGGTTCCCATGCAGATTAAATCATACTGTTTAAAGTTGTTTCAAACAACGCGGTCGCCGAAGGGGGTCAGAGGTCAACCGCATACTGGCGGCTAATGGTAGCCAATAATGTCAATCATGCCAAACGAGCCACCGCTGGTGAGACCTGCTCCCGCTTCCTCCTCCCATGGAATTCCAGGAATGGGCTCACCGGGCGAGGGCTTGATTGTGCCGGGGGTGGAGGGGTGTGTATGTGTGTGTGTGTGTGTGTGTGTGTGGGGGGGGGCGTTTAGTGTGTGTCTATGGGTGGATGTGGGGGACCTTTTTTTACCCCAGTCCGTCTGCGCTCGTGTACATCTGTCGTCGTCGCCCGGCCTTCGTCTTTGGCCTTTACGAACTGCCACGTCGACCCTCACGTTGCTTTTGAAATGGCCACGCTGCTTTGTCAGTTTTCGTTTGTCGTGCTTTCTTGACTATTGTTAATGTAATGATATTGTTAAAGACTTAAAGAAGAGCAGACTCTTGGAGAACTCTAACGCCAATAACATTAACTAGCTGGGGGATAGGGATAGTATTTGGGGCTTTTGCATGAACGCTCCTCTACCTCCCCCACAGTCTCAGCGTGGCTCGCAGAAACTAACACCGTCACTTTATCTGGTTAATTGCGTCTGTTTTTATCAGCGTTCTCGTGCCGGATATAGACAACGGCGCCCATTAATCTGATCGCCGAGGGGCGGAGGTAGAGAGAGGGTAAGAAAGATGATGCCCAACCTCCGGACAGAACCTCCCTCTCGCCTCTCCTCTGTAGCTCTGTCACTCCCCTCTCCGCGGCCTTCGCTCTCACCTCATCTCTCTCTGCTGAGGCCCTTCTTAGACAAACGCCCATGTGTTCTTCTTCCAGAAGCCTCCGCCTCGCTCCTTTCAAAACGACCCCCCCCAACACACACACACACAACACACACACACACACACACACACACACACACACACACACACACACACACCCTCCCCTCCAGCCTTCCTCCCTCCGTTTCCAACCCTCCCCAGGCCCTTGTGGGTTTTTGTGCGGCGGAGCTTTGGCCCGGGGTTCCGAGCTTGGTGCTGCCGCTCCTCCACCCGCGTCGGGCCCCGGGTGAAGCGGTGATGTAGGGCCCGGCCGATTGGGAGCGACGGCACGTCAGCTGTAATCCACGCGGGGATGTCAGAGAGCATATCCCACATTCCCACAGTTCACAGCGCTCACCCCTGGGTCCCTGCCACTGTCCCCTAACCCCCCCCCATCCCCCCACCACCCCCACCCTTCCATCATCCACACACACACACACACAGACACACACACACACACACACACACACACACACACACACACACACATACACACACACACACACACACACATAACACCACTGCTACTTTCCCCCGCACATGCCTCCGTGACATGCACATGCCGACTTAAACACACACTCGTACACACACACCACCTCCCCCTCTATGATTATACCCCTCGGCGCCCCAAGGCCGCATGATCATGAAAGAGGGATGGGGGTCGGGGTGGGGGGGACGACTTGCTTTTAGGGACGATTTGCGGGGGGGGGGGCTAAAAGTTTCAGCATTCCCATTTTTTTACAAAGGCAGGTATAATCCGTGCCCAACCCCTGGAAAGACACTTTAAATTAACCTAGACATTGTTTTAAAGCCATTCTTGGTCAACCTGGATTGAAATGTCCTTTGGCACTTGCCACATTCTATTTTTTGACACGGGTGTGTGTGAAGGATGTGGCGAGAAACCGGGTAGAAGGCTGCGATGTTCTTTCAGACAGCGGCCTCAGTAAAAATTCCTCAGGGCAACGCACACACACACACACACACACTCTGTATTTGAGCATTTCTTTTTTTTTCTTTTTTTTTACGGCAGGCTTTAGCGCGGCGCTGCACCGGCGAGATTGATGTGGCTCTCAGTGAGGACGACGTGCTATATGACTGTGTGTCAGAGGCGCACTAATGCACTCCGCACACGCTGTTAAACCAGCTGCAGCTTGTGTGTGTGTGTGTGTGTGTGTGTGTGTGTGTGTGTGTGTGTGTGTGTGTGTGTGTGTGTGTGTGCGTGTTCGTGTGTGTGGCTGAGTGCAGTGTTTACATGTGTCATATTTGTGCGCTCCCTAAAAATCTTTAAGAATTTCAAGAGAAAATCGAAATGTATCTGTATGTTTTTATCTCTATTTATCTTATTTGATCTGTATTTATCTGTATTTTATGTTATCTATCTTATCTTGTACCTTGTAAGTTTTTCATCCGCTTGAACACATTTGGCAAAGCGTTTGAAAATCAACTTTCGAGATAAACAAAGAACGATTTTTCAAGAGATGGAGAAATTCAATATGAATTTTTGTCATTTTTCCAAAGCACAAAATATGTTGTGTTGAATGCATTCATTCATCAAGTCTATTTCCTCCTTAAAAGCATGTGGCAGCAGCTTTATTATTCCCTTTCCAGATAAACATCGCATTGGGAAACAAGTGAACAGCGTTGAACGCATGACTTCAACAACGGCGTCTTTCCCTCGGCCTCCATTGTGTGCCGCACGGGATACCGCGCGTCGCCCGTCTCCGCTACACATCCCAAATGTTCAGCTTTGTCCCCGAAAAACTCTTTGTTCTAAATGACAGACAAGGAACTATATCACATTAAGCCACAATGACACTCAAAAGCAAGTATTTTTACAACCTGCAAGCATCAGTGACCAAATCTAAAAGATTGGTTAATTCCGCTGTTGACCTGATTAGCGACCAGTGGATGTGTCTGCGAGAGGCAGCCGAGCCCTTTCAACTCAGCGAGGTGCCGGGAAGGCAGAGTAATGAGCCCTAAGCCTGCGCCGCTGCGCCGCTCCCAGCCTGCGCTCACCACCTTTCAAGTCCCTGGCTTATTTGGAAGAGGAGGCTCCAAGCCATAAATCTTCGTCCCCCCCCTAGTACCCTAAGTTGGTTCCACTGGTTGCGACTCGGGCCAGGCCCAGCGACTCTGGGTGAACTTCTGCTTTTGGACCCGAGCTCGACGCCCGAACTTGATTCCTTCTTGTTCTGGTCGTTGTTTTAAGAAGGAAATCTTTCCTCAATCCCTTCGGTGCTTAAGAAAAGCCAACAAAACAGACGGATAATAAAGTTGAACCAGGTCACAGGACCGTGCCATGGAACACAGTTGTTATTATCTTTCATTGTGTAGTGTGTGTGTGTGTGTGTGTGTGTGTGTGGAATGTGTGTTTTAGGGTCATATTTATATGCCAGTGTGTTTATCCAAGCAGATGTCGTTTGTTCTCCGCATCATGTGTGCGCGAGCTTTTTGTTGAAAAAATAAAAATAAAATCATCAACGGAGCCCCCCGCACTCCCCGCTCTAGTCCCCCCCGCCCGCCCCCCTGTTTGCCGTGCCAAACGCCATCTGTGCACCCAACAAAACAATCGGGTTCAGTTGAATTTGTCACTCCAAATTGACCCTAAAAACAATTAAGTCATAGGGGCCATTAACTACATATAAGTATCATAAAACATGTTTCTGTGGCAGAGAAAGGGACGGGGGTAAAACCGTGGTCACAGGAAATGAGGTAATAAGGACTGCACAGCAAGTCAACCTGTCTTGCCGCTGCGCTGCCTCGCTGACCTGAGGGGAGCCAGATGAACTTTTTTTTTTTTTTTTTTTTAAGTGGGAGAGCGGGGGAGAGAGGGGTGGGGGGGTGGGTTGGACTTGAGGGGGGGAGCGGGGTGGGGGATTGAGTGAAGCACGCTCTCTAATCTTGCACTTAGCCAAGCGATCTCATGATGTAGGAGGGCTTAGCCACTGCAGTGAAAGCAATCTAATGGTCAATGAGTAATCAACACTATTGCCTGTCTGGACTAATATCCCCATGGCCTGATCTGGGGAAGGGGGAAGGCAGGCTGGCCGATTTGGGCTTTTTTTTTTTCGCTTTCGCTTGCAAACGAAAAAGTAAGGGAAGGAATGGCAGCGGAAAAGCCGCAAATTTGGGGGGGGGGTAGGGGTCGGGTGGGGGGGTCGGGGGTTTGAAAAATATGTATTTGATTTTACAGTTGGACTCGGCGGAGATCTTATTCCCATAATCATCGGCGACATTTTATCCATTCTTTTTTTTTTTTTTGAGAAGGAGAAGGAGGGATTTAAATGCCCCCTCATACAGCTCTGTAGTTTTTCCCCGCTCCTAAGCCACTTTCCCAACATGCTTAGCGAGGTTCAGCAAAACCTACGTTATTATAATCAAGGGATCAACTAAAGGATAACACAGAGTATAATTCACCCTCTCCTCTGAGCAAAGAAGCAAAACAGTCCGTATCCACCTTTGTGTGTGTGTTTTTTTGTTGCTTCTCAGTGCCAGATCCTGATGTTTCAGCTGCCCTGGCACGCGGCTCCATGCGTGGCATGAGGGGATGGTGGTCCGGGGGCTTGTTTGATTAGATTTATGGAGCCGCATTAAATGGCATTTATATTTTGCTGGAAGGGTTACGCGGCCTGGGAGCCGTGAATGAACTCCTCGCCCCCCGGTTGTAATTCAAGTGCCCGCGCCCCTCCCTCTCCACGGTGATGGTTTGATCCACCTGCCAGGACGGGGATGGTGCCAGCGAGGGGCCGGGGCACGGAGGGGAAGTGGTCCGGGGGCCGCACGGATACCTGAACGCACACCACAGACATGCACGCACACACACGCACACACTTACACACTTACACACACACACGCACACAGTCCTAAATACGCAATTTCGATATTGGTTTTGCGCAAACACCGGAACGAGTAAGCTCAGACATGCGTGTGTGTACGTGTGTATGAACATGTGAACACACACATACACACACACACACACACACACACACACACACACACACACACACACATACGCTAGAGACTCATGATTTGTTTTTACGACTCTCAACATCTCTCGTACAATACGTCCATCCAGCCAGCCAGCCAAGGGAAACTCACTTCAATCCGACTCGGTTTACAGAATTGGATCAAGATGCTGTGCTCCGCGCAGGCTCTGGCACGGGCCAGAACCCCGTTCGATGTAAAGCCCAAAATGTTTTGTCAGATGGCATCTCGAGCAGATCCGAAATAAATTGCGTACGATAAGCAAAACTTAAAGGGCCATTGTGATCGGTTTAAACTCGGCTAAGCGGATGAAGTTTCGATATCGAAGGTAATAAAGAATCCCGGCTGAAACGGCGCTGTGTCTTCGGGGAGCTCTCTCTGTTCCTGAAATCTGTCGACCGGGGAATTTGTAGCGTTTATCGTTCATTACGTTGATTTGCCCGGACAGAGAAACAAATCCTACACCGGCATAGCAGCGGCTTATATAATTGGTTGAGTTTGTGGTTTCCTCTCTAAATTCATCTCTCTTTGTTATATTCATTAAGATTACTTGCTAAAAGGTTCGACGTGCCCATTTATCTCATACTCCCCGAGTGTATTTGGGTTTTGCGTGAAGGAATTTCAACATGAGATTATAGCTTCCAATTGGGAGAATAAAGTTCCCGGCTGAACAAAATCTGCGGAATGTGTTCGTTACTACAGTAATAGCTATTTTGTTTTACTTAATAAAAGACTCAAGTTTGTGATTTTTACTTTATTCGACTTGGCCTTCAGCTTTTTGGGGGGGTGGGGGGGGGGGGTTATATTGTGGTCCTGGGACTTACCCGGGTTACCAGTCGATCACTGCACTGAAGCCAGCAACGGGATCCATCTCTGGAAGAGAGGAATAGCAGTGAAAGCGGAAGCCGGCTAACCTCTGTCAAATCTGCCATCCATCACTCAGCGTTTTAACCCCGGCCACACTGAAAGACGGCCAATTACTTGGGCCAGTGGATGAAATAAATACGTCCTCACATTAGGGCCCATTACCCACCCTCTCTCTCTCTCTCTCTCTCTCTCTCTCTCTCTCCCTCTAGTCTGCAGAGGGACTGAGCGGCGGTGGGCCCCGGACCATTATATCTGTCTGACATCGACATCACTCTGGCCCTCTGTTGAGAGGTCTCCATTGGCGGGGCCACTGTGTGCTACTCTAAAAGTGATGGGCAAATGGGTAAATAGAGGCACTCCGACTCACTGACAGAAATTCCCTGTCTCCCATCATCCACGGTCTATTTTTTGACTGGCCCTGAAAAGCCTGTTTATTATCGGCCTCCTCTGCCTGCACGGAACCGTCTCGCTGGTCGCGTAGATACGCGTGGAATATCTTACCACACTTGTTCACGGCCTTTCTATGCAGCCAAGTAGTAAGGGTGATGGTTCACCATTACAACAGATTTAGCCCCGGTGGAGGTGCTCGACGGCTGCCATTAGCTAGAATGTCGAGAGACAATAGCGTACCCTCGTGCCTTCCCAGAGGTGGCTTCGGTCTTCTCCCCCATGAAGGCCGTGAAGAGGCTCTACATCAACCCATTACCCACCTACACCACTTAACTCCCTTTTTTGATCCTATGGATGAGCATTTTAGTTGATTCCAGCTGTCCCGAATTTACGGGCAACTTTTTTTCCTCTTTCTCCAGAACAATAAAGTCCGAGGGGGCCCGGGCAGAAAGGGTCGAACGGCGAAGGGGAAGAGGGGCTTCGTTTATTAGACAGCAAATAGCCAGCCAGCGAGTTTATGATGTGGAAGGTCATTGTTGGTTAATAAGTGGCTGCATGAGTGCAGGCAGGTGCTGTGTTAACACCTCCTCTTAACGCGCCTTTCTAGCAGGGGCCATTCATCAGGCCGGTGTTAATGAAGGCCATATAATTAATAGGTGGACGGCAGAGAAAGCAGCCTCAGTTAATCAATGGAGGCCTGTTTGAAGAGCAGCGGGCAGGATGGGACACTGGCGGTTCTGAGAAGTATGGGGCGGGCGGCGGGTGGGGGGTGGTCTCGGTCAACGAATGGGCTTTTTAAGAGAAAGAAAGAGACAGGGAGACAGAGAGAGAGAGAGAGAGAGAGAGAGAGTGGTCACCAAGTTTAAGACGAAGGACCCCGGTCATTTGAGCACTTTGTTTAGACGGATGTGTTGTTTACGGACACGGTCCAGCGAAGTCCTCTGGCTGTCCCCGGTGGAACTAAGCCGGACCCGTAAAGCGCCCCGGCCGTGCGGATATAGCGTGTGGAACATTCTCGTTCTCTTGTCTGACTTTTTTCCCTTTACGCCCCACGCCTCGGGCACCCGGCGTTCACTCGGTCACCTGCGGCTTATCTCCGCAAACGGAGTGTTGACTTTTCCGTTTTCTTCAAAAGGTAGGAATATCGTCAAACTAGTGCTCATGGGGAGAGGAGAGGCAGCCGTCCTGGGACTCGTCAAAACCCCCCGTCCAGCCCACCAGCGTGCCCTCGAGCGTTGGAGCCATTTTACCTTCCTTTCCCGTCGCCATGCGCAACTTTTGGTGGAATAAAATCGCGTTCGCCTTGGTTCCGTTCCGATGCGAATAGTTGCCAGATCACCCCAACCCCTGGCACTATTTATTTCGAGTTTCTCTTTGTTTTGGATGGAGATGCAATTTAGTCCATTCCGCCATTTATGTAAGAAGTTCTGTGAACAATACGCTTCCTGAGTTGGATATTCAACATCAGTGGCTCCCCTAACATCCTTATACCTATTCTGTGTGTGTGTGTGTGTGTGTGTGTGTGTGTGTGTGTGTGTGTGTGTGTGTGTGTGTGTGTGTGTGTGTGTGTGTGTGTGCGTGTGTGTTTGCGTGCGTGTGTGTGTGTGTGTGTGTGTGTGTGTGTGCGCGCGCGTGCGTGCTCGGTTGCGTGCTTGTGTTTCCGTCCCCTTGCGCCGAGGCAGGGGCTGTTTGAGTGGTGGGAGAAGCTTTACAATGGTCAACTGAAAAGAGCCATTCTTTTATTCAGCAATTAACCCCATCTGGGTAAATAATACGCTGTTGTGCAGCAGAGCCGTCACTGTTATACGCAGGGCCCCGAACCCGAGAGGACTTCAAACGCCGGCCGCTCACCCAAACCATGACAAGATGCTGCAGAAAACCGCTTTTCACAAAGTATATAATGCAAAGTATTGTGTTTCACTGTACAGTTTTAGAAAGAGTCGGACACAGAGAGAGCGAGAGAGGGAGCGAGAGAGAGTGAGAGAGAGAGGGAGAAAGAGAGAGAGATTGAGATAGAAAGAGGGCGAGGGAGAGAGAGAGAGGGGGGGGGGGGAATGAGAAAGAGAGGGAGAGGGAGGAAGAGGGGCTAAAGCACCGGGTGATATCACAGATAACAAGTCTGGATGCACTTACCTGGCTGAAACTCGATCTTATTATTTTAAATTCTGGGGGCTCAGGCACTTATAAACACAGAGCAGGGGACTTTGGAGCGTGGAGGCAAGGGGTGCGGTGGTGGTGGTGGTGGTGGTGGTGGTGGTGGTACGGGGGGTGTCTCGGGCAGCGGAGCGGGGCAGCGTGGCCGTCGCGTTTCGGGGGGGCGGGTTAGTGGGGTGAGGGGGTGAGGGGGTCGTTCCACCGCTTGGACGTATGGTGTGAGAATTAAATTTGCTCATCTCCTGTTATCATAACCCAATTTCCTGTCTCAACACACACACACACGCAAACACACACACACACACACACACACACACACACACACACACACACGCACACACCGACACAGACACACACACACACCCTCTCTTGCTCCTGCACCCACACACACACACACACACATTAATGGCCGTCCGACCATCTGATGAACAGACTTCCTCCGCTCATTGATCACGCAGCTTCTTCACGGATCGGCAGCGGGCCGAAGGGGAACCCGATCCCACGAACGTGAGAATGGAGAGACGAAGAGCGGGGGATTGACGTCGCCGAGGGGCCAGAGCCCGGAGCCCAGAGCCCGCAGCCCGGAGCCTGGGGCCTGGAGCCGGGAGCCCGGAGCCCGGGGCCCTGGTTACGCTCAGCAACTGATCTTCCCACTGAGATTGCAGAGGGTAGTGGGGGGCCCATCAGGGTCCACTTAAGGGTTCTTGGCTCCTGGAGGTCCTCGCTTTCTGGTACCTGCCGAGGCCCTCTGCAGACTGTGGAGAGTTTCGGGAGACTTCGACTCTGCTGTGGAATTCACAACAAACAGGGACTCGTGGACAAACTGCAAAGGTACTCCACACCACCGAGGGAAGCGTCGGCCCCGTCTGACTCCTGCCTCAACTCCTTTCCCGTTGCCGACATGAGCTTTTTCTGTGTGTGGTTAAATGCCGCTCTTCCTTCTTCTATTTCTGTATTTCTGTCATTCCCCGGCCCCCCTTCACCCCCGTTCCTTCCTGCCCCCCACCCCCGCTTATTGCTCTGCACCATGCCTATCAACAGGTTTCAAATTAGCTTTGGGCTTTTTCTGTGGATGAATGTGTGCGATACGGGTCAACGGTACTCGCATGGACACACACACGCAGACGCAGGAGCCGTCAGCTGCGCAGATGTGCGCGCACACCCACAAACACATTATCACGTGCACGCACAAACACACACACGCGCACACAAGCCTCTAGTTACTGCACATTTGTCATTTGACAAAAGGAATACATCACCCAAATTGAGCGGCGAACACAAACCTGAGAGGAAGGGGAATTGGATTATGTTACATGCAAGTGGGGAGCCATGACTGATGCATAGAATAATAATCATAATTTATTTTTCTCTAATGAAAAATACTTCACACAGAGTTTAGACATGAGGAATAAACAACTTGGGGCCAATATGTCAGAGGGCCCTCGCGGCCGGCCGTCAGCTGAGTGCCTGTGTGTGTCTCCGAGCCAAAGGAGTGTGTTTTGCAGCGGAATGGTGGAATCCACTTCTATCGCCGAACACATCGCCGCAAATCAAACATTCCCCTGAATATCAAAGCGCCGGTGATTTTTGCCTTTAACTTATCGGGCTGCAAAATCTCAGTCTCTACTCTCAAGTGGTGTAAGACCTAAGGCAAATCGATCAACATCCTGTATATATAAAACATTATATATATATACAGTATCTGTATATATATATATATAAAACTGTGTAAAACATGTAAAACCAGATCAGCTCAGGGAAAACTGTTTCTTGCATTCTCGATTAAACATATTAGCAATTGACAATATGCAGCATGCATATGTACTGTTGGGCTGAATTCCACTTAAACACGAAGGCCTGACCTGACATTTAGATCGACAGACAGACAGACAGACAGACAGACAGACAGACAGACAGACAGATAGACAGATAGACAGATAGACAGATAGATAGATAGATAGATAGAGACAGACAGACAGACAGACAGACAGACAGACAGACAGACAGACAGACAGACAGACAGACAGATAGATAGATAGATAGATAGATAGATAGATAGATAACATCATAGGTAATATATTAATAATAAATTATGTTATAATATATAATACTATATTTTATTATAATATAATAGTTATAATATAATAATTACAGATGAATAAATTGTTTTTAAAATATATTCTGACCCCTCACCCCCATGCCCCCTCTCAGCCCGCCATATATTATCTAATCAGCCGCTCTGGGGGCCGTGGCAGCGCTCAGTGGAGCAGAGCCCCACGGCTGATAGAGCACCCAACAGACTGTGTCATCTCAGCAGCCACACCAAATCAAAAACAAACACACCGGGAGAACAGTTTGCTTTCAGAGCGCGGGCTGGGAATCCACAGAGAGCCTTTCCCACCCGCCACTAACAGTTTATTTTCTTATGCTCATTTTGTTATTTTGTTACGTTTACACTTTTGGGTCTGTTTTGTTTTGTTTTGTTGGTATTTTCTGGGAGCTATTGTGGAACCCGGTTTACGTATTGCGGCGTAATGTAGTGCGACTGTCGACATGATTGTGCTAAAGTGGAACTATTATGCTCCTTTTCAACAAATATAGTACGTATATAGCAGGTATGAGTATATATGGTCTGTGAGATCCCCAAAACATATTTTTGAAGTTTTTTGTACTGAAAATACCACTCAGATTATGCATTTGAGCCATTCTAACAGGCCTCAAAAACCTAGTTCTATGAGCCAATGGGGTTTGAGCACAAGTTCCTGGGTTGTGTGAGCCAATGGGGCTTGAGCACAAGTTTCGGGTTGTGTGAGCCAATGGGGTTTGAGATTGATTTAAGGCCTCATTTAAAAGTTTGTTCCGACTATCACCGCGGTGTCCAGAGCGGCGCGGAGCTTGGAGCACCGCAGGATTCGGCGGGCCTTGGGGCTCTTTTTTTTTTAATTTTTTTTATTAGATTACGGAAACGTCGGAAAATAAAATAAGATGAATAAAATAAAAACAACGACGGTTTTCTTTGGAGAAGCGCAGAACGGATCGCACGCCGCAACCTACAGAAGAGTCAGGGGACACATTTCCATCGCCTGCGGCCTTTTAAAAGATTTGTGCTGGTCTCTGCAGCCAACAACAGAGCACTTTCCCCGATTACCTCTGAGCTTCGATGCTTGAGGGTCCGGTTGCGCTCCAGTCGTGGGTGGAGTTACTCAGATGGTGGGGGCCGTTCTAATTCTAATGTACCTCAGTGCTACGTAGTACTTTGACACAAATCTGAACAGCTCGTTTCAGGACATGTTTTCTGAATTGGAACGCTCACAAAAAAACTAACTGGGTTGTCTTATTTCACCATTTGTGTTAGTAGAAGCATCAGAGACCCACATGTATGTGCACAAGCAGTGGAAAAGTGAGTTTGCATAATAGGCTCCCTTTAACAGCTTCTCAAGCAATTTTACTTGAAATTACAAACACAATTCATATATATATATATATATATACTGTATATATAGCAGGGAAAGTATACACGGGGAAGGTAAAGATGGAAATAAATCAATTGTCTAATACCTTTACCTCCAAGTCTCAAACGCAAACACGCACGCACGCACACGCACGCACGCACACACACACACACACACACACACACACACACACACACACACACACACACACACACACACACACACACACACACACACACATTCACACAGGTATATATGAGCTATAGAGTCATCAAGAATAAACCTTCAAAGGCATGATTTGAGTAATTCAGCAGATCCATTTGGAATATTTTGCAATTTTACAACCGCATTAGAGCCTGTTCATGAGGGCAAAATTATTGTGAGATCATAAGGACCATTAAGTATGAGGACACACTCAATTCTGATATTATGAGGACACGTATAAGTATGACCACACTAAATTTAAAACTGAGTTGTGAGGACACTAAATTACAAGACAAGCAAATCATGATATAATGAGGACACTAAAGTATGAGGAACACTAAATTAAGAAATGAATCGTGAGATGATGAGGAGGATCCTGCTGCCCGATTAACCTGGTGTGTATTCAGGTGTGTTGTCCTTTCAAACCACATACACAGACACACACACAGGTTCCCCTGTGAGCGCTGACGACGTCACCGGAACGAGACAAACAGGCACAATTCCACAGCCGCCCGCGGTCAATCGCACGCTTTTTAATGAAAGTCCTGGTTCCCGCCCCAGGTAGAAAACCGCTCAACGTGATGGTATCTGCCGAACAATTACACTGTCAACAATCAAAGGGACGCAAAGTTCTCTCTCTCTCCCTCTCTCTCTCTCTCTCTCTCTCTCTCTCTCTCGGCCGGTGGGGCTAATAAGCGCTCATCTCTTTCCCGCCGTGTCACCGGGGCCGTGAATCCTCCCTTTGTTCTGCGCCGTCACCTGCCTCTCAATAGGTCGCTGGGCGCAACACTTCAGGCACTTAGACGGCAACGCTTTGTCAAAAGAAGGACCCGAGCCCCCCCCCCCCCAAAGCCCCCGGAGGCACGGAGGCTCGGGTCTGATACGCTCTCCTGGCCCTCCCGCTCCGAAATCATACACTCCTCTCTCTCTCTCTCTCTCTCACACACACACTCTGTCATTCTCTCCCTCTCTCTAAGCCCCCGGCTCAGAGTTAGATTTGTTGTTTAAAGCGCTTTCTGCTACTAATTATCGGAGTGCGGCGCGTTTATATGCCGCTCGCTCGCTCGATCACCGCTCCTCGGGCCGTTTTTTGATCCTGTTTCATGTCCCCCACATCCCCACCTCCCTCCGCCGCCGCGGCAGCTTTCTTTGGTTGGAGGCCCGGAGGAGAGCCGTAATACCAGAAAGCAGTCTGAGCCGCCGTGAAAAAAAAAAAAAAAGGGGGGCTAATGCCAAGCCCCTCTCCACCCCCCCCCCAACCTTCAACCTCCAACCTCCCTCCGCTAATTCACCGAGTTGTCGCAAAGTGTCGGCCCCGCTCGCTCGCTTCCTTAAAAACGGCTCGGACAGATTTTTTTTTTTTTTCCTCCTTCATTCTCGCTCCCATTCAAGTTAATACCTGCTTCATGTTTAACATCAATTAAAGGCAGAGGGGTAATTAGAGAAGACGCGGCGGGAGGAGGGGGGTTGCTGCAGTTCCTCTCCGTGCGGCTTAATGATTGGCCGGCAGCCTCGACGTGCGGCATGTCTGGAATGTTTGTCCCCGCCATCCAGAGCCGCACGGAGTTATTGTGTCAGGAGAGGAAAGAAAATAGGGGGATCAAGATCTACGGGACTGTCTGTGTATGTGCACAGTGCATATACGCGCACACGCACACGCACAAATACACACACACACACACACACACACACACACACACACACACACACACACACACACACACACACACACTGATTGGTTTTCGCTGTGTGTTTGTAGACTTGGTGTCCAGCGATGGTTTTAAGGAGGTCTGAAGAGATGGTAGGATGTTTTTTTTAATTTTTTATTATTTGATGATCCGCTCGTTGATGCTCGCTGCCGTTCCTGTTTTTTTGGGGACCCCCGCACCCCCAGCCGCAGCTGCTTTCACTTTACCCGAGTCATCGCCGTGCGCAAGGCAACGGGCACGACCATGAATACCTTGTTGGTTTGGTCTTTCTTCTGAGCCCAACTTAGGGGCACTTACACCTCTCCATCCCTCCAACCCTTTGTCTTCCTCCATCTCTCTCTCTCTCTCTCTTTCTCTCTCTCTCTCTCTCTCTGTCTCTCTCACGCTCTCTCTCCTTTACTTTCTGTCCCGCTCCTCTCCTTCCCTCTCCATTCACTCCGTCCCCGGGACACCCCATTCATTTATTTTTTATTAAACTTCAACGCTCGCCGAGACTCATTTCCTCTCCCGGGCCCTTTCCTGCGGTTACTGGTGGAGCAGAGCGCTCGCTGGGTGTTTCCCAGTGATTGGCAGGGGGACGGGAATGATGCCGGGGGAGAGGGAGGGAGCAGCGGGCTGGTTTCGGGGTGGTGAAGGGAGAGGGAGAGAGGGAGGGCCATTGTTACGGGAGTGTCCCGTAGCGGTGGAATGTTAGGATTTTTCAATTGTCCCCCTCTTGGTCGAGGTAGGCTTTTGAAGTGACTTAAACCGACACTGAATAAACGACACAAACTACCTGAAGGCCCCGGTGGACGAAAAGACAACAAAAACATCCACGGGGGAAGGGCTTAACTTAACTGTCTTAACTACATCCTGCATGCAGGCATGACATACTGTAGGCAGGCATCCCGCCTCAACCGCATCCACCTAATGAGGCCGCTCAGGCAAGATGCAGCCCAACAAATCCAAGGATTTTTAGGATTGAGTTGGTCAGTGGCAACCAGGCTGCAGCCTCCATATCACCAGCTCAAATGTTTAATCAAAGTCACTTTTTATCTAGGTTTGTTTCACTGACATGGGATAAGATAAGATTAGATAAGATAAGATAAGATAAAATAAGATAAGATAAGATAAGATAAGATAAGATAAGATAAGATAAGATAAGGTAAGTTAAGATAAGATAAGATAAGATAAGATAAGATAAGATAAGATAAGGTAAGTTAAGATAAGATAAAATAAGATAAGACAGAGTAAGATAAAATAAGATAAGAAAAGAAAAGATATGGTAAGATAGAATAAGATAAGATAAGATAAGATAAAATAAGATAAGATAATAAGATAAGATAAGATAAGATAAGATAAGATAAGATAAGATAAAATAAGATAAGATAATAAGATAAGATAAGATAAGATAAGATAAGATAAGATAAGATAAGATAAAATTAGATAAGATAAAATTAGATAAGATAATAAGATAAAATAAGATAAGATAAGACTATTAATCAGGGAAATCCAAGTGTCACAGCAGCAAAAAACAGTGCAAGTCAAGAAAGGGAAAGATCCATGTATGTATGTATGTATGTTTGTATGTATGTATGTATGTATGTATGTATGTATCTATCCGTCTATCTATCTATCTATCTATCTATCTATCTATCTATCTATCTATCTATCTATCTATCTATCTATCTATCTATCTATCTATCTATCTATCTATCTATCTATCTATCTATCTATCTATCTATCTATCTATCTATCTATCTATTTATCTATCTATCTATCTATCTATATATCTATCTATCTATCTATCTAACCACAGAGTAAACATAGAGTAGCGCTATACTAATTAGTAGTAGATTAAGTATTTATTAAAGTATATATTATAATGTTCAGTTTATAATCCAGGGTGTTATTTTGAAAGTCTTCATCATGAAGATTTTGACACTGGAGATCTGGATCTGGATTTTCCGTGTTTTTCATTGTTTAGTGTAGTTTTCCATCCTGGATGAATGGAAAAAATAACTAATATATATACTGTATACTGTAAAAATGATTACTTTAATGACCGGTAACAGTGGTGAAACATAGCGCCATATGGCACCTTGGCCCCAACGAGGCACCGATAGTCCCAGAATTGGGCCTCACAAGGTAAAAGTTTATAAAATGGAAAAGCATTGCTCCTTTTAATTCACATCTGGCCTTTTTTTTCTTTCCTTTTTGTTGTAGGTAGCCTGCCATATGGAAGTGCAGTGCATGAATCTTAATGTGAGCAAAACACTGCTCCGTTATGATGTATGAGCACACACAGCAACACATGAGGCTGAGATATATTTAGATAATTCGCGCACGGGGGCCTAGTACTGCAAGAAATGTATAATGCAATTTCCATGGTTTTTAAATGAACCATCTGGGTACTTGGTTGGCACGGGCCCAAGTTTTTCGCAAGGTTTATTTTCTTTGCTGAAATAAACCTTTACCGAGGTAACGGTCCTTAACATGAGGACCCGCTCACGGATCTCAGAAAGCCGCTCTGCATCAAGTGCTTAGGATATTGTTTGCAAATTAGTACAATAACAAATGTATCAGAAACGACAGGCGTACCCCCTCCATCCAGTCAAATACCGATGCCATATAATGATTTTCTGGCATGTTAGTCTCGGGTTAGAATATTTTTTTGGACATTTAAGCCAATTACCGTCTGGACTTTTGACTGAGATATAATTTATGGCGGGGGTCTTATCTGTGAATCTAAAGGCAATATCCCAGGTCGGCCACACTTTGCTAGGATATCAATAGATCTTTTTCCTTTCTGTATTTTAAAATGATTGTGATCTCACAAAGAAATTGTATAATTTTGATAATGCTGATCGTTAGCAGGTTCCTGCATTCACAACGAATACGTGACATTGGAGAAAGAGATGTCAAACTTTGCCTGGTCATACACTGTGACTACGAGGGGATCATTACAAAGGAGGAAATCGATAAAATGGGAACAATCTTTTTTTGGCTCGTGTCCCATAGCTCTGTGACAACTAATCAGACGTGGTCACCAGTGGCGCCCCCAGGATTTTTCATAGGGGTGGCCAGACGGGGCCAATGAAAATGTTGGGGTGGCACACCATAACCTTATTCACAGGTTGGAAGACAGCGACTAACTCTCCCTGTTCCTGCGTAACCTTTTTGTTTCATTCGAATAGGAAACCAAAATAAAACAATCTACAATAAAAAAAACAAAACCACTATGTTATTATTTGTTTAAGCAGAAAACCCACCTTTCGGAGCACGGAGGACGAGCATGAGCTCGACCCTCCCGGTCCCTACGTGCTCGCAACTGTTTAACACGTAAAGTTGACTTTTAAGACTTTTAGAGGCGAGGATGGAATAGACAGTGGCTGCGAAACGAGCGGAGAGTGCTTCTGAAAAGAGAAAAAATCTAAACTTTTGATAGCATCAGGGTTGCCCCCCCCCCCCCCCCCCCCCCCCGGTGGTCACTAATAATGGTCAAAAAATGATAAAGATTTGAAATCTACAACACTCGCATAATCCCAGTCCCCCTCCCCCGTGTACCTGTTGGTCCGGTTTCGCCCCCTCGCATGACTGCTGGTGCTTACGAGAGCAGTCATGGTGACACAACAGTCTGACTTCCTCTGGCCGGGGCTGACGGCAAGCTGTTCGCTTAATGAGATGCATGCCAGCGCCGAGGC